>NC_046662.1:19831144-19884973 GCF_010883055.1 Belonocnema kinseyi | reverse complement strand
TAAGGGAAGGGGAAGCATTGAAAGTGAAGGAAGGGAAAGTAGTGAAAGTGAGGGAAATGAGGGGTGAAATAAGCTGGTCGGAGTGGGGAAGTGGTGGGGAGTAGGGGAATTGAAAGAAACTTAGGGGAGAAGAATTACGGAATGTAATGGATATTAGGGGTTAATTAGGGCAGATGAAGTAGGGATGTGAGGGAAAATTAGGTAGGGAAAGTATGGAAAATTATTTTATTTTATGTTTTAAATCAAGTGGATGAAAATAAATTGAAAATTAAACAAAAATTTATTGAATACAATAAGTTTCAAATGAGTTTAGAAAAATTGAAGGAAATTTAAAAGAATTTAATGAAATGCCTAATATTTGGTCTATATTTTGCTTATTCCCTAATTTTAGAATATTTTGAAATTTTCTAGTATGTTCTACACTCTTCTAGATTCTTCTGAAATTCTCAAATATTCATTGTATGTAAAAATGTATTTTCTTCACAAAATGAAAAATATTTTTTTTCTTCTAGTTTTAAAGGATGCGTAACCCCGGAAATAGAGTAGGGAAAATAATTAAAAATGAAGAAAGAAGAATTTGGGGAAGTAATGAGAAATGAAGGGAGAGGCTGTAACCCAGGCGAAAATATTAGGTATATAGTTTGTACATAGTGTGAAGCATTATACATAACATTCATTTGTTTGATACATTTTTTGTTTAAAAAAATGAATATTATACCTAAAGTCTCACACTATATATAAACTATATATAATTTTTTCCCCTGGAAAGGAAAATAGAATTTAGGGTAAATTCGAAATAAATTTAAATGAATTACAAAATATATTTAAAAATCTCTTCAAATCTTTGAAATCTTATGAAATCATTCACTTCTCGCAAAAGATTTAAAATCATTCAAGTATCTTGAGAGCTTTTTGATCTCGTTAAATCATTGAAATCTTCGGAAATGTTAACAATCCCTTGTCATTTTTTGAAATATCCTAAAATTTTCAAAATCCTTCAGTCTTAAAAACCCTTGGAGCATTTTGAAGATTATGAAAATTCGTTAGCATTTTTTAAAAAACCCTAAAATCTTAAAAATACATTAGAATCCCTTTAAAATTGGAAATTTATCAAAAATTCATTGAAAGCTTTCAAATGGAATTTAAACAACTTCCCTAAAAATCTATAAAATCCTTATAAATCACTTTAAACTATTGAAATATATATATCAAATACACTACGATATTTTAGGTAGTTTAAAATCTTCTCCAATCACCTGCAATTTTCTTAAGGCTCTAGAAATATCCTGGAATTTGTAAAAATATATGAAAATCTTCTAAAATCTTTAAAATCCCTAAAATTATTGAAATCAGGTGCCCCTTGAAATATTAAAAATATTTTCAAATCTTACAAATTTCTTACCATCGTTAGAAATACCTTCAAATATTTGAAAATCTTTGAGACCCTACGAAATCCCGCAATTGTTGTGAATAAATTTTGCGAAAATTGATTTAAATATCTTTAAAGCTTTCAGAATTCCTAAAAGAATTAAAATCCTCAAAAATCTGAGAAAATATTTTAGGATCTTTTAAAATACCATAAAATATTTTAGGCCTTCTAAAATGTTTGATGTTTAATACAAATTCTTTAGAATTTTTAAAAATACGATACAATCTTTAAAATTTTTAGGAATCCCTGAAAAAGAATAATATCTAAACATTTCTTCAGAATTATCAAACATAACTGAAAATATTTCAAAAGAATTCAAGTACATTAAAAATTGGAGATTGAAAAGAATTTTATTATCCGCCCAATTTCGAGAGTGACGTGTTAAAAAGTAAACGATTTTTCCTTTGTTTAATTAAAACTGGTTGATTTTTTTATGACGAGAATTTGTTCGGATCATTTCAACATGTCAGCGTAAAAGATGTTAAGTGTCTGTCCATACTATTCCGTTTCTACTGCGGAAGTGCCTTACATGCGCGGAGTTTAATTTTAAGTAGAAATGGATAATTATACGTAAACATATCTCCCAGTGGAAAAAGTATTATAGTCAGTCTTGCTAACTTCATTAATTTGCAAAATTAGGAAGAATTTCTTATTGTATAATATTTTATAACGTATAAAATACAGCAGTATTAAATACAATTTAAGAGATCACAGTTATCACCTTTTTCCTCTGAATCCAATATTATTCCTATATTCGACAATTCTTTCAATTCTACCCTTTACATTAAACTATGATTCAAAAGAAAGACAAAAGCAATTGTCGACGATTTGCGCAAAAAAAGGAAATCAAAGATGATTAATTCAACAATGTCACGAAAGAGAAAAAAAATCACACACTTAATTGATACACTTTTGTACTTATAACTGTTAATTTATCAATAAAATTTTATTTTCCTATCATATCTAAAAAAAGTGGTGGAATGAAATTTATCAAAAATCTCGCAGCCATTGCTGTTGAAAATCTGAGAGACTTTTCATCTAGAAATTGCATCTAGAAATAATCTTTTGTAAGAATAATCTGGGTATATAGGCCGTTTTTAGTTAAAAGGGTTCAAATAACGTTTTTAAACAAAAGAAAATTAATAAAATTGAGAAAAAAGACTAAGTAATTATTGCAAACAAAATTATATAAGAAACCCAAGCGTAAATAATTGCAATATAGTTGCAGTCAGAATTGTTCATTTAAAAGTAGGTATTTGCTTATTTGTGTTTTTTCTTTCGCTTTAGGCTTGTTACTCAATTACTCGCGGACTGGCAAAGGGCGGGGAAGAAGTCACTACCGGCCCGTTTGAAGTCGATCACATATAGCACCTTGTACCAAAAAAAGGTTTTGGTTGTTTTTAAACATTAGAGCAGATGTAACCTCCGGAAGCTACGACCACGATCGCTCACCGAACGATCGATCCTGACGCAACCGGAAGTAATACGTCATCCAACTCGTCACTTCTCACAACACCAGAAGACGATCGAATTGGGAAAGTGACTTAACAAAAATCGAAATGGAAGGAAACACAGATTTACAGAATGAAACTAGAATACCTGAATGATCAAAAGAAATAATGACTTTAAATTAAATACTCAAATATGAAATGGTCTCGAATAGGACACTTTATTTGAAACTGGTTCAAAGATCGGAATGACTATACATGCCAGAATCCTGGTTGACACTGAACTCTCAGGAAAAAGGATCGGAGTCTGATCAACAAAAATAAATTACGATACTACGAGTACCTGAGTACTGACTCCAACGAAAGAGTACTTATTTAGTAATTATTTTATTTAAACTTACAAGACAATTATTTTAGGCTAGCCATGTTTATATTAAAAATGTCTTTGATAATATTACATAAAAATCTTTTAAGGAATAGAACGAGCGTTTGTAAATTAAAATTGAATGAAAATACGTAATTTTGGGTAAAGCGAAAAAAAACACAAGTATGCAAATAACTAAGTTTAAATAAATAATTATAACCTCTACTATCTTTATTAATCAGGATAAAGCTGATAAAAGAAAACCTTATGCGAATTAACCCTCAAGATACGGAGTATAAAAGTGTTACTTTCCGTACGGGCATGGGTAAGGCTTACCCGGCAACTTTGAGCGTTTGTATATTGGGCTATTATTCGTCAATTGAAACAATTTTTTTTAATCAATTGGAAATTTACTCAGAAATACGATTGTTTTATTATACTTGTAATATTATTTTATTTAAGAAAGTTATATTTCAAAAATATAAACAATTTTCAAACAAATTTCATGACATTTTTTGTTCAAAAGCTTGCCATTTTTTGAAAAAAATTAAATAAACAAATTTTCTAAGTAGGATTTAAAAGCTGAAAAGTTATGCTTTAAAATGGCTTCGTTAGCTTTTCGATTCGCTCCAAAAAATATTTTTTTTTTCAAACTATGAATGTAAGTGTTTTTTGGTGCAGCGATAAAACGTTATTCAATTAATTTACCATAAATGTCGTAATAAGAAATATATTTCACTATGCAAAAAATACTTGTTATAGATAATATTGATCGCATATTGCTTTGTTACACCAAAAGGATTGTAAAATTTTGTATGTTCAAGAGAACTGAAACAAAAATTGCCATTTTTAATTTTCACAAATATCGGATTTTGTCAAATTCCGGACGCACTGGTTTACAATACCTGTCTCAGATTTCTCCACACTTATAATTTGCACACCCCCCCCTTGGTATGGGCCATCAACATCGACTTCTTCCAAAGTGGCACTACTTTGAAAATCGTTCGCGTCACGCTAACCTAGTCCGTACCCTGAGGGTTAAGAAACGTTTGTGATTTCTAAATACTCCTCCGCAGTGAAGTCGAAACTTTTAAATTATCTAATAAATTATTGAAAATATGATACATGTTACTTATATACATGTTCTGTTAGTTTTGACATCGAAAATTGATATTTTTAGTAATCAATTATTGGATTTCAAATACTAAACATTTTTCAGCAATTTGATCTTAATTCGGAATTATAATTTTTTTCTAGGTGAGTGAAAACGAGATATAAATAGTCCAGATTTCTATAAGTATAAAATTTATATCTATCATATAAAAAAAATCTCATCATCAATGTATTTAAATTAAAAAAAGATTTGCCTATAATCCAAACTCGAATGTCTTATATTCTATTTAAATAATATAATAATTGAGTTTTTTTAAAATTCTGAAAATATTTTTTGAAAAAATCTATATGAATAGAAAGTAATAACGAAGGTTTTAATTAAAGATTGTATTCTTTGTTATTCTTTTTATGCATTGAAAGCAAAAAATGCTTTTTAAGGTAACAGGATTACTTTTCATATAAATTTGAAGGATTAAAATAAGAGGATAAAATTTCATATGAATGAAAAATTTTCCGGAGTACGTAACATAATATTTTATGAAAAACGTCAAACATAAAAAGGTCCAATCAGCTTTCCATTTCTGAAAAGAAAACTCTGGCAAGCTAAAATATTATATTTATCCTTATTTCATATTATTAAAATTAATTGTCCTCAAAAGTAGTATGTTTCAAAACCCAATTATCTTGTTTTTTTTATTTGCTATAAAAATAGCAATTCTAGAAGTATAGAAGGGATCGTAACTTCCTATTTTATCTTTAGAAATTTCCAACTTGCTCTCTACAAAAGCAATTTATAACAGCGTACAAGCTGTTTCTTCCCACAGAAGAATGTTTGTTTGACTCTATGTCAAAGATAGAATTTGTTCGATTCAAATAAAATTTATTTGAGTTGAGCGATTGTCTGTCTGAATAAAATGAATTTGATTTGAATCAGACCAATGTTGTTTTGAATAATTCAAATATTTCTTTGACCCTGTATCAAATAAAGAATTTGAATCAAACAAACATTTTTCTGAATGAATTTCCTTAAGAACGGGTGTCATCTGACATCATATTTGAATTTGAAAACGCTCGACATAACTGGAGTTACAAGGTTTTGCAATGAAAATGATGACATGCATAAGGGATCGCAATAAATCAAAAGCAACCGACTTTCTTATCATAGAATACGGAGAGGTAAAACGTTGAGGTGGATCGTAACACATACTGGAAGGCACTCACAAACTCGGTTTATATAACTATATATATGAGGGTTTCTACAGAAAGTTAATTTGGACATCTTTCAAATTTTTTCTAAATCAGGGGCCATCCATCATATGGAAAAAATGTGTCATGTAAAAAGTATAAAACTCAATTCTGGACTCTTGGAGGGGCACCAAAATGTTTTAAAAATTGAAAGCCTGTTTCTTTGATTGTTGATTCGAGCAAAAGCAAAAGAAAGGTGAAAGAGTAAACATTGAAAAGTATAATAAGAGCAGTAGAGCAGTAGAGCAGTAGAGAAGAAGAGTAGAAGAGTATTAGAGGTAGTAGATTATTAATGTAGTGAAGTGGTAGAGTGGTGGAGCGGTGGAATGTTACTGTAATGTATTGGTAGATTGATAGAATGGTATAGTGGTGGAGTATTAGAGTAGTGGAGTGGTAGAGAAGTAGAGTAGTAAAGCAGTGAAGTAGTAAAGTGGTGGAGCGGTAGAATGGTGAAGTAATAGATTGGTAGATTGATGGAGTGGTATAGTGGTGGAATAGCAAAGTAGTGGAACGGTAGGTGTGGTAGAGTAGTGGAGTGGTAGAGTCGTAAAGTGGTGAAGTGGTAGAGAGGTAGAGTATAGATTGATAGATTGCTAGTTTCGTAAAGTGATGTAGTGGTGGAGTATTACAGTAGTGGAGTGGTATAGTGGTAGAGAAGTGCAGTGGTAAAGTATCAGAGTGGCAGAGGGGTAGAGTGGTAGAGTGATAGAGTGGTAAAGTGGTAGAGCGAAAATCAGGGAAAATATGAAGGATTTAAAAGCAAATAAGAAAAGTCGTACTGCGAAGCGGAAGGTATTGTTTAGAATACATATAGTATGTTAAGGATGTACACCAAGGTGGTCCAAAAATGCATGGCAAAAACTTTTTGCATGTTAGAGGACAAAGACCCCCCTCCCTATTTTATTTCAAATCCGAAAAATGAAATTCCCTAATTTTTTATTTTTTTTTATGTTTTATTTTAACAAGTGCCGGTTTTCACTAACAGTTTCCCATGTAAAATGCATACGAAAAAATGCCTTTTTTGAGTTTTTAGGATATTTTTTTAGCGGTTGAAAAAATGTGACAGGAAATTATGGGGGCCTGTAGAGAATTATCCAACAAAGAAGTTCATCTATCAGATATATGGGTTTGACATCCTTAACACACCAGGATTTTCCGTTTATATTATTGAACGTAGATAATCTAGTTCTTTTAATTAAAAAAAAAATTCAACAGGCCAAAAAGACGGGTGTATTGCTAAAATCCTTCAAAGTGGAGTTTCACAAAAACGATACTTTTAAAACTTTAAATTTTTGTTAGAAATTTTCAGGCTTTTCAAATTATTTTTAATTTTTGAAAATACCTTAAGATCTTTAAAATCTTCAGGGATCCCTTTAAATGATTATAATCTAAAAGTTTACTTAGAATCATCAAACATATATATGTCCAATGTTGAGAGTGACGTTTAAAAAGAAACGATTTTCCCTTTCTTTAATTAAAAGCGCATGATTTTTTATTATGAGAATTTTTTGGGAACGTTTCAACATGTCAGCCCAACAGGTGTTCAGTGTCTGTCCCTACTATTCTGTTTCTACTTCGATAGTACCTTACCTACGCGGGGTAGGATTTTAAGTAGAAACGGATAGTTACATTAAGCTATAAGTCCCAGTGGACAAAAGTATTTAGTCAGTCTTGCTAACTTAATTAATATGCAAAATAAGGAAGACCTTTTTATACTATAACATTTTATTACTCATAAAATACACTAGTATTGAATACAATATAAGAGATCACATTTACTACATTTTTCCTCTGAATCCACTATAAGCCATATATTCAAGAATAGCTGGGTATCGATACTACACATATCGGATCTACACGTTGTTCAACTCTACACATTGCGTGTAGACATTATATTAAGGTGATCAACTCTACAAATTTAATTCACCACCTAAAACTATGCACATGAAGTCTACACATTAATCTCACAACGTGGAAGTCTTCACATTTAAGTGGATACAATCAAGTCAACACACTTAATTCACCACGTGAAAAATCTACACATTGAATAATAATTCGAAAAAATCTTACATTAAAATCTACAAATTGGAGTCTACACAGCAAAGTCTACGCATAATAACTCTGCACATTAATTCTTTTGAAATAAGAATTTCTTTATTTGAGAATTCTACACTTTGAAATTGTGCGAATTAAACTGTACACGTTCAACTGTGCACATTAAAGTCTACACGTTAAAACTGTACACATGAGACTCTGAAAATTGAAGTTAACGCGCTAAAATTATAGAAAATATGATTTTTATCACTTTATTGCAAATAATAATTTATAAATAATAATAAATTATAAGTTTACGTGCAAATTGTTTGCAAAAAAATCCTCTATTTATTTCTCTCTGAATGCACAGCGGCGATAATGTTTTATGCAGCTAAAGATTAAATAGGAATGGTATCTATAAATGAGAGTTCTGTAATAATAGATGTTAGCCTCAGTAACTCGGGCGGTTAGGTTCTCGGTCTTCATGTTAGAATTCCACGGTTCGATCTCTGACCTTTGAAATGTTTCCTATATACTTTTACCGTATTTTTAGTGGTTCAAATCCCAATTAAAGCTGTAGGTCCCCCTTCATGCACTTTATTGCAACCTAGTCTGTGCATATTGAAAAACTGTGAGATACGCGAAAACTGGCAGCATTTTCAGGATTTTATAAATGAGGATGGTCCTCAGCCACCCCAAACTAAACATTAAATAAATTTTCATAATTGAACAAATAAAATTTTTAATCTTTTTCGACAGCGGTCATGTAAACGTGAAGACTAAGTAGATTTGAAGGTTTTTGAAGCGGAGTTTTATCTTCGACCAACTAGAACTAAACTAATAAAAAGATTGTTAATATCCCCCCAACACCAAAAATAAAAATTTTGAGTTATCTTGATGCGGATGGCTCTCAGCCACTCCGATGTAAACTAGTAATCAAATTCAATTTGTTTAAACAATTAAAAATTAATGAACAAATGTTATTACATATTTCACTAGACTAATAGTAATAATTTTAAGGAAAAAAACAACAAATTTCCAGAAGCAAAATTATTGAAACACTAATAGTTTTAATTTAAAAAAAGACCGGAAAACAGTGCTAAAAAGGTCGATTTCATGAAGAATGGACATTTTTTGTTTTAAAGGTACTTTTCAGGTACTCGTGGTGATATGTTAGTGGTGTCCAAGTCATATGTCTGAGACATGAAATTCTTTGTTGGATAATTCTAAACAGGCTCTTATACTTTCGCGTCACATTTTTTCCCCATTCATTTTACATGGGAAACTTTAAGTCAAAACTGGCACCTGTTAAAATCGAAAATAAAAAAACATTTAACCGTGTAGAGTTTAATGTACATAGTTTCTTTGTGCAGAATTTAACGTGTAGACATTAATGTACTCAGTTTAATTTGTAGGCCTTTTTTCAGGGAAATTTATATCTTAACTGTATATAACTTGTGGAGTTAAATGTGTAGAGTTTAACGTGATGAGTTTTTTTTGTGTAGACTTTAATGTTCGAGGTTTTATATTTTCGAGGTTAGTTTGCAGAGTTTAATGTGCATGGTTTTAGCGTGTATACTTTAATGTGTACAGTCTTAAAAAATTCATTTATATAAAGTTATAGAGTTATCCGTGGAGACTTGCATGTGTAGACTTAAATGTGAAGACTCGACGTTTACGTGTAATGTGCAGAGTTTATACAACGTGTATATCCGATATGTGTAGTATCGACCGGGCCCCATTCAAGGAATTCTCTCAATTTTTCCAGTTTTATTAAACTGCGCTCCAAAAAAGCTAACATGAATTATTAAACATTGTCGCTAAGGAGAAAAACAAATGCACATTTTCTCAAGAACGATTCATTTTGGTTAAAAATGAAACTGCTTGGTCAAAAATTTATTTTGGTTTGCTTGAGGATTCAACTGTTTTGTAGAAAATACATGTTTTTGGTTTAAAAATTAAATTCATTTGTTGAAAATAAAATTTAGTGTTCAAAATTGAACTATTTTGGTAAAAAATTCAACCATTTGGTTAAAAATTAAACTATTTGTTTTAAAATTTAGCTTTTTGGCAAAAAATCAACTTTTTTGTTAAAAAATTATATTTTGGGATGAGAATTTAACATTTTTGTAAATAATCTGTTTTTGCTGCTTCGAAAATCAAAATTTTTGTTGGAAATCCGTCTTTTTTGGTTGAACTTTAATCTTTTTTGGATAGATATTAAGATGGTGTATGTCTTTTCCGGTAAATCATTCTTCTAATTTCAAATAAACTCTTTCGTTAAAAAAATCATATTTTGTTTTAAAAATCAACTTTTTTGCAGATAATCTGCCTTTTTCTCTGCAAAACTCAACAATTTTCTTAAAAATCGTCTATTTTGGTTGAAATTTAATTTTCTTGCAAAATTAAGGTAGTGCAGGCTTTTTTAGATTAACCTTTTAATATTCTCGGTTAACTTTTTAATTTTGGTTTAGAAAATAACTATCCTCGTTGAACTACTTTGTTAGAAATTTATCTTCTCGGTTAAGGATCAAACTTTTTTGTTCAAGATTCGACTTTTTTTGGAGTTCAATGGTTTAGAAATCATCTATCTTGATTGAAATAAACTTTCTTGTTGAAAGTTTATCTTTGTTGGGGATTCATTTTTTTGGTCAAAAATTTAACATTTTTGTTGAAAATTCGTTAAAATTTTTTTTTTTTAATTGACAACTTAAATTTTCTACCTTGGTTTGAAAACCTTTCTTTTTTAGTTGAAAATTCAACTATTTGTTTAAAAATTCGTATCTTTTTCTTAAAAGTTTAACTATTTGGTTGAAAATTCATGTTTTGTTGTAAATGTTTCTTTTTTATAAAAAATTAAACTCTTCACTAAAAATTCAAAAGAAAAAAAATTAAAGTTTTCGGTTGAAAATGAACCTTTTTCTTGAAAATTGAACCATTATGGTTAAAACTTCAACTGTTGGCTTACAAATTGAACTATTTGCTTAAAAATTCAACTCTATCGAAAATTAAATTCTTACATTCTCATCATTTATAATTGAGAAAGTATTAGAATTGTCGGAAATTTGACATCACACTTTTTCAACGGATCTACACGTTTCGAAACTCCCTGAATCCGAAAATCAGGTTTTCACGATAGCGTCTGTCTATGAGTCCGTCCGGCCGTCCGTCCGTAAACACGATAACTCTCGAAAAAATGAACGAATCAAATTCATCTTTGGCACACTTTTTTTAGGTTCTAAAAGAAAGAACGAGTTCGTGAACCAGCTATTTTTAATAAAAATTCAAAAAGTGAGCGCATTTTGAAAATTTTTGAGACCACTTTTTTTTTTAATTTGAAAGTTCTCTGTACGGATATTCATAGTATTGAAAAGAAAAAACAATTTATTCTTATGACTTTTTTTGATAAAAAGAAAATTATCAGAGTTATAGCATTTTCAAAATTTTTTTAATCAACCGAAAATCAAAATTTGAAGCCGAACAACGCACGTTATGAAAGAAAGTCAAGAGAAGAAAAACATATTTTTTTAAAGCCCTACAAGATTATCATAACCGATTTTTGGTTTTTCTTCAAAAATCGAAAATTCAAATTTTGATTGCACAAAAAATAATGGAAAATAAAAAATTTCATTTTGTGGACAAACTATGTAGGATACGAAAAAAGATGAATTAGAAAAAATGGTTATTACAAAAAAGATGTACAATTTCGTTAAGAATCACTTTTTGATAGAACGCGTAATTTTTGTTTTATTCGTGAAAAATAACGTTGAAAAAAAACTAAAATAAAAAAAATGTGTGGAAAAACGACGAAAGTTACGAGAAAAAAAATCCAACAAAACTTGTTTACAAATGTCTGTCAGAAATCGAGCACGCAGCGCGAGTGTCACGATGATAATGTGTACTTCAAAGCCTACAGAGCTTTGAGAAACTTAATCTTTGACTATACTTGATTAAGTAGACAATTCTGAATATGAAGACGCATATAAATACTGCCATCTAAAAGAGGTCTTTTTGATGAAGTTTTTTTCAAGTATTCCAAATGCAAAGAATAAATATCCGAGCGCGAGCTGTAATTATGTTCGAGCGCGAGGTGCGAGAGCCAACCGTTGCGCACCATAGGCGCGCTCAAACTTGCGAGCCGCGCGCTTAGCGAGCGATGAGAATGTACCCGCGAAGCGGGCAGATTTTTTGTTGTAAAATAACATTTTTGGGTTATACAGTCAAATTTTTTGTAGTTAATCTGGCTTTTACGTTTCAAAATTTCAAAAAAAATTTTAAATCGTGTTTTCTATTGAACTTTAATCTTTTTGAAAAATTGAGACAGTGTATGTCTTCTTCAGTAAATTAATCTTTTAATCATTTTTGTTCAAAATTTATATGTCTTTCTTGATGGAAAATTAGGTTGCTTGTCGAAAATTCCACTATTGTGTTGAATTTTGAAAACAATATTTTTAAATTGACAATTTACCCAGTATATTTTGATTTAAGTGAAAATGAACAAAATTATTTCTAGAAAAATGAATTCCAAAAATCTGTGGACCTTTGACCTTTGTAACTTTACATCAGGCTTTTGACCTTTAATCTCAGTCCCTTGAACCCCTAATCTTGGATTTCTATGATTCTTTACTTCAGACCTCATTATTAGGTCACCCCTTTCCTTTGATCCCTAACTTTGAACATTGAGCCATAACCTTGAACTTTGACCCTTTACCTTTAAAATTCACTTTCATTTATGACTGTTGACTCTTGGCTGTCCTTGAGGTCACTTGCTGACCTCTTTTCGAACTAATTTTATAGAGAAAATTATTTCTTTTTAAGAAAAAAAAGAGTAGAATTGTATATTTTCTGTAACAAGATCTTTTGTCCGAGGGCAATATGTTTGACGGTGCACAAACACACGTAATATACAGGAATAGAAATGCATTTTGATCGTGACGTCACGTCCTGCTACGCCTTCCAAGTTTTCAGTTCTAAGCGCTCTCGACTCGATCGAGCTGCACGAACTGATTCTCTTCTCTGATTCTATATGTCATCGTATTAAACTCCTAAACATTTCCGCTTCTCTTATGTTTGTACATACACACACATGCACATAATCGAAAAATTTCTATCGTATGTACCTTATATATTGGAGATGTGGAAAACTTTTATAGCTAATCTGATCTTATTTCTCAATTGAGGAGAAACGAAAATCGGTTTAGTTGCTCCAGAAATGTGGTAGAAAATAGTAGAATCATACTTCGATTTAGTCCAGTGAAATGAGAAAAAACTGAGTAGACCCGGACATAACTTTTTTCAGAATTCTTATATCGAAATTAAATCCTAAAAAGCATCAAAATTAATAAAAATTAACTATAATTCAATCAACTGTAATTCAATCAAACTATAATTTCTAGAATTTTCTATTTCAAATATTTTTTCCAAAATTTTGCAGTGTCGGAAGTTGTATTTTTTGCGATTTTTCAGGCGTCCCGCATTTTGCATTAATGCAAGAAAATTGTTAACACACTTTTTTCGATATTTTTTATTATTCATTTTCTTTGCATACAATCTTGTCGGAACCCTGATTGGCTGCGAAACTGTGTTAGTATGACTTTATCAATTTTTGAAAAAAAAGTTCTGAAAAAACCTTCACTTTTGTATTAATTTTCTGGTTTAATGTCGGCTCCGATAAATAAATATTTTTATAACCGGTAACTTTTAAACAAAATTGATTTTTAATGATACTAAGCAAACAGTTTAGAAGCTTTTTAACAATTTTGAAACGTTTCAAGATAAGAATCTAAAAGATTCGAAGACAATTTTTCTAAATTTCCAGAATTAAGAAAAAAAATTATAAAAAATTCGAATAATTCGAAAAAATGTCTAGTTTAAAAAAAAATTATCATTTGAGTTTTTTAAAACTTCACAGAATAAAAAATTTTTTAAGGGTTTAGAAATCTTAAAAACATAATGTACATTTATCAAGATTTAAAAAGAAAATTATAAAGATTTTGAAGAATATTAAAAGGTTACAAAATAATAATACAAATTTTTAATGATTTTTCATCTTGAAAAATTAATTTTAAGAGGATCTTTGAAAAGATTTCAAAGCATTGTTAGGAAACATCGAATCATCTCAAAAGATATTTTGCAGGCGTAAAAGTTTTTAAGATGAAAAAAAATTAAAATTTTTAATTCAAAAAATAATCAGCAATTTAAAAAATAAAATGACGAGTCGTAAAATCCATTTTTGTATTTTAAATGTTAAGTGCTCGACCTGAATAAGGGGAGGGAAAAGTTCTGTTGAACCCAACTTGTTGATCTTTTTACAGAAATTGTCAGAATTATTTTGTTTGGAAACTTTTGATTATAAGGTTTTTTCTATTCATGTGTATCAGCTTTGAATTATGTCAAGAAAAACAGTTTTTTCTGCTTGAAACAAATGTTTTAAATACTATGAATGAGCATAAATTCCTTACTCCTCAATAAAGTGTATAAATATTATAGTTCAATCGATTTGCCTCGAATCATGTAACCTTTTTTGTTCTTGCATCAATTTTGAATGTATGCTGATGAAAAAACTTTTACTATAAAAAAACGGGGGTTTCCAAATATTATGTACTAGCATAGCTTCCTTACTCTTCCATAAAATGTACCAATATTATAGGTCAATCGATTCGTTTCGAATCAACATATCTTTTTTATTCTCCCATAAATTTTAAATTATGAGAATGAGAAAATTTGTACTATAAAAATCAACTTTTAATATAATATAAATGGTCATAACTTTCTTACTTTTTAATAAAATGTATTGATATTATAGGTCGATGAATTTGCCCCGAACCAAGACATCTTTTATATTCTTGCATCAACTTTGAATTATTAAAATGAAGAAAGTTTTACCATGAAAACCGATTTTTAAATTATTATAAACTGCTAAAAAATTCAATAAATATTTGTAGAAACCCTTTAGCCAGTTCCAAAATATTTATGGTGAAAATAAGCCGTCCAAATTCCATCGATTTGTCTGCCAACGTTTTCCAGTTATCATGTTCATAAAAAAGTGTGACACATAAACACATACACACACATTCGGAAAGTTGCTTTGATAATTGAATTAGATGTTCTTATATTAGGAAACGTTTGATTTAATGAATTTAAAAAATTTCGAAAATGTTAACATTCCATAAATTCATCTAAAGTATATGGAAGCAAAACTAATTTCTACAATTTAATCATCATTTGACTTGAAAATTGATTAAATTATATAGAAAATTTAAGGATTCTACAATTTTGTTAAAAATTGATCCTTTGGTAGGAAATTCATCATTTATAGTAGAAAGTCATCTTTCGGGTTCCAAATGAACTTTTTTGTAGAAGATTTAACTAAAGATTGAATGTACGTTGAGGCTTGGTTCGGACGACACTAAGTAATCACTTAATATAACTTTGACACATTAAGAAAACTTAGACAAATTTTTTATCTGATTAATATTCATGAAAAACATATTTAAAATTGATGAAATATGAGAAATTTTTATTATTTTCCAAATTTACCAGCCTGTAATACGAAACTTTAGAACTTTAAATGCAGGTCATAGCTATAAAACCAACAACGTCGCACTAAATAAACTAGTACCAAAGGGTCCAATATTCCCTATTGTTTGAGAAACTGTTTGATATATCGAGGAAACTGAATTTCTAAAGGGATGTATTTGTCTTTGTTTTATAACCATAATAGATGAGATGCAATGTTTTGTAGTAGAGTAAGATTTAAACAGTCTTACTTCTACTAAATCGAAGCTTTTAGCACTCTCGACGTAAAAGAAAGAAATAAGATTAATAAAAATTAAATATTTGTGTATTTATTTCGTAATATTTATTGTTTTAAGGATTTCAGTTTTAGTTTTATTTTTACCCCCCCCCCTTGTGGAATAAAAAAACACTTTTTGACTTTTATTACAATTTAATATTGATATTTGCAGCCATCATAACGTAATTGTATATTTTCTGGAGAAATCGAAGCTTTCAAGCTCCCTCGATTTCGTAAATTAAAAAAGAATAATTAAATTTATTATTAAAGTTCGAAACAGGCTACTTTTAATTCGAATTACAATTAGGGTCATTTTACAATGATATGTGCAATAATCATAAAATTCTCGATTATGGTCAACTTGAGTTTAGAATATGTCATTTAGCGTTAGTTTTCAAATTAACTTTTTGCCAAATACTTTACCAAATACTTTTTTCTTTAAGAAATAAATAAAAATATGTAATTACGCTGTTTTTCTTAACGATTGATATCCTGCTTAGATTTATAATTGGTTGTATAAAAAAATTACTTTTTATATATATTTTAGGTTTCTTGATTTTATTTTTCAGTATTTTTTGTTTGAATTATACATGTTTGTGCGTTTGACATTCAAACCACTATAATTTTAAATTGCGATAAAAGTTTGCGAAAATGAAAAAATTTCGATCTGAATCGACAATTTAAAGAAGGAATGATGCAAGAATAAATTTTACATATTTTTTTTTTAAGAATTACTTTTTATCTTTTGTATTCTATACTTTATTCATTGGATCGAATAAAAAAATAAAATGAACAAGTTAAATGAATAATTTTAATATGTGTTCTGAATTTTTTTATAACAAAAATGTTTTTAACCCGTAAGAAAAATTAGTTGGAAATTACATATAATTAATATTTGTCTCCAGGACTTGTCCCTTTGTCCTTATAATATGTTCTTATGATAGAAAAATTATAGGAAAGAGTCAGTAAAAAACGCACAGCAAAAGAGAATCTTGAATTAACATTTTGTTCTGTCGCCAGGGGGAAGTTTTACGTTAATTTTTTTTCTTCATTTTTTGCATGCCTCCCAACTCTATTTCAGTAGAATGTCAGATTATACTAACAGCAAAAAACACACACACGGTGAATATAAATAAATTGACAAAGATATAGGAAATCACAGTAAAGATAGTCTTGATTAATAATACGTAGACTCAGAAATATAAATAATGAGTAGAAAATTTGAGGTATTGTCGAAAATTTGCAGAAAATTTATATTATATTTATATCCATAAAAGTTAATAATTTGGCTGAGAAAAATTCTGTATTTGAAAAAAGATGAACTACGTATTAGTTTATCCTTAAAGTAGATTATTTCTCAGAATTAATTATTTTAAGATATAAAATTGCGACTATCATTGAACTTTTTCGTATACTTTTCTTATATTTCTATTTGAGGGGAGGCAGCAAATAATTTTATAAAAAGAGGAACAAATTTTGGTTAAGTTATTGTCAAAAAGGTATAATTTTAAGGGGTCGCACGTTAGAATATAATAATGCTTTACAGGTAAATTTTTGTTAAAATCATAAATTTAGATATTTTAAAACTCTCTCAGAGGGGACTCTCACAGAGGGCTTTTTCCACAAAGCGCCTTTTCTCACCAAGTTCCTCTCCCTTCTATCATTTCTTAATGCGGTAAGTGCATTGAGCGTGGAAAATAGATGCGCGGGCGCAAAAGATATTTAATTAATCCGCCAAGGTACTTTAGAGAGATTTCCCGCCAAGTAATAGGGGCGTGGCTTATCTAAGCTTGCGCTTAGTGACGACCTGACTACCGAGCACCACCACCGGGCGCTTCGTGATAGTCTAATGTATCCTATTTTTTTCTCAAAAAAATGATTGTAAATACTTGAAGCGTCAATTCCGTCTTATTAAAAACTTGCACGAGTTCTAAAAGTATGTTAATTGAAAAAAGAAAAATACAGATTACATTTTTCAAGGAGTGAGGCTATTATGGGAAAAAATTAAAAGCGTGATTAAGTCTTTCAGTGACCTGTATTATGACGCTCTGATTTGAGATCGTATTCCATCTACTGTTCGAGACTTGACAAGTCCCTTTTACAAGTTCAGCGTACACGATAAGCACATTACGCCATCGATATCCGATAGTAGAGTGCATGCAGCCATTATATACACGCGTTATCCTTCACACGCACGACAAGCTATTTTGTACAGCAATTTCACCAGAAAGCTTTAAATCCCTTCTTCTGCATCGCCGTCATATCGAAATTTCGATCGAATATATGCAATTATGCACTTAAACTCCAATGGGAAATATTGCTTTTAATTTCAGCAATCGGAAAAAATAGTTGACCTTTATCCTAATATTTGATCAAGTTGAAAAGCATATCCAGTTTCATAATAGGAGAATTTTTTTTCAAGTGTACCATAAGTTAAGATTTTTTAGTTTTTCTAAAGTGTAAAAGTCTTTCAATTATTTGAAAAGTGATTATTGTTAATTGCTATTAATTTATAAATCCAAAACCTAAATAATTGAAATCCTGTGTATTATTTTAACTCTCTTAAAATATATCAATCTTCTACTCACCATCAACTTAAAAGAACTAGCTTGGAAGAAATGGTTAATTTGAAAGAAATTGAAAAATATTGTGTAAACATTCGAAAATCTTTCAAAGTTTGAAAATATTTTTTATTTCTTCAAAACTTTTAAAATCTTTTGATCTGGCTCGAAATATTTCTAAAATAGTGAGAAATATTAAAAAATTAAACGAAGTGCCCTCAAATCTTCTAGATTAGAAAAAATTATATATCTTTTGAAATATTTTTAAATTTTATTAAAAAATTAATTTAAAAAAAGGAGTATTTAAAACTTTTACACGAATCGTAAGAAATTTTCGTTATTTCCTTGAAACCTTTGAAAATCGCCAAAAAGCTTTCAAATTTTGTTTCGAAATCTTAAAATTAATTTTTTTTAATGAATATTTTTTAAAGTTTTTCCAGGAATCTTGAGACAATTTTTTATTATCTTGAAACCGTTCAAAATCCTTCATAAGCCTTAAAATTTTATATCAAAACCTTCTAAAATCTACATTTTCTTTTAAAAAATGTATTTCTTGTCAAATTATAAATTAGGTCACGAATTTTTTCAAAACTTCCTAATAATATCATCTAAACTGATTCCAATTTTTCTAAGATTTTTTTAAATCCTGAAAAATTAATAAAATTGCCTTAACATTTTTTAGAATTTTTTTCGACAATTTTAAAAATCTTTGGATGCTTAAAATTTTTAAGAAGTCTCTTAAATTCCATTAAAAAAAGTAATTTTAAATTTTATCAGGAATCTTAAAAATATTGATGTTTTCTCTCGAAACCTTTCAAAATTCTCAAAATACTTCTAACTTTGTTGTTAGAAATCTTCAAATATCTAGATTTTTCTGTACATTTTTTAGAATCTCTCCAAGTTTAAAATTATTTTTGACCCTTTCTAAAACTTAAAAAAAAATCTTCTAACTTACTTGAATTTTTCCTGCGTTTTTTTAATTATGCGAAACTAAGAAAATTGTGATCTGTTTTTTAAATTCAGAACAAATCTTTAAAATCTTGCATTACAGTTTTCAAGACACTTTTTGGCCAATATTTATGAAATTATTTAAAAAGATTTGAAAAACTTTAAATTAATTTTACATATAAAAACATTACAAATTTTCCTAAAAATCTTTAAAAAATTTGTTTATTCTCCTAAAAATATCAAAATGTTGAAAATATTTCTAAATTCTTTATTCAAATTTTTCAAAAGTCTAAATTTTAATTTGAATTTCTTGAAATCTTAAGTATTCTGTTTAATTTATTTAAAAAAATGTAATGATTTAAAATATTTTTCAATTTTTTGAAATCCTTTTAAATTTTTCATTATTTGTTTAAATCTATTTGAAACTTATAAATATCTTTTAAACGAAGTGGAATATAAATTCTCAGATTGTTTATTCTTGGAAATTCAAAAAAATGTTTTTTAACATTTTCTACATTTTCTTTCAAAATGTTACAAAATCATTTAAAATGTCTTGAAAAACTTACCAAATTTCTCTTCATATTAATTTTGAAAAATGAAAACTCTTTTCAAATTATCATAAGAATCATTAAAAAATTTGTTATGCTCTTAATATTCAAATAACTCAGCATTCTTTTTATATTCAGAAATTTTTCAAAAATAAGTGTCATACGATTTCGTTAGTTTATATTAAATTCACGCTAAAGAAAGCCTTTTCTGGAACTTTCTTAACATAAATTCTTTTTATTTCGTATAATATTTTTCTAAATTATAGCAAAAATTTTACAATAAACTACTTTCCAGTAGCAATGTACTTTCCCAAATTTCAATCTTCTCGATATCTGAAATATAAGGATTATAGGGGATTTTGAGAAAAATAGGGGGCAGGGATAACACGGAAATAGGGGATTGTGATCCCTGAGGTTTAGTTGCTTCTAGATTCAGCCTTCCAAAATGATAAATGGAAAATTGAAACGTTCATAACTAAAGAATCTTAAATCAAAGATTAATATATTTAAAAAATAGAAGATCTAATTGAACACTTCGAAGCTAAAAATGTGTAGATTTTTTTCATTTAAAATTGGGAGCAGTAAAGTAAAATAATTTTGAAAAGAATATCAAAACACGAAGACTTTAAAAATGTTCAATGTTTAAAATTAAGCAGTTTCAATTTTCAAATGAAAGGAAATTTAAAGACCATTTTAATCAATTAAAATTATACAGTAGTGTCGTTGCATGATTTACAAAAATGATATTTTTCAGTATTAAATTATATACACTTTAGATTTGTGAAATAAGAATTTCGTTTTGGTTACTCATTTGAAAGAAAACTAAAAAATAAATCAGTAAAATAAATGAGTAAAATTAAGCCTTTAGATTTCCAGATTTATCATTTAATTTGGACGGTTTTGTTTAAATATATTTATAAAAATTCGAGATCCTCCAATTAAGATAATGAGAAAACAATCGAATTAAAAAATATAGAAATTTGATAGCATTTTAATACAAAAATCATCAAACTTCTTATATTTCATTTGTAAAGCAATTCAGTCCAAATATGTATAAATTCGAAGACAATAACAAAATGGTTAAATAGCAATTTGTTCATTGTCACTAATACTAACAACAAATAATCAGAAAATAGCTATACAATTGCAATTTTGTATACAAGTTTAAAGTGTGATATCACTTCTCTAAATCCAAAAATTAGCAAACAGATTTTTAAGCAGCTTCAAAACCACATTTGAATTTTCCCTACGGGATTAAATAACAAGGTTCCTCACCCGAAATGGACACCATGTTATGAAAATAATTGTTTTTCAACCAAGTCGTAACAATATACATTATATACGTACATTAAAAATATTATAAATATGGTATTAAAATGTAATACACCAGGATATACCCATAATTACATTTTCGTGTTGCATTTGTTGTGGTTTCATTTTTCGATTCCGACACATGAACTAATATTCATTTTCTCACATTTCTCCGACAGTTATCAGAACGTTGTATTCACATGAAATGTAATAAAGCCTTTTATAATTCCATTTCAAATTATACATGAAATTAACGTTGTCGGATTTGCGCCGCATGTCGCTTCAT
The DNA here is from genome assembly GCF_010883055.1 of Belonocnema kinseyi. NCBI lineage: Eukaryota > Metazoa > Arthropoda > Insecta > Hymenoptera > Cynipidae > Belonocnema > Belonocnema kinseyi. The sequence goes on along the minus strand of NC_046662.1, from coordinate 19,863,891 downwards.
CTATAATACTAATACGTTATTCCCGGGGTGATGAAAATGATTATAAATTTACGTGTGCAACATAAAGATTATAATTTATGCTAATTATTGGTAATTGTAGGGAGGATGATTGTGGCCAATAATTGATTAATTAACAACGTTCCCTGATAATTTCACTTAATCCTTATAATTAAGTCAATGAATAATACAACTTTAACTCAGCTCTCAATTTTTTCGAGTATATTTTATACAATAATATATATTGATTTTTATTTATAAATTGTGAAAAATCGTTCTCAAGCTCCGCTGGGATCGCACCCATGCCTTTCATATTACCGATCTGATGCTCTTACCCACTAAGCTACGGAGATACGTGATTAACTTCTTCACAACAAGAAAATGATATGTTTTTCGATGTTATGAGTTTGAAAGAATAAAATATATTAAATAATTTAATGTTTATTGTTTTTTTTCTACTAGTCAACAATATAAATTGTAAATCTACAAAAATCAAATTATTCAATATACTTTATCTGTTCAAACACATAACATCGAAAAAATATATAATTTTCTTGTTCCACAAATTAATCTTACAAGTATAAGGAGTTACGTCGGAATTCAACTTGTAAGGGTTGTGAAGAAATTAATCTTGTATCTTCGTAGCTTAGTGGATAAATGCACCAGACCGGCAATCTGAAAGACCTGGGTTAGGATCCCAGCAGATCCTTAGAGCGATTTTTTTATAATGTAGAAATAAAAATCAATATTAAATAAATATTAATTTTAGACCAGCAGACAAAAAACAATTAACATCAAATTATTCAATACAGTTTTTCTGGTCAAAACCATGTCATCTTTGACCAAACCCTCGAAATCAGTGATTCCCCGTCCACTTTTTTCCTTTTAACAAGACGTGCTAAAATGTTGATAGTGAGAAGTACATAACAATGACTGAACGTGCGATTACTTTGCTTATTATTACGTAAAAGTTATTCCAAAGACAAATTTCAGTAAAAAATTAGCGTATAGGGGTCAAAAAGTGTCCCAACCCTATATATATATATATTCTAAGCTGCCTGTGATTGGCCAGAGTACCCCACAGTGGAGACTGGTCGCACCTGGTTGGCGAATCAAGTATTTTTTTTACCCAGGAAAAAGGAAATTCGAATTGGATTGGTATTATATCCATTGTCCCTATTGATTTTATTAGGGTGTTTTCAGATTTCGATTGCTTCTCTATGTTTTCTTGGAAAAATATTGTGTGCTGTTGAGATGACGATTTGTTTTGTTAAAATAAAAGGTTATGTCCTGTTTCGTTATGATGCTCAACTACTGCTGATTTCGTGAAATGTTTGAGGCTGACTTTACTCTCATGTTCGTTTAAACATTGGTTTACCGCTCTCCCGGTTTCTCAAATATAGACTTTGCTACAAGAGCAAGGGATTTTATATACCCCCGGGTCACTGGGAGGCCCCTTCGTGCCTTTAAGGTTGTTTAGAAGTTGCCCTGTTTTTGCAGGTGGTTTAAATATGGTTTGGCTGTTGTGTTTATTGAGAATTTCTGCTATTTTTTCTGTGACACCTTGGATGTAGGGTAGGACGGTAATATTTTTCTCTCTCTTTCTTTTCTAGATTCTGCTGACTTCTTCTTTTGGGTGTCTTTTATTTTTGCTTTATCAATTTGTTTGTTTGCGTAATCGTTCTTTATTAGGATTTGTTTAACGTTTTGTTATTCCTTTTATAAGTTGTGAGAGCTGGCGTAACTGAACTTGTTATAGATACAGCTCTGTATACAAGGGAGTAGATGACCGATTGTTTTTCAGAAGGTTGCTAATGGGAGAAGACATTTAGGTATCTGTTTGTATTGATAGGTTTTCTGTAAACTTCATGTCCTGATGTGTTATCAGATCTTTTGTAAATTAGTACGTCCAAAAAAGGCAATTTTCCGTCTTGTTCAATTTCCATGGTGAACAGGATATTAGGGCGTGATCGATTAATGAAATCGACAAACTTGTTGAGTTCATCTGGTTCATGTCTCCAGGTTACAAAAGAGTCGTCAACCTAACGATAACAAAATTCCTCTTTAAGCTTGGGTTGGCTATTACAGGTGAGACTGGAGATCCCATTGCTACTCCTGAGGTTTGTTAGTACAATTGCTTATCGAAACAGAAGTAAGTGTTATTGAGACAGTGTTATACCAAAGGTATGAGATCAGAAGGCAACTTTGCAAAGGATTTAATAATGTCTATTGTTTCAGCGGTTGGTACTTTCCTATAAAGAAATACTGCGTCAAAACTCATTCAGATTTCTTGAGGTTGAATTTGAGTCTGTTGTATCTTTTTGATTAAGTCAAAAGATTTTTGGACGTGAGTTTCCTGTGAAAGGATTCCGTTCTTTGTTGAGGAAGCGTGCTATGTTGTTAGTTGGTGAGTTCATTCCGCTGACGTTCGATGTAAGAGGAACATTTTTTGCTGATTATTGTTTTGGAGGGGTCTTTTTCAAGTTTTGTATATGAATCATTAGTTATAATGTCCATGATTTTGTTGTTATAGTCTTCTTTATTCATTATTACTGTTGTTTTGCCTTTGGCTGCGTGTAATATTATAATGTATTTATTTAAATTGAGTTCTTCAATTGCTGCTATTTCTTGTTTTGTGAAGTTTGAGGAGGAAAGTTCAGGTTGGCGTAAGATGTTGGCTGTCCTACATAGTATGTCATTCGCTTTTTCGGGTGGAAGGGTATATATTGTGGATTCCATATTACTAATGATTTGTTCTTCGAGGACTTTGAAGGGAGCTACTGCAAAATCATGTCCTTTAGATAAGGCTGAAATCATTTAATTGTTGAGAGGATGGTAAGTGATGTTTTTCACTGTGTCAGTTATCTATGTTTTCCTTACTGGAAGTAATTTGTCAAATTTTATTTTTTGTTTTTGAGTGCAAAGAAGCCTAATCCTTTGAGATTGATAAAATGATATGCGGCTCAATGTAGATCAAGTGTCAAGTTTAAGGGTATTTGTTTCTATACTAACATTGATAATATGGGTGCCATTTTTTAAATAGTGAAAATTTTTTTTCGAGTGACCCAAGTTCAAATTTTCTTTGGTTCTGATGTCGTTGTAGAAATGGAAAAGGAATTCTATGCCCTGACCTATTTTGTAATACGCATACTCGAAATCACCCCTCGTAAAGCAGTAAATATAATCTTCTTCAGAGAAGGCTGATGGGGTGGGTCTGTGCATTGAATCCATTGTTCAATACCATGAGATTCCTCCTTGTATCGACACAAATTAAATCCATTCTCTCACTTTCAGGAAAAATACAACGGTTTCAAGCTAAAACAAATTTCCAACAAAATATTTCAATCCTTAACAAAAAAGAGTAATTTTTAACCAGTTGTATTTTTAAGCAAAAAGAATTACTTTTTTATCAAATGATACGATTTTTCCACAAAATAGATATTTTCACCAAAAAATGTAAATTTTACACAAAAAATTGATTTGAGAACCCAAACGTTAATGATAAAATTTCTACCAACAAAGATGAATTTTCAAAAAAAGTTGAAACTAACTTCAATTATTTCTGAAATTTAGACAATTCTTTTATAATTAAAAATATTGCTTGGAAATCTTAACTAAAAAAAGATGACTGATATCATAAAATATGAATTTTTAATTTAAAGGGACGAATGTTCAAACATCAGCTTAATTTTTAACCAAAAAGCTGACTTTGACATACAATGATGAAATTTCAACCAAATGGTAGTATTTTTAAACAAAAAATATTAAAATATAATTAAAACCAGTTGCATTTTTAACCAAATAGTTGAATTTCCACCGAAAAAAAATGTTAGAAGACAGTCAAATTTTCAACAAAAAAGTTTATTTTAAACGAAGAAAGATGAATGTTCTACCATAAAATATAAATATACAACAAAAGAATCAAATTTTCTTGAAAAACGGATGATTTTTAAAAAATAGTTGAATTTTTAACATAATTATTCAACTTTGAATAAAATAATTGATTTTTTAACCAAATAGCTGAAATTTTAACTTACCAAGTTTAGTTCTCAACCAAGTAGATTCATTTTCTACCAAAAGATTATTGTTTCATGCGCTTGGCGCTAGATACTATATGTATATCGCGCTTCACGCTCAATTATGTATTATTTATCGCGCTCCACGCTCGGTCTTTGTATATTCCCCACACTTGTGCATAGTTTTTTTTAATACTAAAGGTCAAAGCATAGACAGCAGTAATTTGTTTATATGGAATTATAGTTTGTTAAAGCTCCTTCGGATTTAACGAACACATTCTCATCACGCATCTCGTGCTTCGCACTCGAGTTTGACACTCAAATTGTACATCACCGTTTTTTAACTTCTAAATTATATACCTAACCTCAGTGACATCTCCTGATACTTCACTAAAAGAGACTCACAAACCGTCTAGGGTGGAGTGTCTAGTTATAACGACAGTCTAGAGAAACTTCGATTATGAGGGGTTAGGGGGGAGGGGTTAGTTTCCACTGAGTCATAGCTGGTTAGTGTTTTATGCTAATAATAAATAGTTGAATGAAAAAAATGTAATTTTTTATTTTACATTCATTTTTTATGCTGTAAAAATTGGAATTATTGATTTTTCAAGAAAATTCAAAAAGTTGTTATAATAAACTTGTAGGGAATTCAAAAAACAACGTTTTTCTTCTTTTGACTTTTTATCGATTTGTGTGTTATTTCGCTTGAAATGTTCATTTTCTTTTTGTCTGAATACTATTAATATCCCTATAGGAAATTTTTGTATTTTGAAAAAAGTGATCTGTAAAATATTCGAAATGTGCTCACTTTTTAAATTTTTATCCAAAATAGCTGACTAACGAAGATGAACTTCATTTTAAGATACTTAAAGCATGTACCAAAGGACAAGCCTATCTGTCAATTCTTCCGAAAGTTATCGTGCTAAGAACATAAAAAAAAAACAGTCACGAACAGACATACAGACTGACCTACAGACAGAAACATTCGTAAAACCCTGTTTTTCGCATTCAGGGAGTCTAAAAACGCGGAAATTTGACAAAGACGAGGGTGGGGGGGGGGGCTCAAATTTTAAACAAATCTGATGAGAATGTAAAAAGTATAGGTTTTTAACACAAATTACAAGAGTTAAATTTTCAGTACCCAAAATTACGTTTGAGCTAAGAAAAAGTTTAATTAATCTCTTAAATTCAACTAAAACAAATGTACTCTTAGAAAAAGACTTGAATCCTTAATGAAATTGAATTTTCTATGAAAAAAACTCATTTTCAACCTAATAAATGAATTTTCTATTAAAAAAACTAATTTTCAACCGAAGAAATGAATTTTCTATTAAAAAAACTAATTTTCAACCTAATAAATGAATTTTCTATTAAAAAAACTAATTTTCAACCTAATAAATGAATGTTCTACCAAATGGTTAAATTTTTAACTTATAGAGGATACCTTTTTAGACATAATTTACTTCAAAATGCAATGGGGCGGGTCAGTAAACACAAACATTATTCTTGGAACTTTTTCCAAAAATATTTCCGGAACGCTTCGTATTATTTTCTCGCAAATTAAAAATTTTAATCAAGAACCCTAGATAAACCGTTTTAGCCAAAAACGCGCTTAACCTATTTAATATGGTGAAAGACTTTTTATCGTATGAGATGTCTGCACTATAAATAATAAATAAGATATACACAAAATACGAAAGGAATTTTCAGAAAAGTAAAACAAATAGGAAATAAATTTGCACCTCATATGCAATTCTTTTGCGAAGACGTAAGTTTGCAAGAAGGGCGTGAAAAAGGATAGACATAAAAAGCTAACTTTGAAGTTTTAAGTTTTCGAAGTAGTCCTTTGTAAGCCTGAGTACATCTAAGAAATATGTTAGGATGGTAAATCTATTTGCATGAATAAAGTGTTCTCCACGTTTTACAAAACTTTGGCTTTCAAAGTTATGTGCTCCGCGCGCTTTCTTGTCTACCGTGTAAAGATACGAGTGCAAAATAATGTTCAAAGGATTTTTTCCAGCGAATATGAGAACTTAGATCAGATTTTTCTTTCCTTAGGAAACAGATTTTGTATAAGTCTAAAGAAATTTCTATCTCTTTTCTTGGGTCTGAATATAAAGACTAACATTGAATCAAAATAGATTTTTATTACATACATACCAGCAATAAATACAAACGCACGCCCTTTCCTTGCTGAATTTTTAATGAATAACTTGAAACAATATAAACATATTAATAAGCCATTATCAAAGTAATCTTGCCTCAAATCGCAAATCTCGTCTTGAATATCCTTTGAATCTCGTTTTAAGTCTCGTCGTGGACGTCGTTTCGAGTCGCAGTTAACAATGTATATTTTCTCATTCAAAGCGATCAAAAATGAATAATTTCACTTTATATTGAAACATCTTGAAATTGTAAATCAACGATTCATATTTTGAAAAAATTATTTTGGAAAAATCAAATTTTTGAATTTTTCTTAAAAACGAAAAAAGGTAGGAAAAAGTATTCAGATCGAAGCTTGACAATCGATTAAGCTTCGTGAAAAAAGTCTTTATACTCTTTTGTGATAGCTTTCATCGTTTAAAAAAAAAAGAAAAATTATATTTTTTAAATATCCCCAAAAATCGTTCAACCTGCATAAAACTGAAAACTTGGCTTTTCATATCAACAAGTTTGGGTTTTTTCGAATAATATTCTTTTCGTGTTTTGAAAATGCGATTCAAAAAATAAAATAAAATTGTATAGAAAGCCCCAACATTGTTATTTTTCTCATAATTTTTCAATAATTTTGCTTATATATAAAGCATCCTATCAGTTTTATCAGGACTTTACAATTTCTGAGTCCAGAAAAATTTTTTTTCTTCAAATATAGTTTTTTATTGGAAGCGACGCAAATCATCGAAAAGAGTTTGAGGTGTTTTTTATAGAACTTCTTTAGATGTTCCAACTTTTAAGAGAAATTGCTATTTGTCTCTCCTCGCTCTTCAGAAAAATGAAAACATTCGATTTTTCCAAAATAATTTTTTTAATGTGAAGCTATTTCTAAAAAAGAAATTAAAATTTTAAAACTTTTTTTGTTGAGAAAATTTACTTTCCAAAATGTTAGATAAACAGCCTTTTTAGGTTGAAAATTCAAGTACCTTCGTAAAAATTGAAGTCTGGTTTGAAACTTATATTTTGGTGTTGAAAAATCAAACTTAAATCTTTTTTTTTTTTGATAAAAATAAATTTTTTTAAATTTGTCTCTTTGATTTAAAAATGGATCTGTTTAGTAGAAATCGAATCTCTCTTGGGTAAGAATGTAACTGTTTCGTAAAAACTCAAATTTTTTGTAGAAAATTTACTTCTTGTTTAAAATTCATATTTCGTTGCTGGTATTTAAATGTTAATGGTCAAGAAAAATGAAAAATTGGTCACGGAAAAATCACAGAAATTTCAAAATGAAGTTTTCACTCCGCATCAAAATATAAAAATGTACGGTTCGAAAGCTGAAATGGTGAATAGCAATGTAGTAAAGAAATTTTCTTTTGAGGAATAAAGACACTGAAGCAAAAAAGAATTTTCGTAAATGTATCTCACTGAGTGTCGCATGTCATTTAGCCGTTCTGAAAAGCTTGATTCTTTTTGTCCCTTTTCATACGACAAACAAGCAGGAAACTTTTATTCTCCCCCTTAGTTTATATCACACGCAAGCATATGGATAGGTACAAAGGTTTCGTGCTCTGAAATAACTCATTAATCATCTTCTATTTTTATCGACGTATTATTTTATGAAATAATGTGCGTTCAGAGACAATTTACGTAATAGTAATGCTATTATTTTCTCGAGTTTGCTGCTTTTATAAACCATTTGAATTTCAACTTCGTTTGAATACAAAACATAGAATCTTTAATAAGTTCTTAAATTCAAAGAAAAAAATTAATTTGAGCCTCTTTTGGGATATAGTTAGATAACATCTGTGCTGCTTTTTCTAAGAATATCGTTATCAATTGACCCAAGTACAATAATTTTAATTAAGAATTTTTACTTGGTATTTAGATAGATAATATTTATTTTTGTTTTGCAATGAATTTTTAAAAAATATTTTTTTTTTGTTTAAATAAAAATGAAAAATAGTATTAAAATAAGAATCAGCCCTGTCTTAGACAATACATTTTATTATTTTTATATTTCAAAGTTTAAATTGTCTAAATTAATTATGACGTATGTTTTTTTTTAAATGATATATTTGTAAATTTGGTAATTTTTGCAGTTAATGATATAATGCAGTTAAAAAACGGATACCCGTGTAGAAATAGCCCGGTTCGATTCGACAAGAAAAAGGTTTCTGGCCAGAATCTGACCGAGTCAAACCGGGATACTATTTTGTTAATTGCCCGGCCGGGATCTGACCGAGTTCCCACCGGGAACTAGTCGAGCCAAATCGGGCCACATCTGATTTAACCCGGTTTACTATTTCTTAATTGCCAGGTCAAGATCTGGCCGAGTTGTATAAAACAAACGAATATTACAAATAAAACTTCACACTATATAAAAACTATATATAATTTTTCCGCCTGAGATCAATATTAGCAGAAGAAAAAAATGGCGCATAACAAAAGTATCATAACCTGAAAATCATTTAAAGAAATATCCACAAACGACTACCGTAAATGAATTTTTCGTGAATATCTGACAGGTGAAAGACCAATTTTTTGTGTTTTAGGTGTTTTTTTTATCAATTATAAAAGAAAAATTAAACGAATTTTAATTATTTGGTTTCCCACTTTTGGTTCTACGGTTCCCAGACTTGCACTGACTGCGAAATCGTTGACCCCACTTCTTTTCTATTTACATAGTTTCCTAGTGCAATTATACTTTTTTTGTGATATGATTTTTGCTCATTTTTAATGATTTTATATATTATCTTAAACAACCCAAAAACGTAATCAAAAGAGAAATAACTTTTTGTGAACGAGGTTTTGAATTACGTTATCCTGCGTGCACGTAATGACGATTCGGCGACTTCCGGAGTCTTTAATGCTTAAAACGCAGTAAAACGTCGGTCGACGCCAGGTTATACGTTAAGAAATTTGTTAAATTTCACAAAATTCTATCCACTTTTCCGGAGCAAGCGGATTATTTATAAAGGTGAGTGAATTTTTTTGTTAATAAGTAAGCATTATTAATATTCTTTAACGTTAATGTTAAATCAATTTTCTCAACTGTTTTCATATGTTAGGATGTCACGTGAAACCCCTGAAATTTATTTTTCCATTGTTGAAAACTTCTTCGATACTTAAGGGTTGTGATACTTGACCACAAAAAGAATTTAGTTGACAAAATTTCATTTTTCTTTTTCTTTATGTCTTTGCATTATTACTTTTTTCAAAAACAATTTATTCTTGCAGCCCCACCAGCATACGATCGAGGAGCCCAGTCTAAAACCGGTCGGATCCCGACCGGGTTACCCTACTTGTATCCGGGATCCGACCGGGTGACCCGGCCAGGAGCCGACTGGGTACACCCGGCCGGGATCCGACCAGCACAGCGTGACAAAACCAACCAGAATCCGACCGGGCAGCCTAGCCAGATTCCGGATACAAGCAGAGCAACCCTGTGTCGGAATCCGTCCCATACCCAGTAGTAATTTCTACGCGGGTACTGGTTGAAACTTAATCAATTAATTTTGTAAAACACATACACATCTGATATAATAATACTGTTCCGGATACGGATAGGGGCCAAAACTTAAAAAACAATAAAGATTATGAGGTTGATAACGAATTTTCATAAACATTTATGAACTACCAAATAATTTTTTAATAGCTTATCTTCAAAAATTTTTGTTTCATCTGCTTTTCTCCCAATACTTCTATTCCCATGTGCATATTATTTCGGTTACAACTACGGGAATCGAGGCTTGATTTGGATGATACTTACTAATCACATAACACAATTTTGATACCTTAACAAAATTTAGACAACTTTTTTATTTTAATAATTTTCATAAAAAGATACATTTAAAATGTACGAAATAGGAGAAATTGTTATTAATTGTCTTAGACAAGATGTAATTTCCTGTAGTACAATAATGTTCAATAACGTCGCAGGTGGGGGAGCCCCTTTCACGGTCGTATCTTTGGAGTTCTCGATTCCTGAAATTAACGTATCATTGGATTCCGAGTGCAGTTTCTTTTTTTTACGGAACTGCTCCAAGACTGCATATAATTTTAAATTATCCTGAAATTAGATTAAAATGATTATTATGTCAATCTAACAGGCTTAGAATTTGATATTCCACTTTAACCTGAAGCACTTTCATTCAAATAAAACAGAATTTGATAGGATTTCAAAGTATTCATGTCAAGATACATGTCTTCCCAAAAAGTGCCGACCTTGTGGTCGTTTCTTTAAAGGACAATTGAATTTGAGATACAGCCAAAAATCATAGAATCACAGTAAAAACTCTGGGATCAATTTTGTTGCAAGTAATTTCAAAATGGTGTTCCATCTCGTTCGTAGTTGGGATACCACTTCAGGACTGTATGAGGCCTGTCTTAGCTATTAAAGTGGGGGGGGGGGGCGGTTAAACTTTATTTTTGTCATTTAATTTTTCATATGAATGTAAAATTACTGCAGAATATTTTGTCAAAATTTGAGACCCATCGGAGAAAAACTAACAGAGATATAGAGTTTTAAGAGTCCGTTGCTCAAAAACTGGCGCTGTTAAAAAAACTGGAAATGAATGCAAACAATGCATAATTCGACATAGAGAGCAGCAAAAAGATGCTCTAGACATTGCAGATAAAAGCTCTTCACTATACGTGTCTGGCATCGATGATTTTGTGTATGTATAGAGAAAACACTTGTTTATCAATGTTTAATTTTGGATTTTCGAGTGTACAAAACTAAAACGTATTTCCTACAATTTGCAGTTTTAAAGTTGGTGATGGCAAAAATCGTTTTTTTTTTTAATTCCAAGTATTACCCAAAATTTGAAAGTTAATAAAAAAAAAAAGAAACTCGACAGCTTTAATTCGAGAAACTTATCAACTAATAAAAATATTTTGATTCTTTGATTATAGATGATTCAGTGATAAATTACAGCCGTCACTACAGAAGAAATTTTTTTCGAGGCGCCACCAAAGATTTGCTGCCAAGAGCTTATTACTTGATTTTTTTTTAAATTTCATAAAGTAAACTTCAATTGATGTTTTATAATATTAAAATTAGCTAAATAAACTAGCACTGTCTTTAGCGTGAAAAAATTCATGAAAATACGCCCCCTCCCACCCGAATTAAACTTACCCCCTTCCCCCGCCCTTTAAGGCCTTATGTCGCCAGAAATTCCTGAATATACTGCGATGAATGGGGAGGTACCCTTTTCTTCTTACTGCGTCACTTAATCACTTTAGAAGTTGTTGATGCTACTCTTTGTTTGCCATCTGAGCTTTTGGAATGTATTCATGGTGCAAAACACTTTTCTGGTCTAAGTGAACAGTGTGCGTTGTCTTGATGTTGCTCGGACTCTAGCGCGTTCTCTTCGCTGTCGGGGTTCCAGATGTCTCCCACTGCGAAGATTGGGCATTTATCTTAGTAGGTTTATAACCATAAACCCATAAAATGTTGGCAAATTCGCAAAAACTTTCTCCTGAAGATTATCTTTTTAGTTCTAAATTTTATTGTTTGGTTTTATTGCATCTTTCGTGGATAAAAATGCAACTGTTTTGTTGAAAATTCAAGCATTACCTATAAAATTTACTTTTTGTTTAAAATTCCTAATTTTGTGTTGAAAAGTCCATTGAAAATTTGTTCGATGAAAATCCAACTCTTTTTTGAAAATTTATCATTTTGATGTAAAAATTCAGCTGTTTCAGTAGCATTTTTCCATTTTACTTGGACAAAAATATCCTTGTTTGTTAAACTTGAACAACAAAATTTGTCGTTTTTTATTAAAAATTCCACTATTTTAGTACAAATGTCACCTTTCTTAGATAAGCATGCAACTACTGGGTAGAGAATTTAACTATTTTGCTAAAAATTAATTCTTTTTGGTTGAAAAAATTTTTCTTTTTGAATTTCAAAATTAATTTTTTTTCGTAGAAACTTATATTTTGTTGAAGAATTTATAGTTTGATCTTGAAAAGTCAACTGGCATCTTTCTTAACAGAAATTTAAACTATTCTTCTGAAATTTTATCGTTTTGATTTAAAACTTCATCTGTTTTATCAGAAATTTCATTGTTTTTTTAAATACTACTTTTTATTTAAAAATTATTCTCCTTTGCTTGAGTATTCAAGCATTTTTTTAGCTTAAACGTTATTTCTTAACTGAAAGTGCAACTTTTCAATTTTTTAATGATTGACTTTTCTTAGTTAAAAATTCTCCTTCTTTCGCAAAAAAATAATTTCCTTAGTTTGAAATTTCATTTTTGTTGGGCAAAATAAAGTAGAAAGGACCTTTCATGTTTGAAATAAATTCATTATCAAGAACAATGAAAAACTAGTCAAAAAAAAATCTGGCAATTTTGAAAATGAAGTTTTCGAACACCTGGCCAAATTCTACTCGCAATAACTAGCAAAACACTTCTGGAAAATAAAAATTACATACAGTAAGAGGGGGGGGGGGGGGAGAAATATTTTGTTGCCTTTTGTTACAGGGGGGAGAGAAGTAATACCCTAAATCTGAAGTTATTAATTTAGTCTACAGTAGAATAATCTAAGAATGTAACAGTCATACGCTACCTTGATATTTACTTCGAAATTTTATTTCGAAATAATACGTCCTGGCAGATCTAATAAGCACAGAAATTCGGAAAGATTAGATTTTGCCTCGAAGAGAGTTTTAAACAATGCGCTACTTAGTACCTCCGTGTACGAAATAACTCTGCTCTGAAGTATTAAAGTCTTTACGAGAGTCCTCTGTAAAGCTGCTGTGTGCAGCTGCGAAGGAAGTTAATAAGAAGAAATGGGACGAGAGTAAAATGACAGTAATTAAAAATAATAAGTGTTCCTAAACCGCAAGAGAGGAATGCGCCTTTGAAGAACTACCTGCAAACGTTTGGTTGTCTTTTCTCCCTTCAAAAAGTTAGTTTCTCGAAAACTTATCTCCTCCAACTCTCTCAAAACAACCATCCAACTTTGGTTAAGTACAAAATACAATAATGCCGCTAGCAACTAATTGCGTCTTTTCTGCTTCGTAAAGTTCTCTCGAATTTAAATACAAATCTGTTGCCTTTGTTCACCGTATTTACATCCCAAGCCACAAAATTTATACATCCATATAATTTCTTTGCAATATGAAAAATTTCTAAAGGGCCATCTCCCCTCTTAATTTACTTAATTTTTTGTTTCCAGAAATGTTTTCTTAGTTACTGCTCATTGAATTAGGCTCCGACGACTTCATTTTCAAAATTTCCTGATTTTTCCTTGATTAATGTTTCACTCTCGTTGGTAAATAATTTTCAAATATCAGCATATTAAGCCTGTAATACTTTTATCGTATAATCTTTTATAAACAAAATAAAACGGTATTTCAGATACAAATCTAAGATGTTAAAATTTATTAATTTATTTTAAACAAAAAAGGATGAATTTTCAACAAAATAAATAAATTTGTAACATAATAGTTGAATTTTCAAACTAAAATTATAAATTTTCAATAAAAAAATGTCATAGTTTATATTTTAATAAAAAAGATCAATTAAGATTTTTCACTCAAGAAAGAATTAAAAGTTTATCTAAATTGTTGAACCTTAATGTTAAAAGACAAATTTTCCCTACGGAAATTTAATTTTCTAGAAAAATATGATTGTTTAGCAGAACATTAATTCTCCATAACACTTATGCATTTTATTCTGCAAAAATGAAATTTTGAACCAAGATTTTTTACTAAAAAGTTGCATTTTTAACCAGAGACATAAGCCTTCAATAAAAAAATATAATTTTTACAATGTAGTTAAACTTTTACCCAAGGAGTTGAACTAATTTTCAATTAAAAAATGTTAATTTTCCACAAAAGAGTTAAACTTTCAACCAAAGAGATAAATTTTCCACTTAAAATACAAATCTTCAACAACAAAATGATTTATTGACAAAGTGATTCAACCTAATCTTGAACAAAAAAATAGTGGAATTTTCTGTTAAAAAGATTTCAGCAGAATTTTCATGATCAGAATATGAATTTTTTAACAAGAAATAAGTTTCTACGAAAAAAATAGAATGTCCTATCCAAAAAGACGACTTTTTAACAATAAGCTTGAATTACTTACCAAACAGTTGCATTTTTATTAAATTTTCAACCAAAAAGATGCATTTTAATAAAAGAAAAATAATTTTTGTTTTAAACAGGTCAATTTAAAAATAAAAAGGACCAACTATCAAAGAAAAGACTAGAATTTTTATCAAAAAAATGTAAATTGACTTTACAACAGAAAAATACAAATTTTGAACAAAAAGTAAATTTTGTAGGAAATATTTCTATTTTCAATGAAACAGTTTTATTTTTATTCAAGAAAAATGCAATACTTCTACTAAAAAGATGAACTTTCAAATAAAAAGGACAAATTTGCAGAAAAAATCATTGTTATCCAAAAAAGATTTCAGCTGATTTATCAGCAGCAAAATATGAATTTCAAACAAAAGGTTAATGTTTTATAAAAAGAGTTAAATTTTTTACCCAAAAAGACGAATTTTTAACAAACCAGTTGAATTTGCAACCAAAAAGGATGTCCTTTTAAGAAAATGATTACATTTTTAATCAAATAAAAAATGTATTACTAAAAAGATAATCTTTAGGAGAAAGCTTTTGCGAATTTACAAAAATTACGTAGAAGAGTGAAGGACTCTCTCTCTTCTACCGTAGCGAATCGTTACAAAATATCTCGACCCCTCCCCCCCCCCTTTAACTTTGCCGGTACTTAATATAAGTGCGGTCCCTAATTGGCCAATCATTTGTACTTTTAATCATGGAGCGGACATTTACGGATGTATCTTTAAACAATACTAAGCGGAGCATTCTAATTTTATATTTCATAATTTGATTTATTTTTTCTGGATAAAAATCCGAAAGATTTTCGACTGTTTTTTATGAAATAAATGTCAAGGTCGTACACTCTCTTAGCAAAATTATCTGAAATAATAGTATTATTTTTTCTTCTGTTTAGTTTAATCTTAAATAACGATAACGGCCTCTTATCTATAATATTTTGCCACCTGTTATTACTGAAAATTTGTCTTAGCCCTTTTACGGGAAGTATAACGGCCGACATTTTTTAGACTGCAATAAGCAGATAATTATCAATAAATTGAAAGTTTAAACTTCAGGATATGGAAGAGGAGGAGCTAGACATTATATACACCAAACTCTCGCTTTTAGTCACCTTTTCAGTCGCTTTTCCTAGAACTGCTGGCTGCCGCAGATTCTCAGGAGAGTAGGGCGAGAGCGTTTGCAACATGATATATATACAGTAAGGACGTTTGCTATGTAATCATAGGGAATATGATTATACAGGATGGACACGCTGTGGCTTACATACATGGCGAATCAAATACTACCCGAATTGCACAATATCAGGGGAGAAGCCATTATACAGGGGTATTTTCATATTTCGCGCCGGTAAAGTTGCATTCGTATCGACCATTTGGTCAAGTCCGTGCATCTTCGGATCAAATTTATCATAATTTAGATGGTTGCGTTGGAAACTTCAAATGGATGCAAGTGTCAAAACAATATGGGTTATTTTACGTAGTAATTACAAATAATAAAAGTATTTAATTAATGATGAAATGAGACATGTGAACTGAGAAGTAAACATCAATTTTTTCTGTGCCAATAACATTATGGAATGTCTGCTGAGAGACAAATACTATGAAACAGTAATAATATTCTGCGTTTCCAGTGGGTTTAACTTATTAAAATGATTAATAATTATCAATCATTTTAATAAGTTAAACATTATTTCTGAATTTAAAATTTGATACATACCCTCAAAATTACTTAAAATTGATTTTAGATGCTGATCAAATGCCAATTTGGAAATCAGATCCAGATATAGCAAGTTCGAAAATAGAATAATTTTTAAAAAAATGGAATGTAAATATCGGTTCAGAGAAAACATTTTCTAAAATAAAAAAAAATCCCTGAAAATTGTATCAATTAAACTCCAAGCAAGTTAGATTGCTTCGAGATATTTTTTTGATATGACTATACCATCAGAATGACTCAGACTATTAATTTTAGGCTAATCAATCCCCAGACTTGGGATAAGGTCCGGAGATAAAGATTTTTCAACAATGTTTATTGAAATATACCAAGCCGAAATGCACTAATTCCATCTGCATTTCCTTATGTGTATTTTTCCTAGGATCGATCTGTGTAAAAAACAATGGTAATCAAATTTTTAATTCAGAAATAATGTTTAACTTATTAAAATGATTAATAAGTAACGATTGTTAAATTGTTAATAAGTAATTATTATTTAAATTATTACTGCCGAAACTGTCAGTAATAAATATACAAAACCACAAAATATTTCTTTGGTAAACAATAAGCAATCGAAAGTATAATAAATATGCCGGGCCGTTCTGTCATTATTTCGAGCTTATGTTCATATTCACCTGTTTGCCCTAATCGCTGTAAGTAAATGTAGGTAATGTCAACGTTTAGCACAATTCACTCTTTGTCCACTGGAAGCGCAGAATATTATTACGATTTCATAATATTTATCACTCAGCAGACATTCCATAATGTTATTGGCACAGAAAAAAATTGACGTTTGCTTCTCAGTTCGCATGTCTCATTTCATTATTAATTAAACACTTTTTTTTATTTGTAATTACTATGTAACGTAACCTATATTGTTTTGACGCTTGTATCCATTTGAAGTTTCGAATGCAACCATGGAAACTATGATAAATTTGATCCGAAGATGCACGGACTTGACCGAATAGCCGATCCAAATGCAACTTTAAAGGCGCTAAATATGAAAATACCCCTGTATAATGGCTTCTTCCCGGCTATTGTGCAATTCGGGTAGAATTCGATTTCGCCATGTATGTAAGCACCAGCGTGTCTAACCTCTATAAACTCTAGCATATAATGCAACCCGTTTTGCATTCGTGTAATGCAAAAAAGAACTATACAGGCGATTTTAATTCGGTTTCCAAATCTCCCGCGCTCGAGATCTTGCGCCGATTAGTCAAAGGCTTCGAGACTCAGAAGACGTGCGCAAAATATACGTATAACCAAATTCTGAAAAAAGGTTATGTTCCCCAGGATTCACCGCGCATTTCAAATAAATAAAATAGTTAAGAATTAAAAACAATGTAACACAATATTAGAATGTGTTCACAACAATTCTCCGGACGTGGTTTCTTTGGGAAAATTTTCCTAAATCTTTGTTTGCGAAATCTTTTTTTTTGGTGAAATCATTGAATTATTTGAAATCTATAATTAGTAAAAAAAAATCTTCTAAAACGTTTTGAAACCGTTTCAAATCTTCCAAATGTTTTAATATCTTTGAAAGCTGGAGAACTGTAACCTTTTCAAAATCTTTGAAACCCTTTACATCTTTTAAAAGTTTAAAAATCTTTGTGAAATTGTTATGAAATATTTAAAATCTGATAAACACGACTTTCTGAAATGTTCAAAATCCTTTTAAATATTTTTAAATCTTTGAAACATTTTGAAATCTTTATTAATTTTTTGTAATATAGTGTATACTCAAAAACCGAGTGGTGAAACTCTTGAAAATTCCGTTACATGGCCAAGGCTCATTCTGATAGACCTTTTTATTATTGACGTCGGCAGTGCGCACTTGCCGAAATTTTACGTCATTTCCGTATTTTTCGAACAGTTTTGTGTCGAAATGTATGGAAAATATTGTTAATGAAAACAAAACCAAAAAATTAATTCGTAAATAACAGAGATTTTTAAGGTAGAACATTTTCGAGTCTATTTAAGAAAAAAGGTGAAAAACGTGCAAAGAGTGCGACGACCAAGGCCATTATTTGAATCTGTTGGCACCTGTCGTCTTCTAAAAAATGCTTAAATATTCGCCGAAACTCATGGAAGATGATGTTCCAGGTGCAAAATTAGTGCACGAATCAGTAGAAGAGCACAGCATTGAACAGCTGAAACGATGTCCTAAATATAGAAAACCACCATTAAAAGGAAAAAAACGTGATTTAGTGCAAAGGTTAGTTGATGTTTTGTATGGCAAGTATAAATACTTTATGTATACAAGATTTGCAGTTCAGAACTTTTTTTGAGTAAATATTTAATATTCATACGAATATAAAATAACACAATATTATATTTTCTACTTCTCTTTTTCAAGTTTAGACAAAAAAAGCCATTTTTTAGTGATTTCCTGGTATAAGGAATGTACTAACAAATTTTCCTTCTTTCATATAAACTGGTAATAAATACATAAATATAATATTTTTGCGTTCTCAAGTGAAAGTATTAAAAATATTTTATTTTTATCAAATAATGTAGGAGTTTCGAAACCCCGATAACAATGCTTCATTTAATATGTAAGCAGATGTTAGCAAAGAAAGAAAATAAATATTAATACCTGCCAAACACAACCTTAACTAACTTTTCTACTGTATCACTTTTTTCCTTTTAAAGATTGTTTCCTATATTTTATCCATCCTTTAAGCTATTTAACACTGCGCTCTTCCACCGATTTGCGCACTAATTTTGCTCCTGGAACATCATCTTCCGTGATTTTTTCCGTATTTTTAAACATTTTTTTGAAGACAGATGTCAACAAATGTAAATAATGGGCTTGCTCGCCACACTTTTCGCACTTTTTTCTGAATATACTTAAAAATTTGTTTTCTTTAAACTCTGATTTATTTACACATTTATTTTTCGTTGTTATTTTTATTTAAAATATTTTCCATGCATTTCGACACAAAACTTCGAAAAGTACGGAAAGGTCGTAAAATCCTGGCACGTGCAAAAGCGTTTGATTTCCATATTTTGTTCAATAAGTAAAACAACAGATTTGATCACCAATTAATTACGTACAACCTGCAGACATTCACTTTATTTAATTAATTAAGATCGAAGTGCAAAACGATTTTGACACTTGTCAAACGTCAAATATCACTCAGGCACCGTTACATTAGTGAAAACCAACTTCAATTTTTAAGAAAGTACTTAAGTCCCGAATGTATTTATGAACAAGTTTAATGTTATGTTACATTATTTTAAAGTCGTAACTAATTATTTATTTGAAGTGCATGGTGAATCCTGGGGAACATAACCTTTTTTCATATAACATATGACATATAACATAACCTTTAACCTATATTCTGTATATTCTTACTGTAAAATTACTTCCAGTAATATATTGAGAATGCCATAAAAAAACGTCCCGCTTAATCCAGACTTACAGTATACTTAATCTCAAAATTCATCCAATATTTATGATAATTTCTGAAAGCAAAGCAAATGGATGCAATGCGAATTGCTAAGAATTTCGAAGAAGAAGTCTAAGTATACTCTACAAAAATGTGTGAGTCGACATGGTTTATTTCGTAAATTTTGTACGGATTTTTGTGTTTTAGCTTTAATTTTGGTTAAAAACCGCAAATTGTATCTCATCTTAATGATCAAGAGATGATTATATTCCTTGAGTGATTCGTTACTATTTTGTTTAGTTAAATTTTATTTTAAAGAAAAATTGTTTTATAACTGATACAAATATTGCTTTTGTAAAAAAAATTATTATTAAATAATACAATATAAATAATATTAGATATAAGCTAAATCACAAAAAAATATAATATTTGTTGGAATAAACAATTTGAACCAACCCATTTTTTAAAGCACGCTCAGATTTCTCCTTCAAACTTTAAAGCAATAAACATTGGGTCTATTTTTCTTGATCCTATGAATACTTAAAAAAATGTTGTTTTTCTTCAAGTGGACTGTATTTAGTGAGAAGAAAAAAAACGTTTTCGTAAATTTCATTCAAGATAGTCAGTATTAGCTGATCGAGTTGACACTGAACATTTCTCTTCAAATTTAGCGATACATAAATTATTACTCTCCCTTAGTAATGATATGTTCAAATAAATAACTTTAATTATTTATTATTATTTATAGAAATTTTCTCTTAGAATAAAGTTAGAAATTTGCGGTTTCAAAAAAAATTAACTGATTTTTAACTTTTCAGTTAGAGCGAGGTAATAATTAATTACAATTTAAAGAATTAACTGTCTAAACTATTTATTATTATTTATAGCTATATTCTCTTAGAATAATGAAAAAAATTCCAGTTTGCTTCTAAAATATTCCAATTTTGTCTACTTTTCAATTAGAGTGAAGTAATAATTAACTCAGGTAAACAAAAATAATGGTTTAATAAAGTTATTATTATTATTAATAATTTTTTTTTCAATAATGTTAGAAAGTTGCTTTCTTTCTTAAATTTGCACTTATTGTAACTTCTCATTCACAGCATGGTAATAATTAATAAAATTCAATAAATATGATTTTTTGAACAAATAGTTATTTCTTATAAATATCTTCCCCTATAGTAATCATAGTAACTTTTTTTAGTAATTTCGTTCCTTTTCGAAAAAAGTAACTGTAACGTAACTTAGTTACTATTTTCCCGGTAACTGCTAACTTTTTTTAAAGTTACTTTTTCGTAACTTTATATTTTTCTGAATATCTTTCTTTTGATTGCTTTTATACAAAGGATGAGAATTTTAAACATTTCGCGCGTCGAGGAAACAAAAGACGATCGGTTTCGCGCTTGCGCGTTGGTTTTCATCTGCTTTGTAAACAAGCAAACTTTCTTTTTGGACATATTGCTTCAAGCGAATCCGAAACTTCGAAATTGAGTTTCGTATGATTTTAAAAATTCGAAAAAAGACTGATAATAATGTGCGACAAAAAGAACGGCAAATAAATTTTGTACCTTGGCCAAGTTATGCAGAGTTCTTCGATTTTCACTCGAAGGAAGGGTATACTTACCAACGAAAGTGCAAGTTATGTGTGCGAATCCGAAAATTCTAAGTGGTTATGTTTTGAAGTATAATGCGGTTGCTATAGATATTGGGTTATAGTTAGAGATTATGTTGATTCCGAATATTATTCGTTAAAAATATTTGTCTGGTAGATTAAAATTTGTACTATTTTCATGAAAATCCGTTTAACATAGTATATAGGATGAAAATAAAATTGATAATTGATATCATCATTTCAAAGAAATTGCTTTAACAACACATTTCAAAATGCCAAAATTTCATCACCTACAACTCCGGCGAGCTTTTGACCAAACTTTTTGGAATTTTTCGGGTGATTTATTATGCACTACAACTAAATCTTAATCCAAATTTTTTTATAATCAACAGTAAGCGTAAATGTTTGTATTTCGCTGAATGATTCTAGGGTGCTCTGTGAAAATTGAGCGACAAAAATAGTCTGAACTTAAGGGCATGTGATACTTTGAAAATTATCGATTAGACCAGTGTTAGACTTCAACGGTTTTTTCCTACAATAGTAAATACGTGATCTTAAAAATTTGGAGAATGATAGCGAACATGCCAACGGATGTACCCGAACTCTTCTTTTGTGAGATAATTAATTATAAAAATTTTATTTGTTAAATTTTACTAATCCGTGTATATTTTGAGGTTATATTTGTTTTACAATTTTCCCAGACTGAAAACAATTTTCCCAGATGCAAAATTAGGTAAGGGGGATATGAAAAGTAATTTTTAAAGTAACTCAAGTTACTTATACTATAGTAACTATAACTTTAACGAGTTACTTTTTATAAAGGAACTTACCCAACACTGTTTATAAATATCTTATTCCATAGTAATGCTAAAGAGTTACAAATAATTCCTGAAGAAATTTGTGGGATTTCGTAAAATTTTTAGGTTTTCTTTGACTTTTTAGTTAAGGATAAAAAATAAGTATTAATATTGATAATAATGTAAACCAAAAAGCTCTCAGTAAGTGCTTTAAAGAGAATTTTCATTCACTATAATCTAGATAAAAAATGTGAAAAATATTTTAAGTATCTGTTTTATTTTAGAAAAATATATTTACAACCAAAGAGTTTGTTTAAGAAACAATTCTCTATAATGCTTATTAATCATTTTTTATAATTGAAAAGCCAAATAAAAGTGTAAATTAAAAAAAAGTTGCAGCTTTTAAGGAATTATCAATCAGAAGATGGTTTTAAACAATAATACATTATTTAAACAACTATTTCTTAACTAGCATTAATTATTATTTAAATTAGTGAATAGTGTACAAAATTATATAAAATAAAAAAAAAGACGCAGCTATCTAGCAATATCCCCAGAAAATATTATTAAAAATTCTAATAAATTGTGTAAACAATGATGAAAATAATAAAAAAAATGTAATTTATATAAACATATAATTTGTAAAATAAAGTAATACTCAATACACTAAAAAAAATTTTTAATGGAAAAAATGCAAGAAAAATCGTATTTAGCGTATTTTTGGTGTGCAAAATACGTGTCATTTTCATAGGACTTGCGAAACCTCTAAATAGCAGATCCTCTAAATCTAAATAAATTGTTTTAAACAACAAAAAAACGCATTTTTGTGGATTTCAAACATTTTGGGGGCGTTATACATGACAATCAAGAAAAAATTGAACTACTGAAACTATTTTTATCTTTTTTTTTAGTTGATAATTATTTATTTTGTAAATTTAAAGGTCGACCATTTGGTTAAAAGTTGAATCTTTTTAGTCAATATTTTTATTCCTAATGGGCATAACATTTTAGAACGTAATTAGAACGTCCTGGAAACGTTTCTTGGACGTGCAAGTCAAAAGACGTCCTTTAGACGTTTTAAAAACTGTCCTAAGTCAGACCAAATAATGTTCTAAAACTGTTTAATGTTCGAAATACGTCTTTAAAACCTCTTTGGAACATTGTATGTTTATGGAACGTTATATGGACTGACTTATGACAATTTTAAGTCGTTCTAAAGATGTTCTTTAACGCTTGTGCCAACTGGGTTTCTTTGTTGAAAATTCTATGTTTCCTAAAACCTTCTCGGGTTGCCCTAAGGAAATTGTAAATCTTCTAGAAGCGGGAGTCGGAACTAAATAAATCTAAAGAAACACTTTCAGAAAGAAAGCATGTATTTTTCAGAGCCATACAAATTTACATCCCAATATAGGAAAATCGTAATTTATCTCCATCACTAAAATTTAAATTTTTAAAACATTCCTTCTTTGAAAATATTATCTCAACCATTACGAAACTTCGGCTAAAAAAGTTTTAACTGCAATTGCAACGGTTTGATATCCCGGAATTTACTGAGATTAAAAAAATGTTTCTCGTTCATAATTTTTCTCCGTGTCACCACAAAGTATTTCGTTTATTAGAAAATTTCTTTTAATGAATATGATGAAAAATCTTTGAATCACTCAATCAACTGTCTAGACTTAGGTTTTGAAGAAACCTTCTGAGGAAATCGAACAAAATTCATCGAATTTCTAATAATTAAGTTAAAAGAGCCTCTGAGTTCACGAAACCTTTAAGCCTATTTGGTCTTGAACTCGAAAGAGCCAGCGAAGACGTACAAATAATTCTACGCTTCTGGATGCATAAATATACGAATATTCAATGGTTAATTAATATTGACTATTGATATTACTTCCGGTTATGTTCATGTTGAACTTGCTTAATGTCACTGCTGACATTGATTCTAGCTTAGAGCAGAAACCTTCTTAGTTCCTTCGATTGTCTCCTCACTAAGGTGGCTCAAAATTGCTTTTTTTAAGAGGGCAACGATCTTCCTCATTTTATTCCAAATCCGAAAAAATAAATACCCTGATTCTTATTATATTCTTATTTTAACAGGCGCCGGTTTTGACTTGAAGTTTCCATTAAAAGTGCATGGGGAAAAATTGCTTTTTTAGTTTTAGGAATAATTTTTTAGGGTTTGAAAGAATGTGAGGGCAGAGTAAAGGGGCTTGTAGAGAACTATCCAATGAAGAATTTCATGTATCAGACATATGGGTTTGACACCCTTAACACACCCCCACGAGTACCTGAAAACTATCCTTAAAACAAAAAATGTCATATTATTTTTAATTGTTTAAACAAATGGAATATGCTTAAATAATTTTTTTAAATTATTTTTTTCCCTAAAAACTATTACTATTGGTCTATTGGAATATTGATTAACATTATTTTATTAATTTTTAATTATTTAAATAAATGGAATTTGTTTAGAGAATTTCGTTTCGATTTTTTTTTTAAATGAGAATTATTACTGTGGTGAGGGGTTACTCACTGAGAAATCTCAGATTGCTGCGCTGGAAATATTAGGAAAAATCTTTGAGAAACTCTTAGAAATCTTGGAAATCTTTCGTTAAGCGTAGAGTATTCACCCACCATGAAGTAGTCATTTCGTCTATCATAACACTTTCGATAAACACCCTTAAAGTTTCAACAAATTCTCAGTTCTCGAACTCAGGGATTGTAATGATATCGAAAGGAAAGTTTGAAACAAACTTTTATTGAAGGTAAAAAAACATTTTCTTTCGGCAAATACTGAGCAAAAACACATTTGCGTACTAGTACATCCCCTATCTCCTTCCTCCTAATATCCTCTTACATATTTTTTCATATCGCCTATTGGCCTCTTTCCTCACCTTGCTATAAAACCTAGCCTCCTCCTCCTCCTCATCTTGCTGGGCAGTTCATCTGATCTTACCTTCCCGATCACACTCCTCTCGCTCCGTCCTCCACTACACCCCTTATTATTTCCTTCTATTATTAAAACTTCAACCCCTCTCAGAACATGTTACTACTAACCCTACCCTATTAACCTCCCCTTCTAAAATATATACCAAACTCTCCTACCTTTTCTCCTACTATTATGCTATGAAATTTGTCTTTTTTCACTATTTTGAGATTTTATTAGAGGCATTTTCTTGTCAAACAATGAGCAATAAAAAACCATTCTTGTCTTCTTACATACCTCCTTCTCTACCTCCTAATTTCCTCTTATATATTTTTGCATGTCACCCCCTTGGCCTCTTTCCTCCCCTTGCTATTAGATCTACCTCCTCTTGCCTCCCCCTTCTATAATCCTCACACTCTCGACGCAATGTTTTCCAACCCTCTCCCCCTTCGCTTGCCTCCATAATGTTATGCTACTATCTCGAACACAATCTTCTCGCCCCTCCTTACCCTACTAACCCTACTTATTACCACTCTTCCTCACCAACTCTACCCTTTCACCCTAACTCTATTCTAAGGTTATTGTAATTGATAGCCAAATGCTATGCAATTTTCCTTTTTGCAATATTTAAAAGTTTTATTAGAATCATTTTGTTCTCAAACACACTATCTGCGTACTATTTATCAATCCTTGCCCCCTTCTCCTCATCTTGCTGGGCAGTTAATCTTATCTTAGTTTCACAATCATACTCCTGTAGCCCCTTCCTACCCTAAAAACCTACTTATTTCTTCCTCTTATTGAAACTATAATCTCATTTATAGTGACTCGATTATTATATATGCCCTAATTAGTAGTTACCCTTTTAACTCATGTCAATCCCTACCACATGCACGAATTAATATTTTGTCCTCTCCTAAAATCCTCTTGTTCTCTCTTCCTCCACCCTATTTCTCCAACTCTATCCTAGGATTATTTTGATTGACTCACAGATGCTATAAAGTTTTCCTTCTAAATTACTTTGATGTTTTATTAGAAGCATTTTACTGTCAAAAAAATAGCAACAAAAAACTATTCGTCCCTTCTTAAATGATCACACCCCTAACCCCCCTAATATATCCATTATAATTATCCCACTCTCGCCACGCTGTTCTCTAATCCTTGCCCCCTCCGCCTCATGTTGCTAGACAGTTAATCTGATCTTACTTTCTTAGTCCCAATCCTCTCGCTCCTCCCACAGCTACTAACCCTACTTATTTCCCCCTTTTATTGAAATATCAACCTCTGCCATACCGACTCCGCCATTATATCTACCTTATATATATATATATATATATATATATCTACCTTATATATATCTCGCTCCCATATTCCTCTCGTACTCACACACTCTACCCAATCAGCACAACTCTATCATAGTACCAAAATATGAATTTTTAACCATTTTTTGCTACAAAAAAGTTCTTTATTCAATTATTTGTGAAAAAAATCTCTCATTCCTCTAATTTCAAAACATGGATATTTTTATAAAGTAGAAAATGTCTTCAATTAATATTCTATTTTTTTTTTGTAACATTTCTTTATATTGGCATAATTATTTTATTCTTTCCATACTGTTTTTATATATTTTGTTTATATCTTTAAAAAAATAGTACACGGAGAATATTTGTGTCTTAAATTTTACTTAACTTAGTTTGGTAAACGGAGGACATTACGGCATTTCATTGAAACTTCAGTCAGTCATGTAAAATGAAATAGGGTAATATTTAATATGAAAATATCAATTATTGATATAAATTGATATGAAGATTACCTGACAGTTACGTAAAATTAGATGTCGATTATCTACCTGTTGGGTGAAATGAATCGAACTCTTAGTTACAGTTTCAATCAAAGAAAACAAAGTCTACCGCTCTATATGTGAATTCTATATCCCAGTCATCTAAAATTTCGTGCGTCGGCAAAAAAAAAAGATTCTTGCTATAATTAGATTCTGTGGAAGGTCATCCACTTACTACACACATCCTTACAGAATTTGTCTTAAACAATTACAGAAAATTACAATACATCACATATAATATAGTCGCACGCTTTTAATGATATTAACACTTTTAAAAATCGAAAACTCTGTGACGAGTTTTGAACCACCTACTCTAAGTTTAACGCGTTTGATCGCTAACGACTAGACCTCAAGGCTAACTTAAAACTTAGAATATCGAGAAAAAAATCTCGGCTAAAAATTTAAAGTACAAGTACGTCAGGGCCGTGTAAAAGATATCTGGTCCCCGTTCATCGAAATTTCTTATTTTAACATTTTATTAATAAACGGGAGGAGATAATAAATAATAAAGGAGAGGAAGGAAATAAAAACATTGGATAATTTTTTTGTTTTAAATTTTTGTAACCATAAAACCTTAAATTATCTAAATGTCGATATTTAAAATCTGTGAAAAATTTAACATTAAAAACTTACAAATTACATTTATATAAAATCTATTTAATTAAATTAGGTTATCATTTAAGGAATAAAATAAAACATGTAAAACTAATCTATATATTTGAATATTTTCTGATGTCCTACAATGTTAACCGAAACTTAGAAATTTTTCAGTTTTTACGGGGTACTTGGCTTTAAACTTCACCCTTGACAATGTTGACGTCCCTAGCGGTTCTCATTTAACCATACTGTTGTGTAATTACTTTCATTATAAAAGTGAAAATATTCTTAAAAATTCTGCAATCTATACTCGCTTTTAAGTGAATCGTTTATATCACACGAAAATAAACTTTATATCATTCATTTAATAAAAATTACATTGCTTTGCGTTATTTTATGATATGATGGTATGAAAATAATAAAATCCTTATATTAATTATTACATATCAGAATTTTCACTTTTGGACTTGAGATTTTGCATAACTTTTTGGTAATATTTATAGTCATGTTTCGTATTAAATCCTAAAATAATTGTAAACTTTATCTAAATGCAGTAAAGTCCGCCATTGACCGAACTAATTAGGTAAATTTTAATGAACAAATTTTCTCCGTGTAATAACCAAAATATAAATCTTCAATCAAGTGAAGAAAAATGAGAATTTTGTAGAAAATTACTTTTCCCAGCGTAAAAATGTTGAGGATTGGAAAAAATACAATTTTTTAGTTTAAAAAATGGTAAAAAATTAATTTTTAAGCTTGATTTGAATCCTTTTGCAGTCAATTAAAAAAGGGGTAATAAAAAAACTGAGAAAATACTAGTGGCAGGATTCGAGCCGGGATTCTGTGGTTGCGAACTCGCCGCTCTACTGCCTGATCTAAACAGACAAAGAGATACATTTTCTACTAAAATAATGAATAGCTGAGTTTTTATCTAAAGGCAATACATTATCAACTAAATGAATAGATTCTCATTTAAACAGATAAGTTTTCAACAAAAAATGGAAAATGGTAATTTTCAGTTGAACAAAAAGGATTTTCGAAAAAAAAGAAAGATATTTCAAGAAAATCGCTCAATTTTCAATGAAAAAGATGATTTTGCATCTACAATGGTAAGTCTTTAATCAATGAAATGAATTTTCAACGGAGCCGATCAACTTATACCATGTAGTTGAAATTATGACAAAAAAATATAAATTCTCCAGGAAAAATGTAACAGCTGACATTTGAACCAGCACACATTTTAATTTTAAATCAAAAAAATTCAATGCAAATAAAAACAAGCATGTTGAACTAAGATGATTAATCTTCGACAGTAAGGAATTAATTTTGCACGAAAAGGTTCAACTTTGAAACAAGTATTTGATTTTTCAATAAAATTAATGAATTCTTAACAAAACACGTAATAGTCAACATTTCAACAAAATCTTCAGCAGAATCTTCAACCAAAGCAGATTGATTTTCAATCAAGCAGTATCGTTTTTAACCAAAAAAGATCAATTTGCAACCAGGAAGTCAGGTTTTTACCAAAACAGACGAATTTTCAATAAAATCAATGAATTTCAGTGAAGAAAATTAGTTCTCAATAACAAAAATAATTTTTATAATAGTATTTAGAAAAACAGTTCAATTTTTTACCAAAAAGATGAATGTTCAACTAAAATTATGAATCTTAAAAAATATCAATGTTTAGAAAAAGAGTAAAACACATTACCCAAGAGTTGAATTTTTAATGAAGAAGTTAATTTTGTAAATAGGGAGATCTATTTTCTACAAAAAAGAATAATCATCAATAATAAACATGAATTTCCAACGAACTAGTTGCATTTTTAACTATAAATAATCAATTTTCAACCAAATAGTTTCATTTTTATTTCAAAAGAATAAATTTTAAACCATAAAGTCACTTTTTTTTAAAACAAGAGTTTTTTAATCAAATCAATGAATAAACTAAATAATAAATCAACTTACAAACGATACATCTTGAAGCAAAAAGAAAGTAGTGATATTTTCAGTAAAGAAAATTATTTCCCAATTTCAAAAAACTGATTTTTAGAAAAATAGTTCAATTTTCAACCAAATAGATGAATTTTTAACCAAATTTATGAATCTTCAAATAAAAAAATAAATTCTTAAGAAAATAGTTGAACACTTAACCAAAGAGTTGAATTTTTAACCAAAGAAGTACTTTTTTTAACCAGGAAGATTATGACAAGAAATATTAGAGTAAAATAATACAAAAATAGAACACGAATTGAAGACCTTTTTTATTTAAATTATAAGATAGAAAATCAGCAAAAAAATTAATTTTTTAACCAACTAAATACTTGAATTTTCGACTAAAAAAAATAAATTTTTAACCCAATAGTTTAATTTTGAACGAAAAGATACATTTTCAACCAAAATATTTTGTAATGTGTGGACTATCCCTTTTCAGGATCAATTAAAAAATCCGAAATATTTATGAAAGCCTTGCATATAATTTTGTTCGACTATCGGGATCTAATTGATCAACTCGCATGTTCTTGGGCAGGACTGTCGAGCAGTAAAAGGAACCTGCAAAAGCTTTACAGAATAGCCAGGATTAACTTCGTACAAGTTCGCGAAATCGTATAGCTGAGCAAGTGAACAACCCCATGCCAGCCGGACCCCTGTGGCTACAACCTAATAGTGTTAAGTAACGAAGCCATAGTCAAGTTAAACTTAGCTAGATTCCCATTCAGTCGCTTACGTGGATATATTTTCCCGTGCCAGAAGCCATTTACGATCATAACGTTTTTTTTTTAAATAGAAATAGCCATAAACTTTGCACAGCTTGAATTAAAACTAGTGCCTTATAGGACATTTTGCGCTTGATTAAAAAAGTTTTTTTTGTCTGAAATCAAAGCTGTAGAGACTGATTCGATTGGCTAAGAATTTATTACAGAAGTATTACATATATTTTGGATGAAATTTGTTTAAGAAAAATCTCATTTCAATTCAGACAGAGGGGTTTGATTTAGGGTGTCAGAATGATTTCATATTTAGAAAGATCATTTTATGGTGAAAATAAAAGAGCAGGTATTGCGTAGTTTATTTGGCATAGTTCCTTTTTTGCATTTTTTGCAATCAGTTGAAAATTTTCTGCGAATTCTAAAAAATTGGTCGAATTTTTTGTCAAACTGCCGTCTTTTCCGCACGAGCCAATATATTCGGCTGTTTTCCTAAAAATATGGAAAACCGTTTTTCTTAAAAACCCACTTTATAAGAAAAAGTTTCTTATAAATATCTGGTAGCTTATTTTACATATTTATTGAGTTTTATTTATGGTGAAGATTTTTTTGAATCGAATCTTGGCTATTTTCTCGGAAACAAATGAAAGAACATATCTGTTGCTCATTTGTGATAATTTGCATAATTGAAAACAACAAAAAATAAAAAATTATATTAAAAAAAACTTTTTTCTCCCTCAAAAATTATGAAGCCCATATAAAACTCAAGGATGTCTTTCTTATTTAATCAGAAACGGTAAAGAAATGTGAAAAAAAGGTTGGGACTTTCTAAAAAATCTTGTTCATTTTTTCATCAAATTTTATAAGCATAAAAAAAGATTTTCAGGAAAATCCAACCTTTTTGTTTTTTCTAATATTTATCAGAAGTTTCTGCAAATCTAAAAAAAGGTGCAAAGAGTTTTAGTTTGCAATTGGTTCAGACTCGCAATATTAAGTTTCATGGAACGTCGAAGCTTCACTTTACAATTTACATCCCATCGCACGAGCATTATGGAAATTTAAATGAAGTAAATCTTAGACGAAAACTCGACGGCATATAATCTATGGGAGGATATGGCGCCACCTATACTGCTCTACTGTCTGACACAGTCTACTTTATTGAGTTTTAAATTTTAGCCTTGAAAAAACATGTTTGCAATTTTCCAAGTCATTTCAAATGTGAGTTAGACAATTTAATTATTTTCAAAAATACTTTTATATAATTAAGATTTTAAAAAATACTGATTTTAAAACAAAGTTGATGAAAAATAAAATTTATACAGCTCTTATAATATGCTAAAGTAACAAGATGTGCTTATCAGCCTTTTTTGACAAAAATGGCTTTAACAAAATCTATACGTATGTTACATGGACCGTGATATGAGAGTTCTTCAACTCATGGTTAGATTAGGCGGTACATTTCTGAGTTTCTTACCGACAAGTCCCAGTTTGATTCGTGATGCCGGCTATTCTGTAGTAAATTAACTTTCTTTTTAAAATTAATTTCCTTGTTCAAAAATTAAACTTTTTCTTTAAATGGAACTATTGTGTTGGAGATTCCTTTTTTTTGTAAAAAATTAATTTTTGATCAGAAAACTTACCTATTCCATGTATAGCTAAAAATATATTTCATTTAAAATTCATCTTTTTTTATTACAATTATCTTTCTTCTCAAAAATTCTTTTTTTTTTAGTCAAGAGTGAACTGTTTTCTCACTTCTTTTTTTTAAAGTAATTTTTCAAACTGTAAATGTAGCTATTCTATTTTTGTCTAAAAAATTATCTGCACCGGTTGAAAATTTAACTATTTAATCAAACATTAGTGTATTTTTTTTAAACATCGTCTTTTCAGTTTAATTCGACTGGTTACAAATTCGTCTTTTGTAAGAAAATTAATCTGTTTGTTTTAATGTTCAATTATTTGGTAAAAAGTTCAAATATTTTGTTTAATTGTAATTATAATGTTAAAAATACCCGAATTTTTTTAAAAATTTGTCCTTTTAGATTGAAAATTCATCTTTCTTAGTCGAGAAGGCAACTTTATTAAACAAAACCATCAATCCCCATCTTACTGTGTCGCGTATCATGCGGTATAATCTGCTCAATATTTTTTTCTAAAAAGTTTCCAATAGCAGCTCTGTTTCGATATTTTTCCGGTGAAAAAACGCCAATAACGAAGAATTCTAATAAAGCGAAAGCAGGCGCTGGTCCATTCGCTCGTGACAAATATGGGCTCACTACAATTGAGATTTTAATATCAGATCCTTGCAATCTCCAATCCGTCCAAGCGCCATGCCGTTTCAGCGTTTTGTTCTACACTATGAGTCGTCCCACTAAAACGCGCAGGCATGCAAATACACCGTATAAGTTAGCATAAATAAAGCCGCTCTAGCGAAAAGGCAAAGTTAGGAGTCAGGAAGGTTGAACTCACATTCAGTTTCTCCACCTTATTATCCGCCCGCCAGTTGAGCTTAAGAATAATTGTTATCAACAGATGTTCTAGAAACGGTTCTAACTCCTAAATAATGAGACTCTGTAATATAACCTGTAGGTTTTCGAAGTGGGGTTTGTGAGTTAGGGCGTACCCCATCGTGCAGTGACTGATTCATACTTCTTTGCACAGGAAAGTGAACCTTGCCCACTCTGCCATTCGGCAGCGTTCCTAGCTAGGCCTCGGAGAAGGATGGTTACGAGGGTAGTTCAATAAGTCCTTAGAATGAAGTATAAAAACAATTTTTTTGGGGTAAATTTTTTTTAATATTTCAACATAATCTCCTTGGAGCTCTATACACTTGGTCAATCGCTTTTCAAGTTTTTTTAATCCTTCGGAAAAGTGCGTTTTCGGAAGTTCCTCAAAATAAG
>NC_046662.1:19825961-19831044 GCF_010883055.1 Belonocnema kinseyi | reverse complement strand
TGAACTCGGGCGTTGTCGTGATGAAAGAGAATTTTTTTTCTCGCCAAATGTGGTCGTTTTTTTTAAATTTCTTCTTTCAGCTGCTCTAATAATGATGCATAAATATCACTTTTTAACAAAATTATTGAATTTTGAATCAATATTGCATTTTCTGAAGATAATTAGAAGATTTTAGAGCTATACTCTAAAATCTTCTAATTATCTTCAAAAAATGCAATATTGATTTCTTTTCGAGTGCTTCCTATTCAAATGAAACTCGTAGGAATATTTATAAAGGATTACATTTACAATTTACAATTTAAATGTTACCTATTCTTAGATTCTTAATATTTTCAATTTTTAAATTTTGAAGAGTAGTTTTCAAATTGTCAAATTCTGGATGCTTTAAAGCTGAAATTTAACAATTTGAAACGTTTCGAATTTGAAAGTATTCCATTTTCAATTTACAGTAGTTCGTTTGGAATCTGATTATATTTCATTAGTTCGCAGATCTTAGCCTGTTAAATTTTGAAGGCTCCCTTTAAAAAAATTCAAAATTGTTCAATTTTATAGTTTCTATATTATAATATTATAATATATATTCGAGATGATATGATGATGACTTAAAGGCTGAACATAACATTTTTTAAATTTAACACTTGGTGATTTACAAATATAATACACAAGAACGCCTATATAAGAACAGTTTCGGGAGTTGCCTCGCACTGGCCTTGAGACGAAATCAGTCTGTGGAAACGCAAACAGTCAATTGTAAATGGGAGGCGACCCATTGTTTACATTGTATGCAGGTAGCTGGAGCGGAATTGTCACCTACCCGAATTCAACAACCATGATCTAAAACACATAAAAGCATTCAATTATATTACACAATCAATCTACGTAAATGACTTCTTTTCAAAGGGTAAGCTCTACTCATTTAGAAAAAGTCTTTAATTTGAAAAGCATAAAAATATATAGTTCAAGGAGTAAGCTCTACTTATTTAAAACAAAGTCTCTAATTTAAAAAGCATAAAAATATATAGTTGTAGGAAACCTTTTGGAACCACATTAAACCCGTTTTAATTTGCGATAAAATCGAAATACCCATATACTAGATATTGTATCCCATTAAAATAAAGATTTCTTTTATACCACCTTTATTTTACTTGTATATGCATAGATACATGGTGGTGTTAAGTGAAAGAGACGTATTGATAATAAAAGTGAAATTTTATTGACACGCTTGTGAAAACGCATGGAATTTCCCCAGGGAATGTTATACACAGGTTGATATAAAATGGGACACATTTTGACGATTTGACGTTAACGACAGCGAGATCGAGCTTTACGTTCGATTTATTTACCTATATTTACATATAATACCCACACACATGATATTTAGTTCATCATAAATGATTGCTAACGGGGGTGCTTGGTAAATACTGATCGTATCGATGTAGATGAAAAAAGATTATTAATTACGACGATCAGCATTTGACCATTTCGAAATTGATAATGAAAGACCGTGAATTGAAATTGCCTTCAATACCTGATAAGGCAGTTTCTTTTTAATAATTCATGAGGTCGATCATGAAAATTTTAGTATCTTATTTAAAGGTAATTATACTTGATACAAATTATCAGAATAAACTAAAGATTAGGGACTTCAAATAAAAATAGCAATAATAAAAAATACAAACAGAATTAGGTTTTTATTTTTCATTCATGAATAATTTTATTTCATTCTATAAATAATCATTTTCCCGGACTTTTCCTTAAAATTTTTTTCATTTTTCCTGACCATTTATATTCAAATACCAGCATTTTAATATTTTTAATACAAGATCCTTTATAAACGAAATAAAAAAATATTTCAGATCAAAATTTAAAATTGTAAAATTTATTTATTCAAACAAAAATTATTTTCCTACCAGATAAAAGATGACTTTCTAATAAAATATTCAAATTTTCAAGAAAATGAAGAAATTTTTGACATCATAATTTCATTTTTGACCTAGAATGATGAATTTTTTACAAAAAAGTGTAGTAGTTCATATTTCAACCAAAAAAGATAAAAATTCATTTAAAAGAGTGAATTTTAAAATAAGGCAGAAGATCAACAAACAAATATTTTCAGCCATTAAAAATTTGGTTTTCTCAATTGTTAAACGTTCATGCCAAAAAAAGGATTTTCTGCTCTCAAATTGAATTTTCATCAAGAAAATAAAAATGTTAAGCAAAAGAAAATTCATCAAAATAATTAAATTTTCAACCAATGAGATAAACCTTCATTAAACAAAATTTTCAAGACAGTTATATTGCTCAACAGTTGCATTTTCATTTTCTACAAAGATACTTGAATTTTCAACCCAAAAAGACGAATTAAAAAAATATCATTTTCACTGAAATAGATGAATTTTATAATCAAAAAGACATAAAAGGTTTAATTTTCATCCGAGAAAGATGAAAGTTTGAATTTTTGACACCAACATATGAATTTTAAACAACAAATAAATGTTCTACGAGATAGCTCAATTTTCAACCGAACAGTTCCAGTTTTCCATAAAAATATGCCATTTTTACTAAAAAAAAGATAAATTTTAAAATTGAAAAGGAAAATAAAAAAAGTGCAATTTTCATCTAACAAAAATTTGAGTTAACTTTTTAATATCAAACTATAAGTCTTAAATAAAAAGAAAAATTTCTACAAAGATACTTGAATTTTTAATCGAAAAAGACGAATTTTTAACAAAACATTTAAATTTTGAACCGAAAGGGATTACTTTTTAATAAAGTTGATAATTTTAATTATTAAGTGTGACATTTTTTTCAATTTTTTATTTTTTCTTCCCATTAATACTTAAATACCAGAATCTTGAACTTTTATTGATATTTTTAACCTAGAATCTTTTATGAACCAAATGAAACAAATTTAAATTAAATTAAATAATTTCAATTTTTTCTACAATATAATTCCCTGACCTTATACAGAAAATTTATTGTTAACTAGGTTCATTTTTCATTCATTTACCGTAATCTAAGTACGCTCCGTAAATAATAACTGAATAAATAACTGAATGAAATTTTCATGTTAAATAGTCATTTTTAATTATGTAATCAGAATGTAGGAAGTAGTGAAATTATTACTATAATTTATGAATTTTTTGAAACTGAAAATGATTGAATCTTAAAATTTTAATTTTGAAAGTTATACATTTTTGTTGATTAAATTCTTTCATTTTAATTAGTTCCTTAAAATACTCTTTTATATACTCATTCCTATTTATTTAACGTATAGATTTCTAACTTGTAATATCAAGGGTGCTTTCAAATTTCTATTCATAAAAGAGTAGCTTAAAAAGGATCCTCACCCTTTGCAGAATGCTTAAACAATGTATTTTTTGTACCAAAATAGAAAAATGTATGCGACTAACCAAAAAGAAAATTTTCCCAAAATTGTAAGATTTTCTTTTTAAATTTGAGGGCCTTCTGAGATGAGTCTTCAGTTTGATTGCATTAATAAGTCAATAATAATAAAAATATATATTATTATTAGGGTAGTCCAAACAAATGTTCTTTAATTTTTCAATCGCAATCATGGAATCCCATATTCCTTTGAACTAGAAATAGACCTACAAATTTGATTATATACAAAAAATTAATTTAGAGGACACTTAAAAAACTTTTATGCAGAAATAGATGTTTTAATGAGCTTTTCATTACTCGATCACAGATATACTGCAAATTAAAAAAATTATGGTTTGATCAATTTACTGATTAAAAATCTAAAAAATCTGGCAATTTTAATTTTAAAACTGTGTATTCTGAAATTTAGCATTTACAAAATGTCACAGAAGTAACAATAATTCTTATGAAAATTCCCAAAACTTTTGCGTAACCACATCCTAAATTTACGAAATTTATCAATCGATTTTCGTAAATTCTTCATAAAATTACGAATACGTTACGGAATTTTCATAAATTTATGTTAGATTACGAAAAGATTATTTCTGGTGGTAGAAAAGTACAGAAAATATAATTACGGAAATAAAATAAAAACTATCGTCAATTTTTATTACCGGAATGGAAATATCCCGAAAGAAAAAGTTAAGTAAACTATAAAAATTGACGAAATTTAAATATATGCACTATGTAGTATACACAATATAAAATAAAAAACTATTCTCGCATATAAAAACATAACATATAAAAAATATTGCATATCAATATTTTTTATTATTCTTAATTTCAAATGTTGTCAATTAAAAAATTCGGGAGCTTATTCATTTCAAGAATTTAATAATTTATTAAACTAAAATTTAGAAATTTTAAAAATTCTGATTCCAGAATTTAGGAAATTTAAAATGTTTAAATTTTTCAAGTTTCATTAACTTTTACTTTCAAGATATTTTAATTTTCTTATTAAATACACAGACACAAAAAAAAGTGTGCGGAGCTGGTAACAAGACGCACGTATCCCTATGGATTTTGGGGCGCTGAATTCAAATTCGGTATCAAAAATCACCCATCACGTCATGGTTGAGCTATAACCTCAAAAAATGACAAAAAATCATGCACTGAGGCAAATAAATTGCAAAATAATACCAGTGATGCAAATTTTCACTTCAACAACATGTCGACAACTGTGAAGGATCAACCCTTGTCTGATATCAACTTATTTAACATAACTTTACCCAACAGAACCTGACCTCTCTTAACCTGAATTAACTTATAATAATATATAATAATAAATATTATAAATAACAATTTCAACAATTATAAATAATTATAATAATAAATATAACTCGAGCCTATCCTAGAAATAAATCTAACCTAGCCTAACCTAACCTAACATCACGAAACACAATTAAACTGATTGTGTTGTCCCGTTGTGTTTACGGTACCGTTTCAATCAGCTTGGCCTTAACCTGCAAAGAGGTCAAACCTATCCTAACCTAAAAAAACCTGACCTAACCTAACCTAACCTAACTTAACTTCACGTAACACAATTGAGACTCCGGATTCTATAACCACGCATAAAATTTGCCTGGCCGCTTCAGGCCGCTCGAGTTGGCCCCTGATGGCTTGAAAATCAGTTTTCGAA
>NC_046662.1:19800034-19825861 GCF_010883055.1 Belonocnema kinseyi | reverse complement strand
CGCCATGAAATTTCCTATGAAGTGATATCTTAAAAAGTTGAATTTTCGAAAACTGATTTTCAAGCCATCAGGGGCCAACTCGAGCGGCCTGAAGCGGCCAGGGAAATTTTATGCGTGGTTATAGAATCCGGAGTCTCAATTAAACTTATTGTGTTGTTCCGTTGTGTTTGCGGTACCGTTTCATTCAGCTTCGGCTTAAAATACATAGAGGTTTAACCTATCACAACCTAACAAAACCTGACCTAACATAACTTAGCCGAATGAAATTCAACCACACGCGCAGCTATGTAAGCGTACGGTTCTCACTCTTGAAATTCTCAGAATTGAAATGGGGTCAATTCTACTTGTAGTTCTAAGTTTCTTCAATTGAGTAATGTGAGTCAACAATTTTTAACCACCTGTAGTACAATGAAATGGATTTTATTGTGTTACAACGGGAACACTTAATTTAAGTTGTGTTGCGTTAAGAAAAATTTCGTTAAGTTCTGTTAAGTTAGATTCATTTGTAGGTTAAGATCGAGTTAACCTATTAAATATAGCACACATTTAAGACTGAGAACCGTACGCTTACATAGCTACACGTGTGGTTGAATTTCATTCGGCTAGGTTAGGTTAGGTCAGGTTTTGTTAGGCTAGGATAGGTTAAACCTCTATGTAGGTTAAGCCGAAGCTGAATGAAACGGTACCGCAAACACAACGGGACAACACAATCAGTTTAATTGTGTTTCGTGAGGTTAGGTTAGGTCAGGCTAGGTTAGATTTATTTCTAGGTTAGGCTCGAGTTGACCAATTCGATGTAGCAAACATTTGCTATTTGGAAAATATGCTTCCAGAGCTTTACGTGTAGTTCAATAAATTTCTGTTAATTCAGGTTAGGTGAGGTCCGGTTCTGTTGGGTAAAGTTATATTAAATAAGTTGATATCAGGCAAGGGTTGATCCTTCACAGTTGTCGACATGTTTTTGAAGTGAAAATTTGCATTACTAGCATTATTTTGAAATTTATTTGCCTCAGTGCATGATTTTTCGTCATGTTTTGAGGTTATGGCTCAACCATGACATGGTGGGTGATTTTTGATACCGAATATGAATTCAGCGCCCCAAAATCTATAGGAATACGTGTGTCCTGTTACCAGATCCGCACACTTTTTTTGTGTGGCTGTGATATCTTCGGTAGTTTCGTTTTTTTGGCAATTTGAAAATTCTTAAATTTTCTAGTTCGGTCTGATATTTTCGGTATTTTTCAATATTCGGCATTTTTTTCGATAAAATTATGTCATCCTTTGTCATCCTAATATCTTCCCTAATTCCCCTCCCTTCCCTCCTTCCCATCTTCATCTACTTCCCCCTGTCCTTGCTTGCTCAAAAAATACTCACCTTCCCCTAATTCTCGACCCCTCATTTTCCCTAACATTCACTAATTCCCCTCTTATAACTTCCCATACTCCTTCTGCTCTTATTTCAACTCACTTTTCCTACACACTACTTTCCTTAGTTCCCTTTCCCCTATTCCCCCAATTTCTACTGCTTCTCCTTCTCTCATTTTACATACTTTCCCTCTCCTGATTTTCCATCACATTCCCCCATTTCCTCTTCTTATTTTCTCGCACGCCCCTTCCGTAGTTTCTTCTTGCTCTCTCTACTTCCCCATCCCTCATGTTACTTACTTACCTCCTCTAATTTTTCCTCCCTTCCCCTACTCTCCCTCCCTTTCTTTTCCCTCACTTCCCCTCCTCGGTAAAAAGTACAACGTACATCTGACATTTCCTGAAAGAGAAATGGCTGAATGGTGTACCCAAGATGTTCGCCATTTTTATTTGAAAGAGTGTAGCTTACACTGCAAACTGCCACAAAGGAAACTAAATTTGTTTAAATTGTTCCCAAGGGAAAACTTTTTAAAAGCAATTGTCGTTAATTTTTTAAATAATTTTTTCCTAATTCACCTAAATATATAAAATTGGCCATTCATTGACGGAAAAAATTTGTTGGCGAAAAATAATACGTCTTTCATATTTTACCTTGGAAAATAAAGTATGCCATCCCTCCAGTAATTCCTTTATATCATGAGAGTTGAGCACATCTGTGTAGTTTAATTTTCTGATATGAATAAAAAGTTAATGTCAAATCGAATTTTAATGTTACGTTTTTTGTTGACTATTTCAGCAGAATGTTTTAATTTTTAGCTGTGGGTTCGAATCTCAGCGAAGCAATAGAGAAACTTTTCTCACAGCTAAAACTTAAAACCATTCTGGCTTAGACTATTCAGGTCAAACACCGTAATTTTATCGAGAAAAACAGTTATTCTCTAATCAATTTAATTTCATTTATTAGGTGAAATAAAGGCCATTAAAAGGGAAAGAAAAATGTGCTACAGTTCCAAACTCAAACGAAGTAGGAATATTTCAATTTTCTACTAAATTCTAGAGTGAAGCGCTTGAAACTTGAATGCCTGCAATACTGAGTTTTATCGAATATGCAAAAATATGCAGTGGAACCGCAATGAGAAGATCGAAATGGTTACATTTGCCAAGCGAAATATCAAATTAACTGTGCATCAAAACAGTATCGCGGGCAATGGTTGGTGAGAGAGTTTTTAATATGAAAGCAAAGTCAGTCAATACACATTGCCAGTACGTATGCTACTGCCAATCGATGAAAGCAAATTCCGAGTTTAATTAAATTCCTTTCCACTTTCTGTCACGGCGAAGATTTTTATTTGAAAAATTTAAAAAAAGGTCGCAAGAGTTTTATAGCACGTGACAATTCTGTGATTAAACAATATCATCTATATTCTTGTTCCTAAATTAGGACTGATATTTTTTTTTAAGACAGTTGTATTTTCAACAAAAAAGTTAATTTTCAGCTAACAGAGATTAATTTTCTTCCAGAAAAGATGGCTACAGAAAAATAGTTAAATGTTTAACAAAAAAATCAAACTTTAATCAAAACAGTTGAATTTTTTACTGAATAGCTGATTTTTGTATGCTAATGACCACAGTAGTCGATTCGACTCTAAACGTCTAATTAATAAAAAGATGGATTTTGAACCAAGATTAATTTTCTACCAAAATATGAATTTTCATGAAAGCACATGAATTTTTAACTAAAAGAGCTACAAAATTGACCAAAAAATGGAATAGTAAAATTTTCACTTTGTAAAATTACTTGTTATACAAAAAAAGGAATTAACAACAAAGTAGATATATTTTACACAGACTAGTTAAGGTTTGAAGTAAAAAAGGCAGAAATTTGATAAAAAAGTTGACTTTTCCATCAGAAAAGATGAATTATCAGAAAGAAAATTCATTTTTAATCAAGAAATATAAATGTTCAACAAAATAGTTCAATTCTTATTTCAAAAATATAAGTTTTAAACCAAAAATGAAATAGTTAAATTTTTTGTTAAAAAAACTTATATCCAATGAAAAAGGACAATTTTCAACCAGTGGGTTTTATCTAAAAAATACGACTTTTTTACGAAAAAGTTAAATGTAGAAAAAAAAACATGAATTTCCTACCAAATATTTTAACTTTCTAACAGAACGGTTTATTTTTTAATGAAAATATTAGTTTTTAACCAAATAGTTTTATTTTTTCGCCAAATCGTTGAATCTTTAAACCAAAAAGACGAATTTTCTGCCGAAAAAGACGACTTTTTAACAAAATACATTAA
Organism: Belonocnema kinseyi; assembly: GCF_010883055.1. Classification (NCBI taxonomy): domain Eukaryota; kingdom Metazoa; phylum Arthropoda; class Insecta; order Hymenoptera; family Cynipidae; genus Belonocnema; species Belonocnema kinseyi. Next base: position 19,822,190 of record NC_046662.1, on the reverse strand, counting down.
TTTTCAATAATAGATCAACTTTTAATTAAAAATTTCAACTTTTATCAAAAAATTGGATAGTTAAATTTTTAGTCAAAAATAATTAACGCACAACCAAAAAGCTATTTTCCAATAAAATATTGGATCCCTAACCAAAACTGTTTCATTATTTACCAAGCAATTAGATTTTCAACTTAGAACATGAATTGTCCACCAGAAAAGATCAATTTTTAACTAAGATGATAAGTCTTCAAGAAATAAGGTGAATTAAGAAAGAAACAATTTACAACCAATTCCTTGAATTTTTAATTAAAAAACATGGATTTTCTACCATATAGTTAAATTTCATACTAAGAAAGATCAGTCATAATCCATAAATTTAATATTTATATTTTCAGCGAAAAAACTTAATTTTAAACAAAAATTTCACGAATTTTCAACAAAATAGTTACATTTTTTAAAAAAATCATTAAATTTTCAACCAAATAGGCGAATTTTTTAAAATATCTTTTAACCATAGGAATGGGAGAAAGAGTGTGAAGTCTTGCATTATTTCAATTAGTTTTACTTCATTAGCAATTCACCCTGAATGCTTAATAATTCATCCGTAATTTTTCTAAACTCTTTTAAATTTCCTTGATTCGTTTTTCAATTTTACCCTGCCGTTTTTTAATTCACTTGAATTCTATTAATTTTACTAAAGTCACCTCAATTTCTTGAATTTTGTTCAAATTCACCCTTAAGTCTTTGAAACTTAACTTGAATTCTTAAGAATTTCATTAACTTCTTTCGAATTCCCTTAAGTTTTTCTCACTTCATTTCAAATTTAATTAATTCAACTTATTTTGGTAGGATTTTTGAATAGTTGCTATTTTACATGATTTTTTTAAAATTCAAGCTTCAATTTTTAAGAATTTTATCGAACTCTTCTTATTTTCCTTACATTTCTCTAAATTCTCTCTAATTCATTTATTCGTCCTAAATTTTGTTAATTCTTACTTTACCCAATTCCTTAAAAAAATTGTGAGGAACAAAATTTTTATTAATTTTATTCTTTCAAATTCTTATGAATTTCATAAGTCTCCGGATTCTTTTAAATTAACTTCAATTTTGCTCAAATAAGTAAAATGTTGAATTGATTTGGAATTCGCCACAATTAATAATACTTATTTTCAAAAATAATTATTAAATTGTCCTGAATTCTCTTGCTTTATCAACTTTCACTGAATTCTTCTCAATTTGCTCAATTCATCTCAATTAAACTATTTTAAAGTTTTTTAAAAGTATTTTTCATTCGTCCTGAAGTCTTTTAAAATCACCCATAATTTTTAAATATTACATCAAATTTTTTTAAATTTCTTGAAATTCTTCTAAATTTACTCTAGTTTTATTGTAATCAGAGTATTATTTCGGATACTTTAAAAAAAAAATTTTTGTTGTATTTTCACGAATTTGATCGAATTTTTCCCATTTCTCTTGAATTCCTCTAAATTCACTCAAATTTAATTTAATTATTTGTTTTTTTGTCTTCTAATTTTTTAAGTTTTATTAAATTATGTTACATTCTCCCTCAATTTTGTTCACACCCAGTTTACCCAATTAAATGGATTTTTTTAATCTCTCGTTTTTTCGCTCTAGACTGTTGCAGCATTTAGTTAGAAGAAGCTAGTTAATTCTGATCACTGACATTTTGAAATGAACTGAAATTATTAAAAAAATGTATGTTCGCATTCAATAAATGAATTCTAATATGTGGTAAAGACATTTTAAGTTCGATTATTGGCTTACTGCAGTAAAGAATTGAAAAATAAATTAAATTTTTTTCTATTATTTTAGAGTACTTTTACGAGTTGAAGGTTCGTCCAGTGTACGTACATAACTCGAGTTTCTCGCATCAACGTAAATCCCTCTGAAGTTATCCCGTAAAAGCAAATATAACACGAAGTACACGCCCGGCTTTAAGATTCGTGAAAAGGAAAGGAAGGATCTCTCGTCGAAAGCCCGTTCGGGCTTAAAAACACTCGAAAAAGAGTGTCAAAAAACTGCAAAGACGAGGAGATCCAGTGAAAAGAAGTTGCACCAACCTCCAACATCTCTGAGAAGTCTTTTTTATATTTAAATCAATACTTTCCCCCCCAAAGTGTCCACTTTTTCCCCTCGTCGATCGAAATTTACCGAGGTCACTCACACCATAGCTTTTTCTATGACCTTATCACCCACATCCATGTTTTATCAATGCCACAACTAGCTTACTCGAAAGCCCAGAATTTTAGGCGAGGGTTATAAATTTTGTGTGGAAAGAATATGTGGTCGATTATTAGTTTAGGTTGTGATGAATATGGATAGGTGTGTGAGTTAACAATAAATGTAGATTGACCATACAATTGTCATGGTATTCCAAGATTTGCTGGTATTGTTGTTATATTCTAGAACATATTGAAAAAGTCAGTTTATAGAATACTTCAAAATTATAAAAATAATAAAAATGCTGAATATTCCAGAATTGCAGAAGAATGTGGAAAATTAAGAAAAAAATGTTGTTTTAAATCAATATCAATTAAAAAATTTAGACTTCGACGGCATTGTTTATTTCGTATGGAATTTGGATACCAGAATACTCTATTAAAGAATAAACATAAACATTAATAATGTTTGTTTTTGTTACTTTGCGCGTTGTTAGAAGTTATCATTGGCTTCCACTACAGTTATTATGATAAAATGCCAGAAGTTTTTATTCCTGGGGTAAAAATTTATTTTGTTCACTCTTACTAAACTTGTAATTGGCTATTGTAATAATCATTAGTCGTGATTGTGTCTTAGTTTTTGAGGTCATGGTTTATTTTTAATGTAAATTGTTATTGTTATTAATTATTATCTCGGGACTCTCGCAAATTTTGCAAGCGAAAATGTCAAGAAATCTATCAAGCTTTTTGTCACTTCCCGATAGAGGTTATAATTGGCTGCTGCGACAGTTATTATTAAACATTGCAAAAAGTTTTTATTTGCGTCGATAGAAGTTGTTTCCGGACATAGCTAAGGGCATGTTCGTTTTTGAAAACAATAGGAATTTTTAAAGACATTATAAGTGAAGATTATGATGTCTACATCAAATCTGGAACATGAAAAAGAATTCGAAACCATTGCAGAATAATCGAAGAAAGTCCAGAACATTTTACAAAAAGCCTAGAATATTCTAAAATTAAAGAGTAAACTCGAATATTGGTAAAGTTTATTTTTGTTATTTCCATTTGTTATTGTTTACTGCCACAAATATTATAACGCATTGCTAGAGGTTTTTATTTGCTTTGATAAAAGTTGCTTTTTTACTTTTACTGAAGTTGTAATTGTCCCTTGCAATATTTATTATTCATGACGGTTTCCGGGTTGTGAGATTAGCTGTCGTTAGACGTTGGCTATGGCCATTGTTGGTGGTTAATATTGGCATTTTCTAGGAATTATTTCCGATTCTATAAGTATTATTAACTGCTGTTAGAAGTTGATGTTTCCCGTTGTTAGGGGTTATTACTCCTTTGTTTGTAATCTGTTGCTATTTCCGTTTATAGAGGAAGTTACTAACAATTGTTAGGGATTGTTATTAAGCTTTGAAAATATATAATATCAACCATTGGTAGGCGTTATTGTTTTACTTCCGCTACTAAATATTTTTATAAACAGTTATTAAGGGTTGTTAGTAACCATTGCGAGGTGCAACTGATCTTCCTTGCAAGGATTTTTCAATGTCTATTTCCCAGGTTGGTTATTAGCTATTTTCAAGAAATGCTATTAACCAGGTTTTAGTTGGTTATTTTGTGTTATTTGGGTTATTATTAGGTGTTTTTGGAACAGATGATGTCAACCATTGTTATAGGTTAGTAGATTTAATGCTTTGACGGAGATTAGTTTTGATAAAAAGAGATATTTCAGGTTACAATCGTGAACAAAAAAACGTTGTTTTTGTGGATAATCTCTACATTGCCTGTGATCGGCTAGAGCACAACACTGTGGGCACTGGTCGAACCTGATTGGGCAATAAACACTTTTTTTAAATCCTGGAGGATGGAAAGCAAAATCGGGTTCGTACTATATCCATTGTCCCTATTGATGTTATTAGGGTGTTTTAAGCTATTGATTACTTCTCTATGTTTTCTTTGAAATATATTGTGTGTATTTGTACTTTCCCGGTTTCTCCAATATAGACTTTACCATAAGAACAAGGGATTTTATATACTTCCAGATCACTGAGGGGTGCCTTATTGTCTTTGAGGTCATTTAGTAGTTGTCTTATTTTCGCAGTTTGTTTAAATGTGGTTGGGATTTTGTGTTTCTTGAGAATTCTTCCTATTTGTCCTATGACACGTTGGATGTAGGATAGGATAGTGGTAGTTTTTCTCTCTTTTTCTCTCGTAAGTTGCATTGACTTGTTTTTTTGTTGAGTGTATTTTCTTATTGCTTTATCAATTTGTTTGTTTCTATAGTCGTTCTGTATTAGAATCTGTTTGACATTTTGTAATTCCTTTTGTAATTTATCTCTATCTGTTATGGAGACAGCTCTGTATACAAGGGAGTTGATGACCGATTGTTTTTTATATGGGCGGTGATGGGAGGAGGCATGTAGGTATCTTTTTGAATGGGTGGGTTGTCTGTAACCTTCATGCCATAATGGCATGAAGAACTTTTATAGTTCATCTTGTCCATGTCGCCAGATGACAAAAGTGTCATCAACGTAACGGAACCAAAATTCCGGTTTAAGCTTGAATTGGTTAAAGATTTTATCTCTAAATAAGTTAGATTGAGAGGTTGTTATTCTAATTGAAGGGGATTGTGATTTCCGTTTATAAGGGGTTGTTATTGAACTTTGGAAAGGTTTAATTCTAACCATGGCTAGGGGTGTTTTCACTCTAGTTAAATTTGTTTTTACCAATTATTAAGGGTTGCTACTCACCACTTCTAGGGTAGCTGTTTTATGTTGCTAGGTTTTTTTATTAATTGTTTTCAAGAGATGATATTAAGCATTGATAGTGGCTGTAGTTCGCTATACCTAAATTCGTTATTACAAAATTATTTTGATCAGGCGTTCCTACTAACCATGGATCAATGTAGCTGGTTTTCGTTGCTCGTGTTTGTTATTTTTATTGAACTTTGGTAAGTTTGATTATTAACTATTATTAGTCATAAACTGCTTTCAGGAAATGATAACAACCATTCTTTAGGGGTGTTTTGAAGTTGTTAAGATTTGTTCTGAAACATTTGAAAGTTATAATATTAACCATTGGCAAGCGTTGTTGATCACTCTACCGCACCCAATATCCTGTTTTATCATTTTCATATATTCTAATGACTTCTTGCGTAAACTCCAACTGATATTTTTATGCCAATTTCTCACCAAACTTCTTGGTATTTCTTTTATTGTTTTTTATTTCGAAGGTATTATATGCGAATACTTTCTTATTCTATCTTTATCAATTATGTCTGATCCTTATTTTTTGTCTGAACAACATAGTTTATAATATTTTATATTTGATCAATAGGCAATCTGAACAGGGAATCGGTCCAATCCCGAAACTTTATACAAATTTTTATTCAATTGTTCACGATGAAATCGAAACATAAATATTTTTAAATTTTACAATACCATTGTTATTACAAGTTGTAAAGAGTTCCTACTAAATAATCCTAGGGTTATTTTCCGTTACAAGGAATGTAATTGACTGTTTCCAAGAGATGATATCAACCGTTCTTATAGGTTGCTATTTTCTTTGTCAGATGTTATTATTAACTAGGATTGTTAAAACTTCAGAATAATAAATGATTAAAATTGTGATTGAATTTGAATGTTTACAACATTACTACACATTAGTTATATATCATTTTGATGTTGCGAGCCATCTTGAATTTCGTAAAGGTTGCCTTTTTTATTGTTTGTACAGGTTTAATCTGGCTATGTAGCACTTATAGATAGGACCTTGTGGTTTTACCAATTTTTCTCTTGCATATTTGATTTGATAAATTTTTCCTATTTAGAGAACATATTTATAAGATTAAAATTACGCAAATAGATTGCATTAAACTATCTTTGGCGTCATTAACTCTTTTTTTCCAAAAAAGTTAGATAGCAACCAATAGTTTTAGGGTCGCGATTATTGTAACCATCATCTTTTCTGTGCGATGAATTTTCTTTATGAGAGAAAAAGACTCTTTAGCGCTAATGACGAGCGAGTTTAGAATTTAACGACCAACGTGTGCTATTTGGTGCCTCGCATGGAATAATAATCGTGCATTTGCACACATGGTCGACTTCACGTACAACTTGTGTAATCGCGTTTTGAAATATATGTCTTTTCCAGGGCACGCTCTTTTGCAAGCCGATGCCAGATAGCCAGCTAGCTTGTGAACAGAGTTAGGGGACGTAATTTTGGTCCGTGACGGGTACCAATTAAAGTAATGAACTGGCGAATTGGGCCGCCGAATGTCAGCCATAACGATTCCACGTTATTCCATGCGACCATTTCGCGCCAAACGGAGTATTTATTAACGCCATACTGAATGTTGTACAATTTCGAAAATCCACTTCATTGAAGCATCTAATGCATTCACGAAGAAGCAAATAATTACCGGAAAATCGTACCACTTAATTGCTGTTTTATCATTAGAGAACAAAATTGCGGGGTAGCTTTCGGGATTTTTTAATATTCAATTATACATGTACTTAAAATATATTTTTTTCGTAAGCTGCTAATTTTTAACCCTATAATTTATCAATAAAATATTCGGAAATTTGATTTAAAAACTAGAACTTTTTCAATTGTTAAATGTTCTTTAAAACAGGGATCACAGTTCGATATTTTCATTTCCCCTATTTGCCCCCTATTTCCAAGTCGTTTCCAAGTCCCCTATCAGCTCTATATTTTAAAATTGTGTCAATTTTCTCCCTTTTTCCTCTTTTTTTGGATGATAACTATCGAACGAAAAAAAAAGAAAATATTCTCGACCACTTGCGTGTTTTTAGATGAAAATGGCCATCAAGATTCCCGATTGTCAACAATTTAAATTATCTTAGCGTTTTACATTAGAAATTGATATTTCGAATTCAAAAGTTTTTTTTCATTTGGCCCCTCGTTTTAGTACGCATACTTACACAGCAAATAGCACATACGTTTACTTCTTATTATTCTCCGGTTTAATATATTATTTTCAAAATATGTTGTATTTACGGAATTCACGGAGTTCAAGCAAATCATGGTATTCAAGGAATTTAAGGAATTAATGGGATTTACGTATTCAAGAAATTCAATGAATTCCCGGACCTCAAGCAATTTAAAGAATTTCAGGAATTCAGAAAAAAACTACCGAAATTTAAAAAGTTCACGGAATTCCGTGAATTCCTCGAATTTCGTAATTTTCTTAAATTGCGCAAATTTCTTGAAGTTTGTATATTTCTGCAGTTCCTTCAATTCCTTTCATTTCTTGTATTCCCTGACTTCCGTGAATTCCTTGAATTCCGTAGATTCTGTTAAGTCTTGGAATTCCTTGAATTTCGTGAATTTCTAGAATTCCGTGCATTCCTTTAATTCCTTGAACACATTGGATTCCATTAATTCTGTGAATCCCTTGAATTCCAAAAGCTTCTTGCATTCCGTGAATTCCGTGAATTCCTTGAATTCCGTGAATTCCTTGAATCCAGTGAATTCAGTAAATTTCTTACCTTCCGTGAATTCCTTGAATTCATTGGATTCTGTCAATTCTTTGAATCCTGTGAATTTAAAATAATTTTAAAAAAACATATTAAACTGGAAAGTAATAATTACCAAACCTATCTGCTGGGGCCAAAAATTGGTATTTTAATATAAAAATAATTATAGATCGAACAAAATTGTACATTTTTAAACAGTTTCAGGTTATATTATCATTTCTACAGTTTAATGAGCAATTTGAACAAAGATCAGTATAATTTGAATGAGGTTTAGATTCTTCTAACAATTTAGATTTTACATGGTATTTTCCGTCAGAAATTATGTTATGAACAATATTAATGATTTCAGGTTATGTTGCTGCTTTACATCGGAAAACGTTGTTGTTATTTAACAATTATGAGATTTCAAAAAAGATGATTTTTTTACATTTTTAGGTTGAGCTAGTAGTTTTTAGTGGAAATATTAATATCGACTTTTAAAAAAAGTTTTAGAATTTGGGATCAGTTTGAGGGTATGTTCACAATTGTTGCCAATATTCAGTTATTTTAAATAAAAATTAATAAATTTCAGAAATCTTTTACAATTTGAAACAATTATTTCTTATTTTATGTTCGTGGTTTTAACCAAAAATTGGCATTTAAAGAAAATATCATTACAATTTGAGCAAATGAAAAAATAAACGGAAGTTAGTCATTTTTAATAAAAATCAATCAAATTATTATATTAAACTTTTTTATTAAAGCTAAATTTAAATTTTTGTATTCAAACTATTCAAACTTTTTAAACCATGGTGTTACTTCTGTGGACCAATATAATATTTATATAATTTTAGGCTGATATTAGTTTGATAAATTAGGTTTTTTCCAATAATTATTTCTTGCTATTTTTTAAGCTTTGCTACATGCTTATTTCAAACAATATTTAGCATTTTAGAATCACAGAAATATCTACTCATAATATAAACCCTTTTTTTCAAGAAATAGTTGATAATACTTAGGGTAAACTTCTTTCAACCAAAGAACCTCATCTTCAAAAAAAACTTTTATTTCAACTGATGGATTTCAATTGAAAATATATATATATATTTTTTTTCGACATTTCAGATCGCATTTGACTGGAATTAAAATTAACATAAAACAGCAATTTCATTATTTCTGTTTAAATGAAACCATTTTGTTGTATTAAAGAAATGTTTTAAAGGGCGTATTCAGTACTATCATTTCTTTGAATTAAGTAAACTTTCTTTAACTCAAGATTGTTTTTTTTTCTCAGTGTATTTCCGTTTGAAAAGTTACTAACCATCACTGAAATTAATCACTTCAAAAATAATATCCATCTATATATTATTGTATCGAATGTTGTTAAAATCTATAATTTTAATTATTATTTAACTATGATTGCCTCATCCGTCAATTTGGTTAAGTAAAATAGATTTATGTGCTACCTCAGCTGGTAAGGTAATATGCATTGAGCTTATCTCATAGTATCGAAGTTCTTGCGGTTTCCACGATCCATAAATTAATTCTGATCGGTGTTTCCTTTTACAGATAATGGGCAAATGGTATGTTGTGGAAATTCTGGAACATCTACAGAAACAGAGCCCTCTCGAGAATGATTATCGGGTTGTGGTAACCAATCACTGCCCAATCGTTAGGTTACAATCACCAGAACCAGGCTCTTTAAAGCTATTCTGGAGTGAGAAAGCTGGCGACATTGTATACAACTTTCAAGTACAAAATCAGAGGAAAGGAGCTTGGTACACAAATACACGACAAAATGGTAAGTTTATTTATTTGGTATCTCTTAGGGGTCAACCATAGACTGCTTTACCAATTTTTGGGATATTTTTACCCCCCCCCCATCCGTCACTATTCATTGACAATCGCAGCCCCCCCACAACCCTCTACCCCGAAAGTAGAGAAAGCTAATGAGTCTTTCTATAGTGAAGAGAAATTTCAAGGACAAAGAAGACGCATAAAGCATAAAAAATGTATTCCCTCGTTTAATCATATTGTAATGTTGAATTTTTTCTAAAGAAAAATAATTCTAGAAATAATTCAAAGATAATTATTCTAATATTCAATTATAAAAAATAGTTTAATTTTAAACAAATTATAATTCAGTTTTTAACAAAATAATTAAATTTTTTGCAAGTATAATCCAGTTCTCAAAGGAAAAAAATTGGAAATCTCAAAGAAAGATTGAATACGTCATATTCCATGCATCAATGTATGAATTTCAAATCCAAAAAGACGAGTGTTCAAAACATAGTTTAATCTTCGACTCAAAAATATGATTTAATGAAAAAGTTAAATTTTAAACATACATTTAAAGATGATTTTTCACAAGAAAGTAATTTTTATTCAATAACAGTTAAATTTCCAACTAAAAAATATAAATTTTCAACTGAAATAGAATAGTTCTATTTACAGTAGCGCTCATAAATTTACAGTTGAAAAAATCATTTTCAAAAGAGAAATTCAATAAAAAACCCAAATTTTTAACTGACTGAGTTCCACTAATAAAAACGAACTTCTTTAAACTAGTTAAATCTTCATGCAAAATGAGAGTTTTTAAAAAATTAAGATTAAGTTTCTACTTAAAAAGACAAATTTTTAACGAAAAAGTTAATTTTTTACCAAGTAATTAATTCTGAAAATAAATTATTCAACATTTAATCAAGTAGAAAAAATTCTACGAAAATAATTGTACTTTTAACCAAATAGTCACTACTTAAATTGAACCAAAAAGACGAATTTTCTAATATAATAGTTCGAAAAGTTGACTTTTCTGCCAAGTAACCAATTTTTTAAATAAATAGTTTAATTATTAATAAATAATCTAAACTTTCACCCAAATAATCGAATTTTCAATTTAATATTTAATGGAAAAAGTTTCCAACAAAAAAATGAAATAGATATATTTACAGTTTAAAAAAATCAATTTCTATAAAAAAAACTCATTTTTTACCAGCTAAATTAAATAAAAAACACAAAGTTTTCACAAAATAGTTGACTCCATATCTAAAAAGAGAAGTTTTCAAAAAAGAAGATTAACCTTCTACCAAAAAAGAGGAATTTTCAACAAAATAGTTTTTTAGTTAGTTTAGTTAGTTAGTAGTTAGTTTAGTTTTTTTATCAAAATAGTTGAATTTTCACCAAAAGGATGGTATATACCAACTTATGGATTCTTAGACGAAAAATATGTATTTTCTACAAAACAATTCAATTTTCAAACCTGAAATAGAAAATTTTAACCAAAAAGTTAGTTTTCAATTATATACTCTAATGTTCTACCAATTCGTTCAATTTTCAAGTCAAAAACATTAATTTTTAACCAAATAGTTGAATTTGTAATAAAATTGTTGAATTTTGGACAAAAAAAGGCAATTTTTTAAGTAAAATTTGCATTTTAAAGAAAATAATTAAATTTAGAATTAAATAGTAAAAGCCTTTACGAAAAAAAAAATTTTAACGAAAAATCGAGAAAACGTTTCTTCCACGGGAGCCGTCCCCCAACCTCTTACCAACCGTTGTTTTTAGCGTCACCCTCCCCTCAAATTGGTAATATAGCTTACGGACATCTCCCTATGCTTTTTTGAATATTATAATTTTAAAAAGGGATTGTCTACACTTACCGAAAAATGCGAATATTCCTACCAATATTTCGATACAAATAGCCCTTTTTCCAGCTGCCCTATTCGTACCGAAACAATCCGTTTATTTGTCCTAAAATTTTAATGCACGAAGCCACGGCATTTAAAAAGTCAAATTATAAATTTAAAAATATAGATTTTTGTCAAAAAATGTATTATCCATTATTAATAAAAAGATTTGAATACATAGTGAACCCCAGGATATCAGACTGTTGCAGATCATTCTGACTAGCGACTTTTGATCAAAATGATCCACTTTTGCGGATATAAAATCCATTTTTTCATACCTTATTAATGTCTATCGAGTGGCTGACTTTTTATAAAAAGTCGTAGGTTAGTCGTGACCGCCATAATATTTTTAAAACAAGGTGTGTTTTTAGATAATTATGAATTTCAAGATGGGAGAGAAATTCTAATTTTTTTTATATTGGGATATAAATCTCCTTGGTACTAGAAATGTATGTTGTTTTTAAAATTGTTTGTCCTAATTTACCTAGTTGAATTAACTTTCAACTAAAAAAAAGATTTTTTAACAAAATAATTATTTTTTCAACCAAGGAAAATAATTTTCAACTAAACTGATATATCTTTAACTAGAATAGTTAAGGTTTCGATTTAAAAAACCAATTTTCAATTTAAAACAAGGAAATTTTAAAGAAATATTTAATCTTCATAAAATATAGGAATTTCTAACTGATATTATTAATCATCAACCATGCAAATAAATTTTTATCAAAAGAATTAAACATACAAATCAAAAAGTAGAATTTTTAACAAAAAGAACTAACTTCCACCTAAAAATATTTGGATTTTCCATTGAAGAGATAAATTTTCAACTAAATTTATGAATCTTCAACTAGAAAAATACAAGTTTTAGTTGTAGAAATTAATTTTCAACCAAATAGACGAAAATTCATTTCTAAAAACAATTTTTTTCTTGCTTGGTGTTTACACGCATTTATCTGTTTCCGATTTTTATTTCTTGAAGATTCACAACTTTCTAAGACCATTAAGGAATGTTTTAGAAATTTTTTAATTCTACGTCGGGAGGAAAAATCAAATTTTCCTATATTGTTCCGAAAATGTCTATGGCTCTTGAAGTTATTTATGTTTCTATCTGCAAAAAATGTTTCTTCAAATTCCCGTAGTTCAAACTTCTATCGAAAATTAATGAGTTTTCCTTTAAAAAATCTAGGAAATTTTGGTTTGTATTAGGGTGATATATTTTATAAGACAGAAAGAAATGATTTGCGAGTTTTGTCCTTTTTATTGATTTTTTGTTGTTGTTATTTCCTTAATGTATTTAAAATGCAGGTATCAAATTCTTATATATATAGAATTACCTTATTTTATAATACCATCATTGAGCATCATTTAATGCACATTTTTAAACTTTTTTTTTGTGGAAATATATATTTTTATCTTATTTTTTCACATTTTTCTGAGAATATTAAAGACGGTGTGTGAAATACAAAATACAATAAGTAAAATTAAAAAATCTACTTACAAACGGATGTGAAACAAGAGAAATTTATTATTTTCCTTACAAATAAGATACAAAAATTTAATAAATTATTTACGATGATGGTAATATAAAAAGGGATAATGTTATATTTATCTAAATTTATTATCCACTGTTAATTTTTTGTGTGAAAAAAAGCTTTGCACATTATTTTTATATATAAAAATACCATAAATATATTTAGAAAAAAGATTTATTGTCTGACCAAACGCACCATAATCTTCTACTGAAAACTATAGGTAGTTGCTTGAAGTATTTAAAGAATGGACTTTCATTAGTACATAGTAAAAAAAAAATATAGAGAGATTTTCATTTAGTTATTAAACCAGTGATATGTGAGGTATTTTAATTACAGGGAACATGATGGCATTTCAAAATTTAAAAATTTTAAAAACCGTAATTATAACGCTTATTTCGAAATTTCCATCGCTATTCGAAATTGTAGATACAATTACATTGCAATGAAATCGCAGAGAAAATTAATTCCTATGCACAAAATCAGCAAATTCATCCAAGTATTTACAGATAAATAAAATACAAATATAGAAATGTAAATAGGTTTGCTTTTCCTAAAATAAAATTTAAAAAATTAAATTAATACTTACACTACCAACGGATAGTGTCGGACCACTAACCGGTTAACCTATGAAAAATTAGCCTTGACTGCAGTACTTTGAATGTAGATGAAAAAATATTTTTTAATTGTTTGAAAGCTCATTAAATTCTGCGTCAAGAAACGTTAAAGATGATGAATCTTTTAACATATATAACGTAGTATCAAGTGGTGCTACAAGTGACTAGATCGATTTTTTCACTAAAAAATATTATTTCTGCCAGACAAGGTCACTGTTATTTTCACCTTTGAAAATTTAAGGATTTAAAATATTGCAGAAACAAAATAAAGAGAAAGTGACTAAATGAGTTAGAAAATTATTATTCTTATTATTCTTATTATTAATTTTTATTCCGAAAACAAAGACACCTTCTTCCTCTAGAACAGAGCCCACGATAGGATATAATTAGATGAACTAATGATCAAATAGGAATGGAATCTCAGAGTTGAAGAAAAGAGTTCCTTTCACGCGAAATCTCTAACTTAAACAAAAAAATTTTCACAAAACAGCTTTTGGTTCACAGTCGGAGTGTTCGATCTTTTTTGTTTCACAATATCGATCACATAAAACACGTGAAGACATGAGAGGATATTGAAGCAGAGGAAGAGACTTCGTTCGTTTAGAATGAAGATTTGTCTGGATAAAAAAATGACAAATTGTTGGTTGTGGTGACTTTTGAGAAATTATTTGCCACTTCAACAGACACGACAATTTTTCTGGAATTTTCTCGGCGAATCTTTTCATTTCCACTAGGCCACGATAATTGGGCTGCCGACTTTTACTTGCTCGTTGAAGCTGATTGCTCTGACAGTTAGATAGCGTATCAGGTACCGAGTCGTCTCTGTGACTCGTAAGGTCGTTAAAGATGTAATCAACGCCAACGGTGAAGAAATTTCTCGAGGCTAGAGCCCCTCGAGCTGATTAATTACAGAATATCATTTTATAATTGCGGTGGAAACAACACTATTAGGGGATGTTCAGAAACGATCCTAAGCTTCTTCGTCAACCTCCCCTCCTTTTGAGTGAACATTTTTTCTTTAATTTCATTTGACAAACGCCTAAAATACTATGTCTCTCTGGAAAGTATCCGACGTTGTGTTGTACTAGAAAACAAAGTTGAGCCTGGTCAATGGCGATGATGTCCCTTTCAAACTGCTTCCCTTTGGAAACCACAGCCTTTTTCTATCTAGAAATCGTTTTCCTTTAAGAGAATAAATCCAAATTGAAAAACAGCCAGAAATGACATATGTTTCACGAGAAATTGCTGAAAGAACTGCGTTGAATGCTGAATGCGCAGATGCGTTGTTATAGTGAAAGACCCAGTCGCGACTTACAGCAACGCTCATCCAAATAACGTTTAAAATCATATTTTGTTATTTTTTGGCTACGAGCTGAAAGGCTTTTCACAACATGAATGTTTTGATAAGAAAAATTTGAAAGCTCAATTTGAAAATTTTTTACGAACATTAAATTTCATGGTTAGCATTTTTTTTAAGTATTAAATAACAGTGAAGAGTCTGCAGAATGGAATTAGTAATTTTAATTTGAATTACTCTCACTTTATGTATAACATATAATGGTAATCTTTAGAATATTTTGACACTTTTGAAGTGCATCACCGACTTTTCGGTATTATACTTTTCTTGTATTGCATTTTTTTTATTATAAAAAAGTATTTGAAAAAAACGGAAGTGCCTCATAATTAAAGATAGATTCTTTGTAAATTGGTATTACCCTTCACTCTAATTTTAATGAATCGAAAAAATTGCATTCTTAAACAAATTGCTTAAGTTAGCGAAGACTAGCCAAAAGGAAAAAAGACGAATTTGCTTAAAAAACTGCTACTTTCCTAATCCAAAAGGGCGAATTTTCTATCTAAAAAGACGAATCTTCAATTAAATAGTTACATTTATAATCACAAAATATGCTTGTTTAATTAAATGATTTGACGCTTTCATTTCATAACTGAAATGGAATTTTAATTACTGACTACATTTTTGCCACAAAAATTCAATCCACTGAGCAATGGAATTTTTCACTAAGCGTACAGAAAGAACTGGTGAGTCGAAATATGTCCAATTAATGTAAGTGAATGAAATATCATTTGAAAAATGCACAGATATTTGCAGTAAAAAAAGAGATGTGTGAACAAAAAGAAAAATTAGATGGGTTTTCCCGTATTTATTAACTTAACTAATTATTTTTTCGAATTATAGACTTTCTACATTTCGATCAGAAACTTCCCAACATATGACGAAAAGGTTTGAAAGCTTTAAAAATGGGTTTATCAAGATCATTATATTTGAGATGTAGTATTTGTCTTCATCAGTTAACCAAAATCTCAAAACCCACCCCACCCCACCCCAGGAAAAAATTACGGCAGATGGTGACCCGATCTAAACTAGAAGGTATTCTGGCTGGGATTGCAAAACTTTAAAAACGCGTCCATTTATAGCAGCTTATTCAGCAATTTCTGTTAAAACAAGGTCTCGCACGAGTTTTACAGCTCCCATACAGTCCTGGCCTGGCTCTCAGAGATTTCTGGCTATCTCTAGAAGGTAAACGATTTAAAAACGTAGAGGAAATAAAACAAAATGCATTGAAGCAACTATGAGCTGTTCCGAAAGGTTACTTTGAGGATGGCTTCCGAAAGTGGAATTTTCGCTCCAAGAAGTTTGTGGTTTCCAAAAAGGAGTAATTTGAAGAGAATATCATTGGCGTTCACTAGAACTAACTCATACTCGTAATAAAGCACAAAGTCCGATATTTTCCGGACAGATTTTTAATAGAAATATATTGGTCACATATTTTTTTCTTTTGTAATATTCTATATACTGCGTGTCACATTTGAAGACTTGAAAATTTTTTGATTTTCACGGATGGCTCTAAAGACTCTTTGTGAAGTAGAGAGGAGGAATAGACGACTCTGAACGATCGTCACGATTCATTACTTCCGTATCAAGTCCAAAGCAGCGACCCTGTGTCTGTTCACAGAAACGTCCTTTTACGATCATTCCTTAGCGAAGACTAGAGTCGTTAAGTGATAATAATTTCGGTTCTGGAATTGCTCCTCTAGCCGGAAACTTCCTTCAGTCACCGTACATATCCGTTTTTGAGATATTACCCGTTCTCCACAGAGATGGGACTTTGTCTTGAATTCGTAGAAATAATTTCCGTATGGACCTAACACAAGTCTAATGAATTCATCGTTCAGTAATTCTGGTAGATAGTTTCCGGTACCAGACTCTTTGTATTCGGTTGTTAATCCAATTTACCCTTCTGGAAGTTCCTAACTTATGAGGCTCTGTAATTTCCAACTGACGGTTATAGTGGCTAGTACCAGCCGGCTTATGATAATCGCCTTGGAAGAAGCTTAAGGCTTTAGAGCTCCTTGTCTATTCCTCAATCATCCTCCTTTCCCTTTGAAACAGACTGCCTGTCGATACTCGATATCAGAACTCGTTAGAAAGCAAGCAAACTCAACAGATCAGTCCTGTTATTCTTAGTTTGAGCATGACAGTTTCCCAAAACGAAGATTTGAAATTAATGTAACGGACAAATATTTTGTAAGATATAACATTGCAAAATTTATACTTCGAATGTTTTAGATGATTCTAGAATATTTACGATCATTTCGGGATAATTAGAAGTGCAAAGTTGAGTGGGATGCCATAAGGGACTAACTCGCAACTCGCATTTTTATGATTTTACAAGGGAGACAAAAAACATTCTCAAAAATCTAATTTTTAATTTTTATAAGTGTGAAAGAACTTTCGAGATAAATCAGTGCTGAATGGAACTCGAAAAAGTTTGATTGGAAAATGGTGTGATTAATAATTTTGGTTTTGAATATTCTAAATTGTTTTGTTTCAATTTGAAACGTACAAAATTATCTTTTTTTTTTGCATTCTTCGAAGTCATACAATATTGAAATCAAATACTTGATACTTGCAATATTTTAGAAATAGGCATTGAAAATTGAGATATTACATTCTCATCAAAAGAGGTATTAGATTTGTGTAAATTTTAACCCCACCAGTTTTTGTCAAATGTTCACGTTTTGAGAACCCCTGAATCCGAAAAACAGGTTTATTCATAGCATTCAAAAAGTTGAACAATTTATCCTCATGACTTTTTTCAAAAAATCTAAAATTACTACAGTTATAGCATTTACAAAATTGCAAAAAACACACGAAAATGAACATTTTATGCCTAGTAACGCGCGATATGAAAAAAGGCAAGAGAAGAAAAATGTTGCTTTTTAAATTCCCTACAAGATTATCCAAACAACTTTTTGAATTTTCTTGAAAAATCACTAATTCAAATTTTGACAGCATACAAAATAATGAAAAATCAAAAAATTTCATTTTTCGTTCAAACTGAGCAAAATATGATAGAAGAAGAATACACCAAAATTTTTCATTCGAAAAAGGTCTACAAATTTGTTATCAACCACTTTTTGATAGGATGCGTAGTTTTCGCTATAATTATGAAGAACGTCATTAACAGTAAAAAAATGTGCCTGCTGCTTGGGCACTTTCTTCCCACTACTATTGTCTTTTAATTTCTTTTTCGTCTCGTGTGTGGGGTTTCAAAAAATTTAAATTTTCATGTTTTTGATGCTATTTTTTATTATTATTTTTTACACTATTCAGCCATTTCCCTTTCGGGGTAGGCGTGACTCACTCGGTGAGGGAAAGGAGTAATGTGTGGAAGGGATGGAGAATTTTCAGATTGATCCAGAATTCTCGTGTTATTTATGTAAATAACACGATCGTTCCGCAAGACTGCTCCGACCCAGGTTGCTGATCAATCTCTCTAGCAATCACCCCAAGCGAAGATCCTCACAAAGTCGTTATCCAAGGTTTCCCACTTGGGTCCATTAATTGCCAAGGTCTTTTGTTTCAGGCGTCATTCACTCTACTGACAATCTTTTTATTAATTATTTGCCGGCATACTTTCCAGTCCTGGCATACTTCTATAGCTTCTTTTATGTCCATGCATTTTTCCATGCAGGCTTTCGTGTTTCTGTGACTTCTTATTTCTCTTCTAATTAGGGTCTCATTCACACATTCTAACCATTCTTTCCGCGGTCTGCCTCTGGTTACGCTGCCATTTACTTTACCTTGATACACTTGTTTCGTTAGTCGTTCATTTGGCATTCTCTGAACATGTCCGAACCATCTTAACCGATTGCTTTCCATGTGTCTACTAGCGTCTCTTCTGCACCACATTCTTTTAGAATTATCTCGTTACCTACTTTGTCCATCAGAGTTTTCCCGTATATTATGCGCATGAATCGCATGTCAATTGCGTAAATTTTAATGTTATCTTTTTCTTGATAAGTCCATTTCTCGCTACCGTATAGTACAGTCGGTACAAATACAAAATTCTGTATTGCCATTTTAGCTTTATTTGATATATTTTTACTTCTGATAAGGGGACCTGCTCTACCAATAACCTTTTTACTTTCGTCTATGCGTAATTTAAAATAAAAACAGAACTATCAAAAAATTATACGTGACAAATCATTTTTAAATTCTTATCAGAGAAGGTATTAGATTTGTATAAAATTTGAGCCCCCTAGTTTTTGTCAAATTGTCCACGTTCTCAGACCCTTTGAATCCGAAAAACATATTTTTTACGAATGTGTCTATCTGTATGTCTATATGTCTGCCTTTATGTCTGTTTGTCTGTAAGCACGATAACTTTCGAAACAATTAATCTATTAGATTGGCTTTCGGTACATTCTTTTAGTGTTCTAAACTAAAGGTCAAGTTCGTTAGCCAGCCATTTTAGATAAAAATTTAAAAAGTGAGCGCCTTTTGAATATTTTTGAGACCATTTTTTTTAAATTCAAGAATTCTCTTTACGGTCATTTAAAGTATTTTAAAAGTCGAACGATTTATCTAATGAATTTTTTCATAAAATTGAAAATTATTAGAGTTATAGCATTTACAAAATTCCAAAAAACACACGAAAATGAACCTTTTAAGCCAATTAACGGACGATATGAAAAAATGACAAAAGAAGAAAAAGTTTGATTTTTAAATACCTTAGAAGATTAGCGTGACAACTTTTTAAATTTTCTTAATAAATCAAAAATTGAATTTTGAAACCATGAAAAATAATGGAAAATCTAAAAGTAACATTTTTTCATGCAACATTTTCACAGTATTTTAAATATTCGGAAATATAATAATGCATTTTCAAACAAAAATATTTATATATATACATATATATACACATAATTATATATGTATATGCATGTGTGTGTGTATACATATATACATAATTTAGAAGTTAAAAAACGGTAAGGCTGCTCAGTAAACCATATATGGAAAGTTTAAATCATAAAGAAAACATTGGAAATGAGCAAATTGAGTTATGGAAAAACGAAAGAAATTGCGATAAAACGTTTAATAACAACATTTTTTTAAAAGAATGCGCATTTTTTTAAACGGGACAATGAAACTTCATCCGTTTTAATAACGATGCAAGTTACGAATTACAATAATATAGATTTATGGGAATGATATCAAATTTCAGGGATAAACTCCAGTCCGAAGAATGAAATACGTGATGAGAATGTGTTCATTAAAGCCGAAGGAGCTTTAAGAAAAGAGAATTCACAATCACCAAATTACCGTTGTCGATATTTTCACCTTTAGTTTTAAAGAGTCTCTGCAGAAAGATCGAGCGCGTAGCGAGAGGTAAATACATTATCGAGCGCGAATATTTCTAACTCAACTTCAACAAGAACATTTTCGAATTGCGAGGCTTTAAATTATGCAATTTAAAACATTGGAATCATGTCTTGTTTCCTTTGTGAATCTATCTTGTTTTTGTTTCTTTCAATATAATATCTTAAAGTTGCCCGCTTTCCAGTGGAAGATTCCAAAAAATTAATAATTGAAAATTGAAAAATTTTTTATTGTGAACTTTCAAGAATAGATACTAATTCAAAATGACGCGCTAAAATTTAAACAATTTAAAATTAAAAAGTTAAGAATTGAGTTTTTAATAATCAAATTAGGTAAAAATTAACATACATCTGAAATTGTTACTTTAATATACAATAATATCTTTTATTTTTAATGGTTTCAATTTTAAAGTCTGAATTTTCATATTGAACGCTGAGTTTTTAATTTTTCCTTTTCACAAGTTCTTATTTTGCAACTAAAATTGAAAGATTCATTTGAGTTTTGAAAATTATAATGAACCATTTGAACATTGTTAGCTTCCAAATTATTTAAGCCTACCTTATATAATTAATATTTTAAAGGTTTTAGTATGAACGCTGTTTATTATTACAATTCATGGCGGTTACATATTATTAACGTTTCGTAACAAACCTTTTTCTAATTTTGAATGTTTATAATTTTAAATTAATTTTTATTTTTGATATTTTTTAAGAATTTGTCAATTCTAAAGACACATAATTGAAAATTTTTCCATTATGAACCTCGTTTTGAACGGTGAAAATAACAAAAAAATTATCTTTCTGTCTTAGGAAAATTTGTCTTATAAATTTTTAAATTATACATTTTAAAATTCTTACCTGAAAATATTCAATCTTTTTTAGTTTTCAATTTCTCCTATTTTTTTAACTTTAATTTAAAATAATTCAATTTCGAGATTCTTTTATTTTAATTATAATTAATATAATTTCAACCATTTTCTAATAAAATTGCTTAACTTTAAAAATTTTAATCTGAAACTTTTATTTTGAGAGCTTTCGATCACAAAGCTGTCAATTCTAAACACTTTCAATTTAAGTTATTCAATTTTAAACGATTTTATTTGGAAATGATCAAACTTCAATTCCTTTTCATTTCATTCGAAATATATTTTTTAATTTAGAACTCGGACTGTATTTATTAAAGAAAATACTTTAGGGATAAATAGCCCTCTAAGGAACAGGATAACACAAGATCATTACTAATTTGTATAAGCACTGATCGGTAATATACTTGATTAATCTTATAACTAAATCTTTAAAATAACTAAAATAAATAAATAGAGTCGACCTCAGAATTCGTAAGATATTAGGTATGATTTCAAGAGTTGGGTTAGAAATATTTTACAAATATTTGAAAAAGAGATTTTAGAAATGATACAGGGAAGGTGCATTTCTAATATTACATGGTATTTTATTCCATAACCGGGCACCTCTTACTATAATTTACCTTTGAAGCTTACACGTTCTGTGCAAGGGAATCTTAATAATTGAATGTCTTTTACGAAACTTAGATTGTGCTGGAAAGTCTCTGTCTACAAATTGGAAGAGGTGAAGTACATACTCAGGAACTTTGTTATGAAAGATATTGTAGAGTAAATTACCCATAAAGAATTGTCTTTTCTTGGTAACATTTAGCAAACTATCCTTATGTCGGTATGGAGTTATGTGTTCGTGTTTAGGCAAATTGTAGATAAAGCGGACACAGGCATTTAATGCACGTTCGAGCTTTAAATTTAAATCGTCGGTTAAATCAACATGTACTGAACGACCATAGTCGACGTGGGGCAAGATTAGACTTTTAACCAAAATTATCCGAGTGGATGTAGGTAAAGTGTCCTTATTCCTATATAGTTGTTGTACGAGGGTAGTTCAATAAGTCCTTAGAATGAAGTATAAAAACAATTTTTTTTGGGTAAATTTTTTTTTATTTTTCAACATAATCTCCTTGGAGCT
>NC_046662.1:19794681-19799934 GCF_010883055.1 Belonocnema kinseyi | reverse complement strand
CATATATCTAGTCGGGAGTGGTGCTGACTGAAAACAGATGATTTGGAGCGATTCGCGCGCCATCTGTTGGGCATTCTAAGGACTTATTGAACTACCCTCGTATTAAGGTAAACCGACCATTACTGCGACAACGTAAAAAGTATGTCTAATACTGGGAGAGTAATAAATAATCGTTGAGTACCTTTTATATCCCAACATAAATCATAAAAGTACAAATTTTCTAGTATTTTTAGAGTTCTTATGAATGTATTACCACTATTTATTTTTGTTCAGACAAGTTATACATTTAGTGAAAAATAATCAAAAATACTCCTCAAATTTTTTGAATGAACAGCTGCTAAATTAACCATTTTTATGTATTTTCAAACTTTTCGCATTACTTTTATAGCCTTGTATTAATGAAATTTTCAACAGTTATAGAAAAGGTAATGGCTTTGTACATTTTAATACGTTTAAGAATAAAATTTATAACTTTTTTAGCAATTTTATTAAATAATTTATGAATATTTTAATGTCCCGCTTTCGGACAAATCCTTGACGAAGTTGCAACTGCGTAGGTAAGTAATTTAATAGTGATTCATAAATTTAATTTTTCAATGAAAATTAGTAAGTATGCATTAAAACTTAATATTATAAAATAATATTAAATATTATAAATATTAATAAGATTAATAATATCGAATTACTTTAAAATTCAACTATTTCGTTGTATGTTAACTTTTATGTCAAAAATTTACATTTTCAAGTTTAAAATATAACTGTTTTGGAAAAAACTGGCCTTTTTGGCATGAAATTTCATTATTTGTGGTTGAAAAGTCTACTATTATATTGTTCATTTAGAATTCTCGTTAATTAACATCAGTACATAAATTAAAGAAAGTTTTCAAACAATTAAAATTATTTTTTGGTTAAAAATGTTATTATTTGGTTGACAATTTAATTATTTTCTTAAACAAATTTTTCTTTAAATTACTTATTCTCTTAAAAATTAAATAGTTTTGTTAAAAGTTCATCCCGTTCAGTTAAAAAACTCTTCTTTTTTACATAGAAATTCAAGAAATTGGTTGAATTTTTTTCTTTCTTGACTGAGAAATATTTTTTGATTAATTTTTCACCTTTTTCGTGTAACCTAATACTTTAATTTTCTAACAAATGGTTGAATTTTAAAATGAAAAAGTCAAATTTTTGATATAAAAAGATGACTTCTTATCAAAAGATTTAATAGTTGATTTTTCAACCAAAACATGTTTCAATTATAAATTAAAAACAGTTGAATTCATTAAAGAGCAAACGAATTTTGTCTTAAACAGTCCGACTTGTAACCAAAAAAGGTTAGTTTTCTGCCAAAAGAGATGACTTTTCAACCAAGTTAGATTTTTCATTCAAAAGAAAAGGTATTAAAGCCAAATAGTTGAGTTATGTGCCAAAATAATATATTTTTCAAGCCCAAAAATATGAATATTTAACAAAAATGTTAATTTTTAAACAAATAAATTAATTTTTTACCAAATTCTTGAATTTTCACGCCAAAAACAAGAGTTATCTCAAAAAAGTTATATTTTTAACTCTAAAATATAAATTTTCAACAAAAAAGTTAATTTAAACCCAAAAACAAGAATTTTCGAGTAAAATAATGAATTTTGTTCAAAGTAGTAAAACTTTTAAACGATTAGTGGAATTTTTAAACAAAAAAGGTGAATTCTTTTCAAGAAATATAATTGTTCATATTTTAACTAAAAAATATTTGAATCACAAATTGAACAGTTGTATTTTTGCTCAAGAAAGATGAAATTCGTAATTAAAAAGACAAATTTTTGGAACCAAAAAGACGAATTTATAACAAAATAGTTTAAATATTAATCAAAAAAGATTTTTCATTTTCTATTGAACATAATTACTTATTAACAAAAGAATTTAATATTCAAAAAATTTATTATTTTTTTAAATAAAAAAATAAAATTTTCAACCAAATAATAAAATAAAATAATTGAAGTTTCATCACTTTGACCAATTTATTTATAAATTTTAATAAGGATGAATTCTAAATAAAGTAGCTGATTTTTCAACCAAAAAGAATGAATTTCCATGTACAAAAGACGAGTTTTCTTTGAAAAAGTTATACTTATAACTTGAAAATTAAAATTTTCAACAGAAAAGTTCATTTACAACCAAACAGTTGAATTTTCAAGTAAATCAATAATATTATTCTATAATATTAAATTTTAATTCATACTTAATCATTTTTATTCAAAAATTAAATCTATAAGTTACTTTTAAATTACTTACCTGAGCAGTTGGCAAAATGTGTGGATAGAATTGGAGGTTGCAATAAAGTACTTTGAAAAACTGTTTTAGAATAAATAATCAATTGAGCGGCAAGCGTGATTCTTATAAGCAATATTTTTAAGATTAATTAATTTCATTTAATAATACCTTAAGTTATTTCTATTAGAAAAATGTTAATATGTTATATATATAGGTCAATTAAAAATGTAGTAAGTCCGAATATAGGGTAACAGAAACCATTTGATGACAATAATTATTGTATAGTTGATTAAAGTTGTCTTGCCACATCGGATGGGACAATAATGGTAAAAGACAGCACCCGACATCTGAAACTTAACTATGTTTCTTAACAAAACAGTTGATTGTACGAGACTATACAGTTACAATTTTCTCGAGAGATTCTACAGATACGATTCTTACCTCTCATATATTTATTTTACTCAAAAGTTGTTTCGTGTCATCACCAAGCTTTTACCAGATAGGACACAATTTTTCTAGTCCACATTTCAATGATCAAAACTGTTTATAAACAAAACAAAACTTATGACTATTTCTATTGCAAAAAACTTCATGAACCTACACATTCGAATGAACCTCGTAAGTAAAGAAATCAAGTGAAAACATACATTTGACAATAAATCTTATTTTATCATTCAACGCAATTGCAAGCTCCAGTCTTCTGTTCTCAATCGTCTGACAAGTCGAAATATTATTTGACGGCTTCTTACTAAAACTAAAAATTTTTTCTACTTTAAAAATATTATGTTTTTCTACAAGAATACCTAAAATTACTGATGAGCATATGGTCCTTGACTCATACTTTGAAGTGGTGAATTGATTTTATGCCAAAGACATCAGCAACTCTCTTCCATCTCTTGTGCAGAAAAGCTGCAAGTCACTCGACTTTCTTTTCCGGAATGTACCGCACTTTTATATTTTGAGATTTTTGTGAAGACAATTCATAAAAATCCTTTGCTGTTGAGACCTTATCCTCTCTGTCTGCGACAGCACACAGTCTGTTTCACTGATCGACCTACACCGTCAACAGCAGCTTGTTCGTGGCTAACGGAAAAGAAGTTCTTCTCAGAAACAGGAATAGCAAAGTGTTGTTTAGAGAATCCAATATTTGAAACCGTCTATTTATCTTTGAACTGTCCTGCATGATTATCTGAGAAAGTAATCATTTTTTGCACAACTCATACATGATATTTCAAATGAATAAAGTCGTTACTGATAATAATAAACGAACATATTTTATTTAAATGGCATACGCAATGGCACCTCTTCATTTTTCCTTTAAATTTTGCTTTTTCTTGCTCCATACCTTTTAATATTAAGAAGAGTTCATTAGAAAAAGGGTGTTTTGTTATCCGAATATAAGTAAAAAGTATTCCAAGAGTAATGTATAGGATGGGACGCATTTTAAAACACGATACTTCATGTAAAAAAAAAATTGAAAGTATTTTTTACTCAGAAATTCATCATAATTAAATGATTGTGCTCAATTTCAGAAAGTTTTAATATTGAGAAAAAATGTATTTTTTTGTTTAACATAAACAAAGTACTAAAATTAGAATTGAGGGTACGATCTTTTAACTAAGAACTATGGAATAACAATATGAAATTTTCAAACATTAAGAGTTTAAAAGTAGTTTTCAACAATAATTATAATTATTAATTTAAAACTAAAAGCGCTTGAAATTAAATAAATATATATTGAATGATTTCCAATTGAGTACTTTCAGAATCAACAAATTTTAGATTCGGTACAACTCTGAATGGGGAAATGGAATAAAAATAAATGGAACTTGCACTATTTTTAAATAAAGGAGTTAAAATTAAATAGTTTTAGAATAAATCTTCTAAATCACAAGATCTTAAATTTTAAAAATCTCAGACAAAAATGTTAAAAAACTGGTCTATTTCATTAGAAGGCTGTTGATTATATTTTTTTTCAAAATAAAACATGAATTCACTGTCTTTCTCCCCAAAAAAATATAAAAAATTATGATAAACCTTAAAACTACATGAATCTAAAAATCACTTGGGAAAAGTGATTTTTAATAAGAAATATTAAAAATGAAAAATGTCTACTAAAAAACGTTGGAAATTAAACGAATGGTCATTGACCCGATGTAATCGGGTTTTCGGGCGAAACATAGCACTCTCACAGCTTCCCTTAAAGTTACGACGGATCTCAAATTAACAATAGTTAATAGGAAGATCACTTTTGTTGTTCTGTTTGATTTTGCGAAGGCTTATGATATGGTTAACCATAAGTTACTTCTAAAAAAATTAAAATCTTTTAGCGTGTCAAGTTCTGTCATCAAATGGTTCCAATCCTATTTTAATAATCGGTCTCACAGAATTATTAATAGCAGTAGTGGGATTTCTGAGTGGGCGGAGGTCAAGAGTGGGCTTTCTCAGGGTACCATTCTGGCACCCTTTCTCTTCAATTTGTTCACCTCTGATCTTGGAACTGAACTTTAACATTGTAGCTAACACAAATATGCTGATAATTTCAAAATTTACTTATCGGGACCGATTTCTTTTCTAAGTTACTTGTACTATTCCAGGAGGATATCGATCACGTTATCCTCTGGGCTTGGAAGAATGGACTCACTCTTAATCCGGGCAAAACTCAGACAATTGTTGTCGGACCTACATCATCTCCGTCGGTTGGAACTCTGGTATCATTTCCGCCACTTTGTATTGAAAGTCTCATTATCCCTTTCTCGGAAGTGGTTAAAGTCTGAGATATTTCCATAACCGTAACTTGTCCTGAAAGGAACACGTACAAAGAATCTCGAGGAAAATATATAGTATTCTACGAGGGTAGTTCAATAAGTCCTTAAAATGACCAAAAGATGGCGCGCGAATCGCTCCAAATCATCTGTTTTCAGTCAGCACCACTCCCGACTAGATATATGGTGCAGTCACAGTCCAAATCTTCTGAGTTTACGTGTT
>NC_046662.1:19783905-19794581 GCF_010883055.1 Belonocnema kinseyi | reverse complement strand
TTATTTCCAAACTTGAAAAAATGGCTCGGTGGACAGAGATTTCCAGACAACGAAGACGTCATTGTCTCTGTAAGTGCTTATTTTGAGGAACTTCCGAAAACGGACTTTTCTGATGGATTAAAAAAACTTGAAAAGCGATTGACCAAGTGTATAGAGCTCCAAGGAGATTATGTTGATAAATAAAAAAAAATTTACCCAAAAAAAATTGTTTTTATACTTCATTCTAAGGACTTATTGAACTACCCTCGTAATACTCAAAAGAAATTCTGCTATGATACTCTTGGTTTAAGGAACTTACTAATATTGTTGGTTCGTTTCCAACTATATTTGTGAACAGATCAAAGATTAATAGTTCAACGATAATTTTTTTTCCCCAGAGAATTTTAAGAATTAATATCTGGCTTTGAATTTTTTTTATATCGTCAGGCAATAAAATAAGAAAAATTTTCAAACTAATTTGCAAGCAATTATTTATCTATTCTTTTGCTTCATACTATAATAAGCCAAAGGGAAAAAGCAAATCCAATTAGATTGAAATAGATTCAATTTCGAATAGAGTATTGAGCACATTGACTTATCGGATAAGTAATTCCATTAGAAGACTGCTCAATATCATTTGAGCAATCGGCCGATAATTTAACATCTGCAGCTTCACTTTATGCCGGCTTTGCATTAAATGATTTTTTTTTAACTTACACTTCATTTCATTCTCGATTTGGGCCAAGCTGTGTGTGGATTTCTCGTCTGCAGGAAATGAAAATTAATATCCTTAATTGCAAGCACTAGGAATTTGGCTTCCTGCCAAACCACTACAATACCCTCTTGGAGATAAAACGAACGAGTCATGCGAATTTCAAATGGTGATTAACAGTCTCGCTAATAGCTCAAGTGACAACGCTTTATGTAATAAAAGTTCATAAATAATCTTTAATGAACCAACATAAATTAAAAGAACATTTCTAAATTTCTTTAGCGTAATAAAATAGACATGGGGTTATTTTGAAAGCGGATATATGCTTCTTTAAAATGATGCTTATGCAAAGAAAAATTAAATTTAAAATGATTATTTTCACTGCCTGAATATGAGTTTTAGTGACTTTTGTTGATCAAAGAAAAAATTTAAATTGTAAATGATTTTTTAATATTGAGAAATAATTGGGAAACAAGCAGTAAGATTTCTACGAAAATTTTCAATGATTAAAGATCTTATTTAGAAATATTAATTTTAAGTCTTGCAGATTTCAAAATATGATAAAAATGGAGCCGGAAGAATTTAGGACAATTTTTTTTAATTTTGCCAAAATTTCTCAAAAATGTGGGGAAACTGATTTATTAAAAATAAATATTGAAAAGTCTTAAAAAGGTAAAAAAATAATTTATAATTGAAAGTCATTTTTTGAAATTTCGCAGATTATTTGAACAATTTTAGGAAAAATTCGAATCACTATTAATTTTATTTGGAATTTTAAATAAAATGTATATAATCTAAAATTCATAAAGTCCTTAATATATTTCAAACTCACTGGAATTTTTCTTATTGTTAATGTCTTTAAAATTTTCTAGATTTTGTTTTTTTGAATCATCTGATATCTTCAAAAATCTTTTCGGATTTTTTCAAGAATTTTAAGAAAATTATATTCATATTGCTCGAAAAAATGTATATCTTTTTTCTATTAATAATAAAAACAACACACCTCTTGCGAGCAATTACTTTATTCTTTTGATTTTCAAAAGGACCTATAAAAAAGCAACCATCTGCCTGCCACAGAAAAAGCTGAATAACTTTTTTATTTTTCAATTAAAGAAAAGAGTTTTAGAGCTATAACTTATCTCTATCAAACTATGAAAGGAATACCTTGCAAGAAGCTACTACGTCCGAGAAAAACCCTTGTCTATGGCGAGTAGCGTCCCCAATTACGAAAATATTGACACACAAAGAGTTGCATAACTTTTTATTTTTTAATTGAAAGAAAAAGTAATTTCAAGCTATTACTCAGCTTTATTGAATCGTGAAAAGAACAGAAAGAAATAAGTAATGACTTATAAAAAAATCGAAGTATATACACTGTCGGTACCGGTAAAAAAATTGTCTGCGCCGGTAAAAAAAATTACCGATACCGACCAATTTTTTTACCGGTTATTTAGAAACCATATTTCTAGCAAGGTAGCAGCAGAGCGCGCATATTCATGGAATTCGTGGAATTCATGAAATTCAATAAATTCCTGCAATTTAATGAATTCCTGTAATTCAAGGAATGCATGCAATTCACGGAATTCATGTAATTCAATGAATTCATGGAAATCAAGGAATCCATACAATTCAATGAAATTCATGGCATTCTATGAATATATGAAATTTAAGAAACGTAGTGGCTAGCCTGCCGGCGCCGGCAAGATTGCATGTTGCCGTCTTTTTTCCTTTTTTTACATTTGTTTTTAAATCGTATACTGATGTTTGTTGATGCGCTGATTACAAACCTGGAAATGAAAACACCTGAAAATATGATTTTCAGTGTTAAAACTTTAAAAAAATTACGTTTTTTATTAACGATTTATATACATTATCTTTACCGGCAAAAAGCATATTTCAAACAAACGAAAAGGTTTTTTATGAATTTTAGAGCAAGGCCATGTAATTAAATGATTAACCCTTTACGGCATGGTGGGAATACCGTATTCTCACCTTTTTTCATATCATTTTTTGCGATTTGGGAGTAGTTTTTATTGGATCTCACACAGTTTTTTTTAATTTCATGCTCGCAGGATGATAGAAAATTGAAATTTTTGGGCTGAGGATCTACAATTTTCAAATAATTTGTTAATACTTATAAACAAAGATAAGAAAAGCCTTTTTTGTTGAAAAAATTCATTTATTGAAAAAAATTTCCATTATATCCTTATGAAAATGGGTGCTTAATGGTTTTTGGGGTCGCTGAATACGAATCTGGACTCAGATTTCGAAAATTCAAAATGGCGGATCCAATATGGCTGCCGAAATTAGGAATTTTTTGGATTTGATCTGAAAATTGGTATACAGGGGTTTTTGGGGTCTGTGATCACGAATATGAACTCAAATTTTTGAAATTTAAAATGGTGGATCCAAGATGGCGCCCGAAACCTGGAATATTTTTAGATTTTTTTATGAAAATTGGTATACAGAGGTTTTCGGGGTCGCTGATCACGAATATGAAATTATACTTTGAAAATCCCAAATGACGGATACAATATGGCGGTTCAAATTTAGAGAATTCATAAAATTGGTACTAATCCATGTTTTAGGTGAGTAGGTGTATATTTTTTTAGCCTTAATATTCTAATTTTGAATTTTGAATACAGATTCAAGATCAGCGACCCCCTGTCTGTGCCAACTTTCAAAAAACAATTTAGAAATATTTTGAATTTTGGCCCGGCATTTTGAATGTTAAAAATCTAAGTTCCTATTCGTGATCAGAGATACCAAAAACCCCTGAACAACAATTTAAAAAAAAAGTTTCAAATTTTGCCCGCCATATTGGATCCGCCATTTTGAATTTTCTAAATCTGCGTTCAGATTCATGATCAGCGACCCCAAAAACCCCTATGTACCAATTTTCATGAAAACTCGTTTCCCTGAAAAATGTATGCCGGTAAGGGTTAAACGAACTTACCTCTAAGTGAAGTTCTATCATAATTGTATGAAGCGCCTCTTCCGAAGAGATCATAATGTAGTAGAATATGTACCGATGTAGCCACTATTCACAGTAAAAATTTTTTGACTGTATTACGGCTGCCGTATATTGCCATTCTTCAAGGTTTTTGCCGTAACGTTTTCGGTATTTCTAACAATTACATTTTGTTAGGAATAGGGAACGCATTGTTAGGGTGGGACCTGATCTCTTCGGAAGAGGCGCTTCATACAATTATGATAGAACTTCGCCTACAGGTAAGTTCGCTTAATCATTTAGCTATATTGCGCGCCTCTTCCTCGAGATCATAATGTAGCTGTTCACAGTTTGTTACGGCTTTGATGTTTAGTAGAGTAAAAAATATTTATTGTAAATTACAATCATAGTTCCTTAATGTATGCTTGTACAAGATATTTCACTTAGATTTTTTATTTAAGATTGACATATCAAACTGTCTCTGATCGTCAAATAATTTGCGATTATAGAATCTTGCGAAAGTTTGTGAGCTAGAAGTCCATCCAGCTGTTTTTCGTAAGAGATTGATATGAACTCCGCTTTTTTTGTTGCTGAGGTGGAAGCGTGACGAGTACTATGTGCGCTAAATTGATCAGTGTCGAGTCCACTTAAGGATAAAACACTTTTTATCCAACGTCCTAAGGGCGACGATGTCACTTGTTTGTATGGTTTTTCGAAAGAAAGGAATAATTTATTTTCCGAACCTCTAAACCTTTTTGATCTATCTATAAGTAATCTTTGAGGACAGTTGCCGGACTCACAGTCAAATCTTCTATATAAAATGGAATTACAAGCGTAGGTTGTTGTCTATTGTCAGCAGAGGTTTTGATCTTATCGGGAATTTTTACTTCTATTCTATCGATTTTTTGTTCGATATTTCTTATATCGATAAGTGCTAAGGTCTGCATTCGATGACCTGTAATAAGGGCCAGAAAGGTCACTAGTTTAAAAGTTAACCTTTTTAAAGTTAATTCGTCATTCGGTCTCCCTTGTCGTATGATATTTAAGACTAACGCCGAACGAAACTAATTGAGTGACCCATACGAGGCACCTTTTTTAAACTCCGTAGTTAAAAACGTTAGTACATTTGTCATTGAAAATAGAAGAGAATCAATATGACAATTGTTAAAAAAAAACACCATTTTTTTAATCTGCTGTCCTACTGTCTTTTTAGAGGAATCGCTTAGTGATGAGAGCATAATTTCCATTGATTCTTCAGGAATTAATCTTTTTTTGAGGTCCTTCCTGATAAAATCACAGCAACCAGGGTAATCCTTGCTGAGAAGGGGTGTAATTGCCTACTAAACGTTGATAAAAGGTTAAAGCATGGTTTTAAGTAAATAGGTGTTGATTCTGGATTGCCAAAAACATTAACGACAGTTTAAAAAGCTTTTTCGATAAGGCATATTCTGTTTTAGGCTCCAGTCTTCGGGATTTGAAGTCTGCAATGTCGTTGTCTTGCGAACGTATGTAAGATGCAAATATCGAGAGATTATTCTTTTCACACCATTCCCAGATTTCTTTGGCAAAATTGCTTAATTTTGGAAAACGCACTTCGCTCTTTTTATTTATGTACGCTATTGCCGTGGTGTTGTCTACTCTTAATAAAATATCGAAATTCTGTATTTTTTTGGGAAGCATTTTAGCCCAAAAAAAGACAGCCATTAATTCTAAATAATTAATATGTTGCAATCTTTCTTGCACTTTCCAGCGTCCCTAAATCCGCTGTTAATTACAGCAAGCACCCCAACCCGAGAGTGACGCGTCTGTAAAAATTTCTATAGTTGGATTAAAAGTTGTTATACTATTGTTTGACGATTTTATATTTATCTTCCGCCACTGAAGATCCCTTACTATGCAGTTTAGCATTGGCATGAACGATTCGTAGTCGTCATTATTGCGTTCTAAAACTAAAATTTTTTCTCTTCCAAAAAATTTCATATAAATACGACCATGTTTCAATGTCAGACAACAAGATTCTAAAGTTTCAATAAAAGCTGCAAAATCCCTTATTTTATATTGTTTTCCCTTTTCAATCCTTGCCATGCTTTGTTCAAATTTATATCTTTTTCCAATTGGAAGTTCAACTGTCATTTTTTCAGAATCATAAATTAGACCAAGAAACTTTTGTCTAGTACGTGAAATTAATTCGCTTTTTTTGTATTGATAATGAATCCTAAACTTTCTAATATTTTGCATGTTTTCTCTCAATTTTTTTGACATGATTTTAATGAATAACGGAATAAGCAAATATCATCTAGATAAATCACTGATACATAACCTAAAGATCTTAAATAGGACATGTCAGGTTTCATAATTTTAGTGAAAGTATATGCAGCTGTATTAAGACCAAAAGGTAGAGAAACATATTAGTAAATTATACCTTCAAACTCATATCTGAAATATTTCCTATCTGCTTCCGCAACTGAAACTAAATGGAACGCGTCTTTTAAATCTATCGTTATAACGAACTGATTGAGGTTTTTTATATTTAGAATCATACGATATGATCCATCTGGTTTTGGAGCTAGGAACATTCTCGAAAGAAATTGTCCTGGGACAGGTGTAATCTGTTTTATAAACCCTTTGCTTATTGATTGCTTTAGTTGTTCAGATATACGAGAACGTTCTTCTGGAGACCACGAGGGCTCTGAAGGTGGGTTGCATTGTTTAACTTTAGATTTAAAAGGGATCTTGTATCCCCCAATCCAGCTCAGGATGGTTGTATCTGAGGTAATCTGAGACCAGTATTTTGAAAAAATTTAAGACGTCTTGCTGGAACACTTACTCATACACTAATAACGCCTTTTTTCTGAATGCCCCCTTTTCTGCGGAGTTTGTTTGCGATTCCACTGTGGCTTCTGGTTCTGGAATTATTTCTGCCCGCCCGACGTCGCGCTCGAGTTATTCTGCTGAAATAGTAAGTGGTGTGGCGGGCCCCTCCAGTTTTTTAAATCATGTTCCTGCGTATGGTGAGATTTTTGCCTGAAATTTAATATGAGATTGCTCTGACTGAGAGACTCTTCATGTTGTATAGTAAGTCTCACAGGGGTCTTACAATCCCACTGAGGTTTTCTACCACTGGTAACTTTTCTTTATCATTTGTTTTCATGATCGTTGAAATGCTGCTAAACTAGCAGTTATTCTCTCCTATTTTTCCGATATTCTCGTTTTTTTTAATGACAGCGTCTTTTTTTAGACCTGCTTGAATTTCAAAATTTAGTTTTGGAGGATTGAAAAACGAAGCATTTTTAGAAAGACAGTATTTTTTTGATAAATAGTGGCTTTCCTCTTTTGGCAATCCTTTTCTGACAACTTCCTCCTACCTTATTGCTAGGTCAGTGTGGATGGCAGGTGCAAAAGTCGTGTCCGGTACAAGTTGCTCTCCAATGACTTTGAGGACTTCTGCCCACAAACTCTCTTCTTTTTCTATTTCGGTTTGTGAAGAAGGGTTGGCAGACCTTGTGGTATTTTGGGGCACAGATTGGGAATTGCTAGCAGCGTAGGGAGGAGGTAAAGGAGTATGTGGATCCTACAGCTTTTGAACAGAATCTTCAGGATTTTTCTTAACTCCGTTTACATTTTCAGGATCAGTATTGCGCAGACTATGTGGACTTGGGCTTGGACTTCGAATTTAAGAATTTCAACCTATGGCCTGGACTGCGATAACGACGGTAGTAAATATCACTATAACGTTGTCAAGATCGACTACGAAAGTAACGACTCCCTAAACACAATATTTAATAAATAAATTGAAGGTCCGTATTGAGATATTACGTGACTTTAAAATGAGGGAGTCGAGAATAATATACGATGCAGGCCACTGTCGAAGGTGCTGTTCTCTTTTTTCAATACTGACCAGATAATTAGGGATAAAAATATCTGATAGCATCATAAGAATCAGATGCCTAGCAGAGGAGCTGTTCTTTTAATTCAAGTTTGACCAGAAAAAAGGATAGATAGACAAAGAGAAAATATGAGAAACAGGCGCCTAGCCGAGGTGCTGTTCTCGTTTCTCAATTCTGAGTAAATACTCATATATATCAGTTGGACCGATAATACGTTTCAAAATAAATTTTTTCCTCAATTAACCATCGGTTGCAGACCGAGGTACTGGGTGAATAAGTCACCGTCAAACTGTTTTGAGAAGTTGGATCGTGGAAAATCAAACCTCAAAATCAGTGTACTTACTGTGTCTTTTTTCCCGACGACGGCACAAAGAAGAAGGATGACGAAATGCGGCAGGTGAAATACAGTCAAAAAATTCGGACTGTAAATAGTGGTGACATCGGTACATAGTAGACGGTACTACATTATGATCTCGAGGAAGAGGCGCGCAGTACGAGTACAATTGAGGAGTTACTTTTTATGATTTTGGGCTTTTGACGCGTTTAACGAAACGTTCTATGTATAAATCACACTTTATCGCCGATTCTCGACTCAAAAATTACTATTGACATCTCGTGGGGGCGGAAATGCACCCCTGTGACTTGTCACAGAAATAATTTTGGCCGCACCCATACCCCTTCTGACATCTCGTAGGGGGCGGGAAGGCATCCCTGTGTCTAGTCGCATAAATAATGTCAGGTCGCACACCTCCCCTTTACAGCGTCTCGTGGGGGAGGCACCCCTGTGACTGGTCAAAGGAATAATTTAAGGTCGCACCCCTACCCCTTCTCCAACGCCACGTGGGGGCGGGAAGGAATCCCTGTGGCTGGTCAAAGAAATATTTTAAGGTTGCACCCCTAACCCTTTTCCAATACCTCGTGGGGGCGGGAAGGCACCCCTGTGACTGGTCACAGAAATAATGTAAGTTCGCACCCCTACTCCTTTTCCGACGCCACGTAAGGGTAGAAAAGCACCCTTATGACTGGTCAGAAAAATAGTTTAAGGTTGGATGTAGACTCCAACTTTAAGGAATTCATGTCTGTTCACAGAAATAATTTTGATCAAAATACTTACCCTTTTCCAACAACGTGTTGTCGGACTAGCAGGCACCTCTGTGACTATTCACAGAAATAACATTTTTCCAAGGATTTTCAGTCTGGGAAACAAACTAGAAAAATGGCCGATATTGAGGATCGACAGTAGTAGTAATTTATCGGTACCGACAATTTTTTCTGAAAGCTTGATTAAAGGATTTTGTAAATTAAAAATAAAGTTTCAATAAATAAGTGGGTTTAATTATCTTGTTGGTTGTAATAAAGCCAGTTTAATGATTCTCATTGGCTATGATGAACACCTGATCATGTCTTGTACTAATTAGAATTATTATGGCCCCTTGGATCATCAATATTGTTGACATTTACTATACCAACATTCATGTACAGACACAATTCAATGTGAAAGCTCTACATGCATGATTCGCTCCATTAAATCTAAGCCGCAACGCATTCTCGTTAACGTCGAATGTGCTTGACGGCTCAACGATTGCCAATTTACGAGTCACCGATTACGCGTAACAGCTCCTGACAAACATTCTCTGCGAATAAGAGGATCGGGAAAAATCCATCAAGAAAATATGCACTCGCAAACTGCATTTTCAATTCCCAAAGGAAAATTATCTCCACTCATCGAGCAATATTGATGCTTGAAAACATGTTCCATATTCAGGCATAAATTATCGGGTCTAACATTACGAGTATATTTAAAAGCCGTTTCGAAATCTTAAGCTCAATCTACAGATAGTGTTGTTTCCTTTCCCTTGACGACAAAAAACAAATTTGAACTTTTACATATGACCTTTAACTTATGACGTTTGTCATATGACTTCTGAACTATGATGTTTCTCTCATGGCCTGTGACCTTTGACCAGTAATATTTTCCATATTACCTCGAAAGTTTAACTGTCAACTATTAAACTGTGACATCTGACCTCAAACTTTAAGCCTTTAAACTTTGACCTATCGTCTTATAATTTAACAGTTTTGTCTTCTTTTATCTTTGACTTTAAACGTATTACATATGAACTTAAACATTAGACTTTCAACGTTTGACTTTGAACCCTTAATCTATGACCTTCTATCATATCACCTTCCGAAATTTCATCTTCTTCGGCCTTCGATTTCTAAACTATCAGATATTAACTTGAACCTTTGACATTCAATCTTAAATCAGTAAACTCTGACCAATCACCTTTGACTTCTGATTCCTTATCTTCTTCGACCTTCGACCTCTGAAAGAGGACACAGTCACGCAAGCCTTTAAATTTCAATGTTTGATTTTGAACCTTTAACTTGAAATTTCTTGCTCATCACCTTTAACCTCTGAATTTTCATCTCCTTCTACCTTTGACCTCTGACCTATAACCTATTAGCTTGATCCTTTTTCAGCCTTTAAACAGTGATCTATCACCTTTAATCTCGAATCTTTAACTATTAAACTCTGGCCAATCATCTTTGACTACTGAACTTTTATGTTCTTCAGGCAATACCCTCTGACCTATCACATATTAACTCGAGCTTTTGACTTTAAATGTTTTACTTAGACACTTTAACTTCTGATCTTTAAACACTGACCTATTACATTTGACTTCCAAACATTAATCTTCTTTGACCTTTGATATCTGGACTATCACCTATTAACTGAAATACAACTGAGTTTCAAGCCATGTAAACCATTATTATTATTATTATTATTTATCAGCATTGGGAACTCGAAAGTTCATTGCCTCATCTACCCGAGACCGCTACGCGTCTCTATCCTGTGCATCATCCATCCACTCATTATAATCATATCCTAGTTCTACCAAATCTTTTTTTAAATTATCCCTCCACCTGATTCTCGGCCTTCCCAGTGGTCTCTTACTATTCGGTTTCCCTTTCATGATTTGCGCTACCGATCTATCGTTGCCCATTCTAGCTACATGTCCCGCCCATCTAAGCTTCTTTGCTCTCATTACTCTTAAAATATTAGGTGAACCGTAAAGAGCATGTAGCTCGTCATTGTGCAGTTTTCGCCATTCGCCGGTCTCTTCGTCTCTTTTTGGGCCATATA
>NC_046662.1:19751967-19783805 GCF_010883055.1 Belonocnema kinseyi | reverse complement strand
ATGTTTCCACGTCATCTTATGGATATTTCTGTGTTTGAAATAGGTGCTTTTAATAAGGAGATTTTTTGACGTAGCGAAGCTAATTAGTCTAGTCCCGTTGTCATTACTAAAGTCATGTAAGCTTTCTGTCCCTATCGTGGGTCTAAATATCGATTCTAAGCCATGTAAACCATATTTTAGTAAATTAATATTGGAGTCAAGTAAATTCTATTTTTATTTAAGTAAAACATTAAATGATTGTATATTGAATGGTATGAAATTAACTCATGAATCAAATCTAAATGATATTGTAATTCTAATTGAATTGAAGCAAAATTAAAGTGCATTCTTAGAAATTTATTGAATTAAAGTGGGCTCAATTACTTTAGACCCCACTTAAAGTCGGGGGCTAGTCGGGTCATCTGACTAGCCCCCGACCAGTAGCGTCACGGTAGATAAGTCGGGGGCTAATCAGCAGACCCGACTTATCTTAATCGGAGCCTGTTCGGGTACTAGTAGGGGTCGTATGATAATACATCCGCGTGAAATATTAACCAAACACCCCAAAATTTGTAGAACATCCCTTAAAAGTTTGTCAAAATACTTATTATATACGGAAATCTCCATAAACTTTTTTGAAATATTTAAAAGTGATCAAATTTACCCAAGATTTAATGAGGAACGTATCCTACGCTTTAAAAGTCATAAATTTATGTAACTAAAATTCCACAAAATTAGTGCGGATTTTCTTTAAAGCTAAGTCCAGAACCGCAAGACTCAAATGAAGATGGTGGCGAAATCTGAACTGTACCGTGCTTAATAGTTCACTACTAGGATACTGCTCTTCACTGACTAATCAAAAACTTTTTCTCTTTCCAATTTCAACTACATGAAGGATTTGACTTTATTTACATATGGCAAACCTTTTAGATAAATTAAAAAATAAACAACTGTACAAATTTAGAGTCTTATGACTTTCGGCAGACTTTTCACCTACATCTATATGTATTTTTTCCAGTATGGGTTTTCTTTAAATTCCATACAAAGGTATTTATAAATGTTCCTAGAAATGAGCAATTTTCTAAAAAATACTACAAAAAAATAAGATTACGTCTTTTTTTTGAAGATTTTGATCGTTGTCTTTATAAAAAGTTGATTTTCGTACAAAATTATTAACTTAATAATTATTTATTAAGTATATTTGAGATAAATTTAACATTAATAAATCTTTTCTCCAAAAAACGGTGTAAAATTATTGTTGAATATATTCTTAGTATTTTAGAATAAAAAAATCATTACGCTTTTTTAGATATTACCTCATTTGATAAAACCTCGCCGAAAACTCAAACATAAGAATAACCCGACCAGAGCCCCACTAGCTCCCGACCAGAGCCTAAATATTATCCACACGGAAATTAGTGAACAAAAAGACCCGACACGGGTGACTAAAAAATCCATTTATTTGTACCAAAATTTCGTACAAATAGTCTCTTTTCCAGGTCCATTTAAATACAATCCTAGTAATTATATTTAATATCTAATAATTCGATTAAAATTTCAAAATTTAAAATGTTGAAATTAGTTATTTGTAGTTCAATGTGTTAAAAAAAAGTTTTAATGTCGCAAAATAGTCAAATAGAAAATTAGTGAAGTTTTGACTTATTTGAAATAGACTGTGCATTAGGGTGGTCCAAAAATCGACTTTCGAATAGAGGGCATGTCACCTCCCCCCCCCCCCATTTTGTAAGGATGCCGGAAAAAAATTCCCTCTAAGTTTGAGCCAAACTGATTAATATTAAGACGTGCCGCAAAGGCCCTGAAAATCCCATAAGATTAACATGGGGAAATTTTGGTTTTCGGAAAAATGGGATTCAGGTTTCTGGATTTAAACTTAGCTTGCAGGAGATATTAAGAATTTGTTGTGGAGTCTCTAGTCAATCATTTCCTTTAAATTTCTTTAAATTTTGATGCCCCCCATCCCCCGTGTGGAGCTTCAACAATTTGTATTTGTTTAAATAATTTTTTTTGCCCTTACTAATTGAACGGTGGATTATTTATGTTTAATTGGACAATTGGTCATGTTCACAAATAATGATCTTTGTTTCAAGCATCTAGTATTTGTTTAAACAATTTATTATCATTTAATTGTAACTTTTTCTCAAAAAGAGGTATAAAGCTCTAGTTTTTTTTTAACTAGTTACTTTTGCAGCTTATTATTAAATATATACAGGTCTAATATTAACCGATTTAGCTCAGGAATTTTTTTTCTGGCAACCTCACACTATAGGGGTGTGGCATGCCCTCTAATCCAAAAAAAATTTCAATAGGTATGATTTTGGAGCACCCAAGTGTGCACTGTACACTCTGATATTTAGAAAAGCAACTAAAACATTTTTTTTAAGTTCTAAAAGTTTCACTTCGATTCTAGTGCCAAATGACCGAAATAATTATAAATTTTGTTTAGTTTCATAACAATGTACCTGGCTAAAGCAATCCCTTTCTACTTGCACAATTTTTCACATACCTTTTAAGAATAGAATATTTTTTAATTCTGAAAAATATTCTAATAACTAAATTATTCGCTAGATGTATTATTTAATAGTGGCTAATATTTGTTTTCAATCGAAGAAATTATGTTCCAAAATATTTTTTAAAATATTATAATTTCTTTAATTCGATTGAAAAGAAGCCACAGAAATGAGGTTCGAACTAAATGTAAGTAGAGAAATGTTCGAAAAATATTAAATTATCCGAGGAAAGGAGGAAAATTCGTTGTTTTTATTTCGCTTTCCTGTGCGTGGATTCGAACTTGCAATAGTATGGTCACTAGAATGTCATGTTGAACATAAGCTCCTTACTATTTAAGCTACTCTATCCTCAGATTAATAAATAATAATTAAATATTATAATATAAATAATTTACAAAATATAACTAATTTGCGATAGTGTATATGTTTAGAAGAAAAAATCTGGCCATTTTTACAGATATTTCGTCATAATTTCCTCTTTTCCAGGTTTAGCCATTCGCTATTAACATAAAATTCTAGAAATTATATTTCATGGCTAATAATTCTATTAAAATCCATCGGAATAAGGAGGAAATTTAAGTCAATATAAACTGATCTCTAGTCTCATAATTGAGATTTTAAAATCAGTTTCAAATTTCAGATTCTGTAAATCAGTTGTTTTTCAGAGGAAATTAGAAAATTAATCCACGATGTTATGGATACTTAAATTTCTTTCAGAAAATCAAGTGTTGGTATTTTTTCTGGAAACAACAAAAGATACAAATGAATTAATAGTGAAATTTGTATCGTTTACAAAAAAAAGGAACATAATGTCTAACAAAATCTATTGGAAAAGAATACCAAAAAAATTACTGGTTAATAATATAAAATAAAAACACTTGATGGATTATTATGTAACATTCTTCGTACAATCATATAATATAAATTGAAAGATAAAAATTAAGAAGTGTACGATTATGTTATTGGTTGAGTATTATTCTTTTTTGGTTAAAAATTATACTAATTCATTGAAGATTGAATTATTTTCAGTTAAGGAATTGTTTTTTTTTTCAGCTGACAATTTGTCTTTTTTTAATTTACTTTTTTAACTGAACGTTTTACTATTCCACTTTTGAATAAAAATGGATCGATTTTAGTTGAAAATTCAACTATTTTGGTATAATATTTACATAGTTTGTTCTAAATTTTTCTTCTTTTTTTTTGTTTGAAATTTAATTTTTCGAACAGCTAATTCAGATATTCCATTATTTATTGAAAATTGTTAT
Organism: Belonocnema kinseyi; assembly: GCF_010883055.1. Lineage (NCBI taxonomy): Eukaryota > Metazoa > Arthropoda > Insecta > Hymenoptera > Cynipidae > Belonocnema > Belonocnema kinseyi. The sequence goes on along the minus strand of NC_046662.1, from coordinate 19,780,033 downwards.
TTCTAAGTTTAAAATTAAACTCTTTGGTTGGCAGATGATTTTCTTATTGAAAATCTATTTTATCGGTTAAGAAATTAACTGTTTTGTAAAATAATCGTCCTTTTGGCTTAAAAATGCATCTTTTTGGTTAAAACTTTGTATTTTTTGGATAGGAAGTCCTATTATTTTAACTGAAAATCAACTATTTGGCTAAAAATTAACTTTTGGGTAGAAAATTCCTAATCGCGGGAAAAAAATTAAACTATTTGGTAGAGGCTTTGTCTTTTTAGCTTGATAGTTCAGCTATTTTGTTGACATTTTTCTTTCTCTTGAATGTAAACATTTTTTCTGGTTGAGAATTCATCCCTTTTGGAAAAAACTTGATCTTTTTTCGTTAAAAGTGTAACTGTTGTTTAAAAGTTATTATTTTCTGATTAAAGATTGAGCTATTTGGTTCAAAATTTGAGCTGCCGGATCGGAAAAGGGCACATAAACTTATTTTGCTGGGAGAGGGAAGACCCCTGAAGGCTTTCAGAAAAATTTTTAATTTTTATAGACTAGACCTAGATGTAGAATTTTATTGCGCATCCTTTTTCCCTCAGTCAAAAATTTGTAACTTTTTTAGTTTTATAATCAAAGCCAAAAAATCTGCTTTTTTGTACAAATTAATTTTGATTCATTTTTCACTTCAACTCGTGTTCAGTCTGTCAGTTTTAAGAATTTTAAATCAAATTTGTAGGGAATATAGTTTGAAATGTCCTCCGATTGATAGAGCAAAATTAATTCAGACGTTAATAACTTTTTGAATATCGATTGGAGAGGGCTAAAATTTTCCAGAAAACTTCTTTGTACTGTTGTCAACAATTTTTTCGCTTAAATTTTTGTTTGCTTAAAATTCGCTCAATAAACGAATCGCTGGAAGTTAGAGAAGTCCAATAAGCGCCAGAAACCGGGAAAAAATGTACAACCATTTTTTTAAAATAAATTTTTGAATTAATTTGACTCTATCAGTAGAAGAACATTTTAATCTACAGTCCCTGAAACATTTATTAAAAATTCTTTAAACTGACTGACTGAGCATGAGTTGAAGTTAAAAACGAATCAAAATTAAGTTTTACAAAAAATCAAGTTGTTTGGCTTTAATTTGAAAACTAAAAAAGCTACAACTTTTTCACAGGGGGAAAAAGATGCACTCACAGCGAAATAAGTTTATGTGCCCTTCTTCTATCCGGTAGCTCATTTATCTCATTTGGTTACACCCAACATTTTTATTTTAAATCCAAAGATTTTTTGGTTGAAAAGTCAACTGTTACATTTTTTCTATTCTATTATACTATATTCTTCATTGAAAATTAATTTTTATTGATAATTAAAGTATCTCCTGAAAAATTCTTCTTCTTGACCTAAAAGTTCAACTATTTAGTCGAAAATGTAACATATTTTATTGCATACTTTTTGTTTAAGAATTCGACTATTTGGTTGAAAATTTAACTCTGGTTGGAAATTCAACTATTTGTTAAGAACTTAATTATTTATTGGAAATTCTATTATGCATTTTGTTAAAAATCCATAGTTTTTCGAAAATTCAACTTTTTTGTTGCAAGTTCGTCTTTTTTGGATAGAACATTCGTCTCTCTGGACTGAAAATTCATCTCTTCTGATATCAACGTTATTTTTTTTGGTTAAAAGGGCAACTGTTTGGTTAAAGAAAATTATGGTTTGGTTAAGGATATAACTATTTCATATAAAATTCGTCTCTTTTGGTTTAAATATGAACTATTATATTTTACGTTGAAAATTAATATTTATTGATTAAAATTAAGCTATCTTAGAAAAAATTCGTCTTCTTTGTCTGAAGAAATTCATCTATTGTGCTGAAAATGTAACTGTTCATGGTTAACGGTTAATATTTAATCTTTTTTTTTTGAAAATTAGAACATTTGCTTTAAAATTCACATTTTTAGGTTGGAAATTAAACTACTTTTTTAAATTTAATTCTTTTGATGAAAATTTATTTATTTTTTTAAAAAGTAACATTTTTAAAATAAAACTATTTTGTTGCAACTTTATCTCTCTGGATAAAAAATTCTTTCCCCTGGAATAAAATGTTCTATTGTTTAATTAAAAACTCAATTATTTTCTTTAAAATACTATATATTTGGACTTAAAATTTAAAGCGTTTCTTGTTGCATTCAATATGGTACTTAAGCACTAATTATATTTTTTTTAATTTCTCTATTATTCCCTTGCATCCGACTATATTAAAACGACTCGCATTTGGCTTGACATTTGGTTAGGGGAGAAGAAACTGCAGAAAACCACCTCCGATCGTCAAACCATCCTTTCAAAAATAGTTAATACGTCGCGAATACATTCCTTTTGACTGGTGATGTTTTAAACCATTTTCTATATCTACACAATTCTATAACGGTCTTTTTATTTTTTTTCAGGTACGCTCGTAGACATCCACTACGCTCAATTTTACGGCCGAGCATTCGTGATGAAGGCTGTCGCGACACACATGGTCCTGACCTTTTGTTCATCCTCGAACGAGCAGCACCCCGGATTACTCTACTCTCTCCTGTTATCACGGGAACACATTTTAAAGAGAAGTGAAATCAACGGGGTACACAAGCTAATGGCTCGAAGGAACCTCTACATCTCCCTAATCAAGGAATCATGCGCTCATGGTGCAGCGAACATAAAAGCAAGCAGCCTTAGTCTTGGCTGGTTGATCCTGCTTGGCATTCTCACCACTTCCGGTCTCCATTCTGGTTCAATCTGGCAATAATGCTTATCTTAATTTCCAAACCACGCGCTCCTTGTAGACCAAGGGCAACCTTTGAATCGATCAACAAATCGCTTCTAGACTAGTCCCGAGTTCGGAGCCACAAAACCACATTCTTGAGCAGCCCAGTCTGCCAGGTCTCTGTCCTTATCCTGAGGATCCTGAGGATCCAAAATCGAATCCGATAACTACTTCACTTCAGGATTCCAACTGAATTTTAGGTTGAAAGTCGATCTTTCTGTGTGCGAATAGTCAAGTTACATATGCTAGTAGGGAGGATTCCTTTTGAGTCCGATATGGTTTCCCATGATTGGACATTTCGGATTAGATTGATACTGTTTGTATAGGTCATGATTAGAGTTCTAAAATTTACGAGAATTTGAATTTCATGAATAATGTCAAGAATATTTGCGAGTATTTTTATGATTGGATAATATTTTCGTTGGTCATAATAAGGACTTCTTTCAGGTAGTATTTAATTTGAAATTAGTTGAGGCATTTGAATTTTTTTTACATATAACTTAAATCGAGGTCTAAGTCCATGCTACATTTACTGCGATGGGAGATCTGCTCAAGATGTCTTAACTGAAAATTGAAGTTTATTTTTCCAAATTTATTATTGAAATTAGAATATAATTCCAGTAAATTCAATTTGATGGTTTAATTTCTTAAGAATAAATAATAATATAATATTGAATTAAATTTTAGAAATTCAAATTAAACTTGAGCAATTATAATGAGATATATGATCATGAAAATTAAAAGTTTAAGTCCACGAAAGTCGGCTTAAATTCATTCAAATTGAATTCAAGCAATTCAAATTAATTTTACCAAATGAACTTTCCTTTCATTGATTTCAAATAAAATTCTAGCAAATTAAAATTCTCCTAAATTCTCAAAAGAAAAAATAATCGCAAATATTCTCGAAATAACATTGTCTTTTTAAAACTCTAGTCATGATATTTGTAAATCTAAGAAAGGCCGCGTAAAAATATTTTTTAAACATCTGTTTCATGTCTGAAATTGTGTTTCAATTTCTATTAATTAACATATTCATTTAGAAAATCTGCCAATGTAAAATTAAAACGAGTCGCTATAGAATTTTGAAGAAGATTGATAGATTTTAAATTATAATTATAATTGTTCTATAAACATGTATTCCTCTTTCTAATATAAGCACCTTATATTATCTATAGTTTATTTTAAAATTTAAACAAAACTTATGAAAACCCAAAAGCCAAAAATAGTTAAGTAGAGAATATGATTTTTTTATCTACCAATTCTTTCACAAAACGAATCAAAAGTTGATTGAATAGTTTAGCTAATTGACCAATTTAGTTAATGGCTCTAGGCCCTCGCACATCTAAAGGCCCCAAATTTTCAATCTCCTCCTATTTATTTATTTATTTCTATTATAATAAGAAAACAGATGCGTGATCTCGAATTAAGATTTCGCAAATCGAATGCTCTTTATTTTCTTCCATCAAAAATTAAAATTCCATTCAATATGAATGTGATTAAATTGCAGAACAATGTTTGAATTTCGTTGCTTATTTTCTCAGCCAGAAGAATTTCCTTGCTAACATTTGAGTCATCAATCGGGCACAATTTAAAATTTAGGCACGAGTTCATTAGACGACGCTTCCGTTTACGGTCACCAAGGTTATAATCCGATGATTCTATGAATCTAGAAAAAAACTTTCTTCACTTTTATGAAACAATTTTTTACATACTTTTCATCTTTTTATACGTTGACGACATTATAAATAAATAAAGACTGTCTCACCGACATAAATCCAGAATTGAGCACCAACGTTCAAAAATGATCTGTTAGATTTAGGATACATAATTTCCAAAAAATTTGCTGTCAAACAGGATGGTAAAAACAATTTATTTTATAAATTCCCTGACTTTTTCTTGACTTATTTTTTATCATCCGTGGCCAGTATCATTTAAAGAGGAACTGTTTAATATTGTAACATTTTCATTGTAAATTATTTTATAATTGGAATAGAAACATTTTTTATTCAAATTGATAATTTTATTGTTTATTATTTTTAGAGCTGCTTAAGTCTAATTTTCTTTTGAAAAGTAAAAAAGTGACCAAAACTGAACTAAAAAGAATTTAAAAGAATTCAGTTCATAAGATTTCAAAAAAGTTAATGTTAAATTCAAAAGCATTCAAAGAAATTTGAAAAATACCTAAAAATTGCTGTGATTTCAGTAAAATGGGAGCGAATATAGAGGAATTCAAGGGACATGAAAAAAATTCGACATTTTTTAAAATCTATTTATTCGGGTGAATTTAGAAGAATTCAAGTGAATTACAAAAATTCAAGGGAATCCCAAACAGTTGGAAATAATGAAGGAGGGATTAATAAGAATTAAGGCAGAACTTCACAATAATTCAATTGAATTGCGAAATATATTTGAAAATCTTTTCAAATTCCCCCTTCAAATCCTTGAAATGCTTAAAAACCTTTGTAATCATATGGAATTCCTCGAAGTTTTAACAAATTATTAATTACTTACAAATTCCTGAGAATCTTTTAAAATGTCATAAAACGTTTCATATCCTTGGAAATTTTGCGAAATCCCTTAAATCTTTTTTAAGTGCTCGGAATGTCTTGGAATCTTTTAAATTGAAAATTCAATAGAATCTTTAAAAATACCCTAAAATCTTTATCATCCTTTCGGATCACTCTGAATAATTGAAAGCTATTAAAAATTCCCTGATAAATTTACAATCATTCATTTTAATTTTTAAAAACATCATGAAATCTCTAATTTCTTTGAAATTTTCTTAAGCTCTTTAAAATTCTTTGGAATGTTTCAAAATGCCCTAAATTATTTCAAATCCTTTGAAATATTTAAAATAGCTTTTAAAAAATTAAAGCTTTGAATGCTGAAAATGAAGTGAAATTGCGCTAAATCGGATGGCATTTTCTGAAATCCTAAAAAATGTATTAAAATACCTTGAGAACGTAAAATCCCATAAAATCATTTAAATCTTCCAAATTGGATCAAAGAAGAACCTAAAAAATTTATAATCCATTAACTTAAGTAAATGCAGTAGAATTCAAGCATATTACAAAAATTAAAGAGAATTTAACAGAATTTAGAATAATTCAGGCTAAATTAATAAGAATTCAGGGTGAACTCCAAATTAATTAAGGTAAATTGAAAAATAAAATTGAAAACCTCTTAATATTTAAAACAGTATAAAATCCCTAACTTTTTGTGAATAAGTTCTTTTAATCCTTTGAAATCCCTTCAAACTATTTAAGGCATTGGAAAATTCCTTTTAATCCTCGAAAAATCCTTGAAGTAACTCAAATGCTCTCGCATCTATTTAGTTATTTAGCCCTAGGAACTTTCTTTAATAAATAAAAATAAACACAAATACAAATACATTTTTTGGAATCCGTTAAATCTTTTTAAATCTCTTGAAAATATCTTGAAATTTTTTAAAGCACCCTAAAATATTTCAAATATTTTGAAATGCTCTAAAACATTGAAGTCAGTTAGAAATTTCTTGGGAACTTTTATAATTGTCTAAAATGTTCTAGATTCTCTGAAATATCTTAAAACATTTTGTATCTCATAAAATTCCTTGAAATCTTTTCAAAATATCCTTAAATTTGTCAAGTTATTTGGAAAATCCATGAGAATACCGAAATCAATTGAACATTCGTTTTGCTATTTAAAATAAACTGGAATATTTCAAATTTTGGTGCTTGCGGTTCTAGTAAAAATAAGCCCGATATAGTACGACTCAGGCTATAAACGGTTTTTTTTATTCACGTCTGACTGGCCTACACAAACCCCGCGTTTCACTGTACCTTAAATTATTGAAATCTATTAAAATTTCCATAATACATTTCCAATCCTTAAAAATCTTTCAAAATTACTTTTAATTTTTTAAAGTTCTTAAAAATCCATTAAATTTTTTTATTAATACCATAAGATCTTCAGACTCCTTTAAAATCCCTTCGAATAATGGAAAACAAATTGGAAATTACTCAGGATATTTTGAAATGTCCTAATTCTTTTGAAGAAATTCTTTCAAATACATTAAAATATGATCAAATTCGATGCAATTGCATTCAATCTGATATTTCCTGGAATCCTGAAAAATGTATTAAAATACCTTGACAGTTTTTAAAATCACTTAAAGTCTCTCGAAAATCTTATAAAACTCCTTGGAATTTAAAAAAATACAAAGCGTTATAGGTCCTGTAGCATCGTTCCATACTTTACGGAATTCTAGGAAGTTCTTTAAAATCCCGTGAAATCCTTGGAAATTTCTTGAAAATTCTGTAATCCCTTGAAAATTCTTCGGAAAATTTAAAAATACTCTAACATGTTTAAAATCCTTTTAAATCTTTTGAAATCCTTTGAAACTTTTTTAAACTATTTAAAATTCCTGCTAATTTTTTTAAATACTCGAAAATCTTTGAAATCCCTTTAAACTATTGTATTGTATTAACAATTTCTAAGAATATTAAAAAATTCAAGAGTGGTCAACACATGGGTTAATTTTGTTTGAAGAAAAATCACTATAGTCACTTTACATTTAAAGAAGCCACTTTATGATTTTATTTTAAAAAGTGACCTGATTATCCTGATTTTCTGGATTATACTGATTATTGATGACAGTTACCTGAAGTTCTTGCAAAAATTCCCTCAATTTTGATATTTTTTCGAAATTCCTGACTTTTCCCTGTTTTGCAGGTTTTTCCTGACCAGCGGTCACCCTATTTAGGAAAACTCAATAATGATCTTTAAACTAACTAGTGTGTCCTGAACCTAAATTATTTGTTAATTCTCTCTGTGAATCTAAATGAAAAATGAAATAATATCTGAAAATAAATTTATTGTGCAAATGGGATTAGAATTTCGCAAAGGATGCAACGAACGTGATTACTCGAACAGTTGGCTTGGCCAAGATTTGATCAGGACCGTCTGTTTAAAATTTTATGGAAATGAGAGTCAGTATTGGAAGCTACCCAACGTTTTTGATTCATCTCGCGGATTATAACTGAGCAGCCCTGATTTTTAATAGATAAGTCAAACTAAGCTCAAAAAGCTATTGTGAATTCTTGAAGTTTAAATTTACATCGGCTTTGAAAGTTGTTCGATATAACGAACGAAGCGTTGTGAAGAATTAAAAAAGCAACAGGGGAGACCTCCATACTCTAGATTTTCTCAAATTACAGTGCATGATAATTAATTAAAATCATAAATAAAAGAAAAATAATTAATTCTTATTTATGAACAAGTATAGTATCTTGAAATTCATTTAGTTCGATTACCGGTCGGGTGCTTTTCCATTAAGCTGTTAGAAAGATCGAAAGAAGAATCTTTTTTTTAGAAATACACGATATCTCAATGCAGGTGTTACAGTAATGATATATTTATGTCACATTTATATATACAGATTCCTTTTAATTATAGTATCTTAATTATTAATTAAATTAAATCAATTATTTGATATATATCAGAATTTTTAATTAATGGATATCCACTGTAGGGAGGTTTCTCCTACTCTATATTTTCGTTTCATAATCAGAAAATCTCTTAATCAGGATCACTTTTACATTGCGTTGTAAAAGTTCCAATATTTGGAAAATGTCGGAAAATTTCACTGCACCTTCTTGGAAATGAAATGTGAAGTAAGTTTCAGTGAGCTACGGCCCAAAGCGTTAGGCACGTCTTTCCTTACTGACATTTTTATTTTATACTTTTGTGATATTGCAAATTAAATTTTCTTCAGAAGATCTTTTTAATTGAATTGTGAGAACTTTCATTTAATATGTAAAAGTGTAATTTTGAAATTTGTTTAGACATTTATCTACAAGGAGAAACAGCAAACTTTGAAATTTTGTTAGGATTTATACTCCTCATTCATTACCAAACTTTAAAACAGTTCGATCAGATTGTAGCAGTCCAAGTTTGTAACCGGAAACTCCGAGCTCGATACCTCCTGCCGATATTTATTGCTAATCTTCTTAATTGAAATTCATTATTAAATGTATTTATCACAAGTCAAATTATTCATTTTTAATCATTATTTTATTTTAAAAGTTGGGTGCTTCAACCTTTACGACTTACCTTCACTCAATTGAATCAAGAAAAGTGAAAACACTTTTCTTCATTCAGTTGAACGACAATATGTAGGTTCTTATTGTTTTCATATGAGATAAATGTAAAATATATCAAAATAGTATCATAGAAATGGAATTAAAATATTAAAATATAATGAAATAGTAAAATAAAATGGGGACAAGTGAAAAATCGTGAAAAATAAAATTACTGGCGTTGTGATATTCTCGAAAAATGAAATATTAGCAGAAAATTTATATTACCGAAATTAAAAAATGGTTTTCTAATAAATATCTAATATACGTTTATCAAAAACACAATCACGAAATCTTTTGATGCAAAAAGTTTTTTATAAAATGAATAAGGGTATTCTTCATTATTATTTGAATATATCATTATCATATTTTTGATAAATTAATAATATTTATTAAAAACTTTTTTTTTCAATTTTAGTTAATTCAAGAATTTTCTCTTGTTGGTATTTTATTATAACTGTGATATTTTTTGTCGAAAATTATATAATTCGGAAATTTTCAAATGAAGTAATATTATAAATTGTTCGAGAATTTTATTACAATTTGTGAATTTTTCAATTCTAGATATTTATACTTTGCGAAATTCCTGTTTTAAATATTTTTTCTTTCGAAAATTTTATAGTTTCGAGGGAGACTGTAAAATACCGAAAAAGCAAATAATAAACATTGAAAATTGCCAGAATATAAAAATTCTGAATTTTATAATTGCCGAATAATAAAATGTCTTAAACTGTTTATAAAATTAGTGCATTTGAAAATACGCAAATACTATCATTTCCGACACTTAACAATGATACGGAATTTTACATTTCCCGAAAAATAAAATGACGGACAGAAAATTTCCGAATTACAAAATATTAGACACTATAATATTTCCGAAAGTAGCAAATTCCCGTATTTAAAAAACTTAGATAATTTTTTTTGTTAATAAATATCTATCACTTGATCATTAAAAATACAATAATTAAATATTCAAGTCTGAATCATTTTACCTAAAATGTTTGATGTTTTTTTTAACTATTGTTACAATATTTCGTTAAACCAATCATTAAAATTTGGCAGTGAATTCCCATAATAGAAGGCGACTGCAAAATCCCGAAAAAGAAAATACTCGTAATATGAAATTTTGGAAATGATAAAATTGCTGAAATATAAAATACCTATTTCGGAAAATTCTCGAATAATAAATTTATTACCTACTGAAAATTCCCGATTTATATAATTTTAGGCATTAAATTCCCGGCACTAGTAATTTTCTGTTGCGAACATTATTGCTCGAAAATGTTCAAATTAGTTAATATTAAAAACTTTTCGGCAATTTTATTTCTCTCGGATTTTGTAATTAGGGATATTTGTATTTCGAGAAATTTTTGATTTCAACTTTTTTTCGGGAATCTTACAGTTTCATGAATTTAATTTTTCGCAATTTTTCTGCTGTCATAAAATTATATAAAAATAGAATATAAATAAAATGTTGTATTATTATTAGAATAATATTGTAAAAGTAATGATTCGTCTTTTTTTAATAAAAAATTGGATAAGGAGAAGTATATAATTTTCATGTAAATAATTAAGAAGTGAAAGACAGGATTAGGATAAAATTATATTATACGATTTGCATGATGTAAAACTGAATCATACTTTTACAATTTATTGATCAATTATATACTTTGCGTTAGTACATGCATATTTTGGCTTTCCGCTTATAAACCCGAATCTCTGCCGCCTGATCTAATCGGCTGTCGAAAAACGTTCCAATCACAGTCCTTGTAACCTTCATGCCTTGTTTAAAAGAAAGTTTTCTCCAGAATGGCTGAAATAAAATATTATTATTACTTTAGCATATTACAAGTTTTGTAATGATCTATTACTGAGATTAGTATAAATTCAAACACAATTTTGAATTTTGAAATCTAAATTAGTTGGTTAACTGAATAACTGAATTTCCCGAAATTTAAAATAAATAATTAAACTTGCTTTCTCTATCCAAAAGTATAAAACTGTCAAAAATTTATAAATAAATTTTGTTAACAAAGCGAGCCTAGTCGAGTGAAACCCGCCTATATCGTTGAATAGCGATATCTCGCGGTCTCCAATTTGTAATACACGAAACTCCCGTTATAAGGACCCCCGGTTTACGATATTCCTAGAATTGATGGGGTCCACAGTTTCAGAATCAGAGGAGCTGCGGGGCTGAAAGAGTGGATATGCTCAGTCTAATGAGACAAGCAGGCAGAAAGCCGCACTGTTAGCGCGTTAGTTGCATCGGGTTGCGCCCTGCGTCCAAATCCAATAGAAATGATCCAGGAGGCCTTGCCAGTTTACGTTCGCATTCCCCCAATTTAGGATCAATACATGCCCTAAACCGGTCTTATAACGGGACTTGAGTGTAATTTTAAGATTTTACTCCGGAGGCCTTGGCCATAATTAAGTGTTCTTATTTACAACCATCTCTTGTACAAAAAATTTACTTTTAAGACTTATATTAACTATTAAGTGGCCGTGCGTAGAAGGTCCCTCTTTTTCGAAGGTAAAATTTTCTCCTGTACCTTATAATAAAAAATATATAATATAGAAATATGCTGATGGTACATATAGGGGAGCCCGGGGTCAGTTCTAATAGAGGTCAATGGTAAAGCTGTTAGCGACAAGACGTGCGAATGTTCCAATTCTAAAACACTCGTTATTGTCCATTCGTCGATTAATATGACACTAAAATTGAATTTTTCTTGTTCCCAATTCGCAGTATTATGTCAAATTTAATTCTTTTTTAACGCTCTTAAACAAGGCAAATCACTTGTATATTTTTTTTCAATTTTTTCTTGGGTGGAAGTTCTCCATAAAACTATAAAAAGGACCGGCTACTGTATCGGGAAAACCGGGAACTTTGTGACACAGGCAAATACCGAGAAATAAGAGTGAATTTATTTTTGATTGGGAATTTCACAAATTTTTTAAAGCAGTATCTATTCAATCACTGTAAATATAGATTAAGTAATGATTTTTTAAAAATAAAGTATGTTTTGAGTGTTAGGAATTAGATAAGAAATTATTTTTAAAAACAATGATGTATCTGGAAAAAAATGGAAAAGTGTTCTGCCTATTGAGTGCTATTTTGCAGTTTAATGAAAAATATTTTGAATGAAACAAATTTTTAATTTTAAGAGTTTAAATTTAAACTGGGAAAAAACCAGGAAATAACCAGGAATGTTTTTCCTCGATTGATTCGATTACCCTGCTCAAGAAATGGTAGAAGTATACTAATATATTTTTTTCATTTATAAATAATTCAACTTCGATAAACAAATTGAAATTAATTTAATATAAAATATTTAAATCAATTATTCACTTCGAACTCGGGTGTAATTTGCATGAAACAATCAAGTTTCATTTGCATACAATTGAGTTAATTACGGACCCAAAAGCACAATATTTGTGATAAAATGTTTCCCAATGAAAAACGTTCACAGCTTCGTTCGTAGTCGGAAAAATTACTCCACTCATTAATAATTGTCACTCCTCTTTCGTAAACAGCATGAGTAACGTCAAAAATTAATTTGCCCTCGGGGTTCGTATTTGCACTTCGTATTTACATGTTGATTGCTTCACATTTTCCATTTTCTTCCTCGTTCATATTTTTACCATCTCGAGGCAATCAGCTCATTTCAACGGACAATAATGAACGTTTACGATTCGATCTTGTTGCAAAAAATAAAAATTAATTGACCTATTCAAATCTATCAGGTTAAGAATTGGAAGCATTAAAACGTGCCGATATTAAACTTTTTTTTTAATATACCTCACATCTATGAATTGTTTTATTTTTTGTTAGAAAAGTTACCGATCTGTTAAATATGAATAATATTTTATGATGGTTATAAAATATTTATACAATAATTGTTTAACAATTGATAAAACAAAGACAACAATAAGTGAAGATCGTTCTCCCCTATATTTTCATAATTGTTGAGTGAAGTTGAAATATAAAATTTATTTACGGTCTAGTGTGAACGACCCTAAACGTTGCAACTTTGAAGGTCCAGAGCTCTAGACAAAATGATGATACGAATGATAATAACACTAAGTCTAATTATAGGTAGAAAGCAGCGTTTTTTAATTGCAGCACTTACTGGACTGATATTATTTCGATTCACAATAGGAACCGAATTTCCTACAAATCATCTACTTATGTAAATATTAATAATTGCAGAATTAATAGATTGAACTATTCTTGTTGCAGAAAAGGATGAGTTCTAATTCTGCAATTTTTAGTTTTTGCAATAATAATTCCGGTCAATGTGCATTGTAGAAAAAAATACATCCATCGAAAAGAAACACACAGCCAAACGAAATCGAGACTTTATAAATGCGAAAGAAACATTCTATTAACCAATAATACTCGATACTATTGAATAGTAAAGAGCTACGTGTCGTTGTGTTTAAATCGCTTTAGAGTCTTTATTTATTGTACAAATTCTCGATGATACAATATTATAACTAGAGTTAAGTACCCTTGATATTGTCGTATGCTTAATATGTGTATAAATATGGAAACGAACAAATAATAAAGAGTGACTGCGATGTTTTTGAAAATCATTCCAGATTGTTTGTTTATTATTAAATAATATATTATTAGTAATTAATATCATACACAATAATGGAATTCAATAAAAATCATAATATTCACGTTGAATTTTAAAAACATTAAAAGAACATTTTTCGAAGATAAGAGAAAAGCATCATGTCAGTTATATGCAAGTTCAAACTTTTTTTATGGCTGGAAGAATTTTCCTTAATAAATATATAATTTTATCACAGAAGAGTTTAAGGTATTTTTTGTCGAATCCTTATTTATCCTTTAAAATTAATATAACAATTTCTTTATCCTTTCCCTGTTACAGAAAAAAATTCGATTTAAAAAAAAAAGAGTTCTCCTGTTCACAAAAATGATTTTGTTCACATAAAAACCACAGAATGTCTTCCTTATAATAAGAATTTTATGTTAAAATCGACATTTTATATCTTTAAACTAATCGAAAATTAAATCGGAACATCTAAATTAGATAAAAAAATATAGAGGTTTTAAAAAGATGGTGCTTTTTTAATAGATCAGATTACATTAGATTTTATTAGATTCTGCTACTTGAATGATAGAAATTAAGTAATTTTTTATACTTTCAAAACTGAAGTACGTATATTTCTGCCATACACCAAACTCTCGCTTTCAGGCAAGTGTCGGGGGTTTGCCTTCATATAACCTTGAACTGGTTTCGGGGGGATCGAAACGTAATATATATATATATATAATCTCGCAACCGCTCTCGGTCTGCTCCCCTGAGAAACTGAGGGAGCTAGGAGTTCTAGGAAGGCTGAGAACGGGTGACTGAACGCGAGTTTTATGTACTTAAAAATAACTTACCAGAACATTCTAAAACATTTTGAAATATTCTAGAAAAATACATAAAATTCTAAAACAGCTCGGCAAGCATCTTCAAAAAGTCTGTTAATTTTTAGATTATTTCAAAAGAATTGATAAAATTCTAGATTTTTTTAGAACATTTTGGACCATGTAAAAATAATATTGAAAAACTGAAATGATTTAAAAAAATGTAGTGTATTTTATAAAGTTTCTCAAATGTACCCGAACAATCTATACTAATTCGGAACATTCTATAAAATGTTAAAACGTACCTACCGAAATATTCAAAAAATATCCTACAATTGCAAAAAAATTAGAATATTCCGGACAATAAACATTATTCTAGAAAAGATACAGAAATTTCTGAAATATTTTTTTTAATACTCTAGAAACAAAGGAAATAAGGAGATTATTTTACGAAAGTAGTGATAAACAATAAATTTAATCAAAATTATAAAGAAAATTTTCATCTAAGAAGCTTAATTTTGTAGGAAAAAGATTCATTTTCAAATAAAATTATGAATCTTCACCGAAAAATACATCAATTTTCAAAAATGTATTTTAACTTTAAACCAAGTGCTTGAATTTTGAACTGTAATAGTTAAATTCTTAATTAACAAAGATTAATTTTCATAAAACGAAAATATGGATTTTCATCAAGAAAGTTAATTTTCAACCAAATTGTTCAATATTTTACTTATTTTCTAAGGTTTATAACCAAAAAGACCAATTTTATACAATGCAGTTTAATTTGTAATCTGAAAGTTTGATTGTGACATAAATAAGTTAATTTTGAATAAAAAAGATTAATTTTGTTTCAAAAAGATGAATTTTCAATCAATGAGATGAATTTGGAACTAAAATTATGAATCTTCAAAAAATAATTTAAACAAAGTAGTTCAACTCTCAACCAAGTAGTTGTATTTTCAATTGTAAAAGATAAAATCTGAACGAAAAATCTTATAATTGGCCTTTCAACCAAAAAAGATTTAGTATTAAACTAAAAACAGTTAATCCTCAACCAAATCAGATTAATTTTTGAAATACGTGAATATTATTTTTGAACAAAAACGTTAATTTTCAACCAAACAGTCAAATTTTTAAACAAAACAGTTTATTGTTCAACAAAAATAATGAATTTTAACCAAATCAACCAAATACCGAATAAACTATCAAAAAAATATTTGAACCCTTATTGGAGAAAGATTAATTTTCATAAAATGAAAATATGAATTTTCGGTAAAAAAATTAATTCTTCAATAATGAAAAGAAGTTCATTTTAAATAAGTACAAGTCCAGTACTATAAAATCACTTTAAAAATTATATTCCCTGAACTTGATAAAATGTAACTTAGTAGAAAATCCTAATATAATCAACCGAAGTTTAAAAACCTTTGAAAATTTATTTAAAAAATACTTCGTTTTGAAAAAACCTCCTCAAGGATGAAAACTTGCTGTCTGAGTTTAAATAAAATGGGCATCTTAGAAAATCCTGGGCTCTGGCTGTCCCTGTAGCTTGTGTAATAAGAGCACTCAACCGGTAATTGGAACATAGGCTCGGGTTCGACTCCCGACAGGGGCTGAAGGCATTCATTTTTCACTAATATTAAATTAATGCGTTTTTTCAAGTTTAAGTAAGTACCAAAAAACCGAAAATCATGAACATCCAGGTTTTCTAGTTTTTCCTGGGGAGTAGCAAACCTTGATTAGGTGATATGAGCGATTACCACATTCCCTTAAAATACAAAAATCGTTTGTTTTCACGAAACTAGAAATATTGATTGAAAGTCACGAAAGGAAATTACAGAATAGCCATGTAACTTGTGCTAGAAAAACTGTATCAAGGCCAGAGTGAGTCGAGCAATATCGCATAACTAACTGCCAGGGAGTAAAATGGTAATGAATAGTGGCCTATAGGTAGGATGGATCGTAAGAGGAAGAACGAAGAAGCACGGAGGGTCCGATAATTAAGGTTAATTCTACAATTAACCCCCACCCTATACTGTCCGAGAGACGCCTACATTCCCAACTTAAGGTCCCATGTACCCCCTCCCCCAATCGAACCACGATCCTATCTTTGCATCTCAATTTCTTCTCGAGTTTTTTCTCTCATGTACGCAGCTTCTCTTTTCTTCATAAGTCCTCTGTGACGCCAAGAGCCGAAACGGTCAAAGGAAATTCAGCTGTAAAGAACTTCTGTGTACTGATCTTGTCCAAAAAGTTTCAGACGGATTTATAGTGTGCTGAATAAAGGGACAGACGATGCACTCTGAATGAAAAATCCTTTTGTTTGATAAAATCGTCTGAATATTCTATTCCAGAAAATTGTAGAATGTTAACTTAATGAAAGTAAAATTTTTTGTCGAGATAACGAAAATTAATCAAAAGAATAAAAATCTTTTTTTTTAATACCGACGATGTACTCTGAATGGAAAAGCTCTTTTTCGGTGAAGTCCTGTAAAATGAAATAATTTACAAGAATGGAAAGAAAATTACTTTTTTGGGATGTGTATAACAACAAAATCGGGTTGTAAACATATTTTTATGTCAAAAGTATTAAAGATTCTGGTTTTGTATTTATACTATCATTTTATTATTATATTCAATATTGTAAAATGTTCTGATCCAGAACATTCCATAACATTGACTTAATAAAACTCAAATTTTTTGTCAACACAGACAAAATTAGTCCGGAAAATAAAAATATGTTTTTTTTTTATGACAGAAGATGCACTCTGAATGGAAAAGCTTTTGTTTAATAGAGTCCTCTAAGCCGGTAACATTTTAAAAAACGAATAGAAAATTACTTTCTTGGGATGTGATTAACAAAAGAATTGGGTTGCAAACATTTTTTTCTGTTAAATTCTTGTTTTGCATTTATAATATTATTTTTTTATTATTTTCAGTATTGTAAGGTCGACCTGACGGTGGGCCGACGGTCAATTCGTACATGGGACAGTAAGCAAAACGAAAGCCTAGATTTGTTGACTCAACGCACGTATTGTTGTACTAAAAAAATTTTATCTGAATAACAAAAAATGTAGTTGCATATATTTTTTGTATCATGAAAATATTTTGAAAATATGTGCTAAATTATTTTATGAAATTCCAGAGTATTACAGATTCTTGTATTGTATTTATAGCACTATTTTATTATTCAATGCAATATTCAAAATTATATAATCCAGAACATTGTCTCTTCCAGAATATTCTGGAACATTGATTTGACAAAAGGAAAATTTTTTAAGAACCAAATACAGTCTGCAGAACAAAAAGTATGGTTTTGTTAAGTTAACCCAAGTATTGTTGTTCTAAAAAATTTTATTATGAAATGACAAAAATACTTGGTTGTAAGCATTTTTTGTTTGAAATAAAAAATGTGTAATAACATGCTTAATTAGTAGAGAGGATTCCAGATTTTATCATATTCTTCTATTGCATTTATATTATTATTTCATTATCAGATTCATCATTGTAAAATTTTCTAATACAGATCATTGTAAAACATTGACTTAACTAACTTTAACTTTTTGTTGACATGACCAAAATCAGTTAGCAAAACGAAAATTTTGCTTTTCAAGTTAACCGAAGTATTGTTGCAATTTCAATATTTTATTAAGAGTACAAAAAATTTAGATTGCTATATTTTCTGCTTTCACAGCAAATCATTATGCAAATAAAATAAATAAAAATTTTACAGTATTCCAGATTATTAAAAATCATTTTAGCATGTTCTATTCAAAGACATTGTGGACCATCATGGGTTTTTTGCTGTTATGAGAATTTGAAAAATCATAAAAATGAGGGAATTTCCTGTTTAACAACACTAAGCTGGAAACTGTTCTTTTAGTCCTATATGTTTTGGACTTAACTGAAATTGAAGGTCTTGGCATGTAGGTGTACATTAAAAAATAAAACTGTCTGTATTATAGTATTTTTATCTTTTTATAAATAGCTAAAAGATTGATATGAGCAAATTTTCGAAACGAAAAAAATTATAAATGTTTTTTGGTTGCCTAACGATTCTCGCAGACAGTAGCTTATTTTTATAATGCAATTTTTCACTTGCGACATTTCTAAAGCGTGTTCCGATTCTAAGCAGGCAATTTTATCAGAAAACTGATAAAATTTCGTTTCTGGACTCAAATACTTGAATCTTTTCTCTTCTTTTTTTCATATCATTTATTTTATTCTCTTTGTTTTCTTTTACTTTCTTTTGTTTTTTACCTCATATTATTTCGTCATTATCAGTGGGAGGAATATTACAAAGACGAGAAAATATTATTCTAGAACTATAGCAAGAATATAATGAATATTTTAGAAATAGAAGAACAGTACAAAAATTTACAATTTACAGATAATTTTAAATTAAGATAAGACTAAAAAATTCGAAAAGTTGTTTTACTAGAAAAAAATAAACATTGCAGTTTTGCAGTTGGAAGGAATTGAATTAGCAGGTTAAGTAAAAATATGTAAAAAAGGTCTCATAAATGAGGAATTGCAGAGCATCTGAACAAGTTTTTTAATGAATATTAAGAGTCAAATTAAATTTGTACGTGGGTTTCAAATTATAGTAAATAAAATAAATGATTTAGTGTGTTTGTCAAATAAAATCGCGTAGAAGCGGAAACCGCGAGCAATATTCAATTGGTGAAACTTGCATTTCCGGCTTTACGCGACGAGCGTGCACAGAATAAGAAGTTTATTCAATTACTGCAAACGTGTCTGCACTAGGTTGTTTTCGGTCATTTCAGATCGAATACTCGTTCATGAATTCAAGTAGTATAATCGTGGATAATGATATGTCTATGGTCACATAAATTTAGTTAGGACTTACAATCTTATATTCATGGTTCAATCGAAAGGGAAAGTTCCTAAAATAAATTTAAACAAATAAATTTAAGAATAGAATAAAAACGCAAAAGTTTAGAAATATACTTAAAATGTAAAGGTGCACAAGTACTTTTCATTTATAATTAGAAAAATCGAAACAATTTTAAAATGCAGTTTGTCAAATTTAAAAAATATAATAATTCCAAAATCAAACATTAAAAGCACAAATGAAAAAGTAAAGAATTTTAAAATCATGCTGAATAAAAAAAACTATAACATTCTCAAATATTGTAAATCAGTAAAAACGATTTTAGAACGTCACAAAAGTATTAGTCAGTATTTCAAAATAACCAATAATTATTTGAAATATCTAAAAAAACATACATTTCAAAAGTATTGTGGTATAACATGAAATTTCATCCAAGAAGATTAATCTTATATAAAAAAGACGAACTTTTTAACAAATTAATTAAATAATAAGTACAATGCCTTTTTCAACCGAGAAATGAATTTCTACCAAAGCAGTTCAATTTTCAGACAAGTAGTTTAATTTAAAAAAAACAGTCAAAATTTCAGCTTAGAAAATTATTTTAAACTAAAAAAATTAATAGTTAAAAGAGAAATTAAACAGTTAATGAAGAAGTTGAGTTTTGAAACATTGAGCTCCACGTGGGTACCTATCTCACCCTACCAGTGATGTTCGATATTTTTTTTCGAAATCAGTGTGTCATGAGACATAAAACTAAGTCTCGCTCACGGGCAGAAAGGCGACTAGAAAACTACTTAACACAAAACCCCAAAGTTCCTATTTTTCATATACATATGTAGAAGCGAAGCTCTAATATTTGTATCTTAGTTGAAAGCTCATGAACAAGCAGATTTCTGTCTTATTGGTACAAAGCAGCTCAGTTGTGTATTCGCGATATGATTCGATTCATGAATATTCATAGAGAGGGTTTGCTACACAATCCTGAAGTCTATGTATAGAGTTATGTAGACTATTATGTTATCCAAAATATTATATTGTATGTTAGGGTGGTACATAAATAATAGCAAAATCATGAAATTCGAACAATTGAAGTTTCCTTTTATGAAAAAATGATGTATAAATTTGAGGTTAAGCGGACAATGCCTAGTACTTCCTTATCGGCCCTAAAGCGTTTATGCCACGCAGACATGATTTACGTGTTTTATCAGCGTCATTTTAGTTCTGAATGTAGCTTCTTGCACAATAGGAGGAGCGAGAATGAATACGCGCAGTACAATAAAAAATCCATATTACTCCTGGGAGTATTTTGACCTCATAATCATATTGCGCGCATGCGTATTTGCAGTAGCCAGTGTACGATTCAGTGCTTTTGACGAGGGCGTGGAGCAGTACTGCGCAAGCGTGAAGATAAGTTTCTCATTCGTAGCGAGAAGAGAATAAATATTCATTCTCTTGAATCTCTATTCTCCATCAATGACAAGGCTCTCCTTGAGGCAGGCGCAGTAGTTGACCAGGCCATCGTTAGAAACTCTTGTAGAATTATGGTCGCGTCAATCTAACCTCAAACTTCAGTCTTGATAAACTTGTAAATCATGCGTTAGAAAAAAAATATAACAGGAATTATTTTCTTGAATTTCTATCGCGAATAAAACGGTGAAATGAGAGTTTTAGAAAAATGAATCCTAAAAGGTATTTTTTTGCATATCATTTTTATGTCTTATTTTTGAGAACTTAGGTCAATGAATTCGCCTAAAAATTATCCACCTGAAGGAAGAATTAAATGCACTGATTAATATTTTGATTACTTCAATTGAAAAAATTTCACCAATATCAATTGATTAATATTTTGATTACTTCACTAATTGACAAAACATACCTAAAATGAAGAATTGTATTTTTATTTGAGACAGCTTTTCACCTTATTACATGGATATTCCGGTTTCTTAAATTAATTAAAATTTAGTTCTAATACATTGATAAGCCACTGGCAGGACTCGGAACCACTTCGGAGATAAACAAAAAATGTAAATAGTGTCAAAAATTTGAAAAAATACGGTCAAAATAGCGTAAAAAAATGTGCCAGTAATTAACTAATGTGCAGTTCGAAATTAAAAAAAGAGGAATAGAAAATTAACTTTAATTTTTAAGCAAAATTTCCAGTTTTCTAACCTAATATTTTAAAAGTATAGAAATGAAATTTAATGTTTATTTGTTTTTTCTTCCTCTTTTTCTTGATTTGCTACTTATAAATGCGAACCTAAATTAATAAAACCCAATAAGAAAATCTAACTTTTCTTTTTTGTTAACTTTCTTTGTTCATCATTTTTAGTTGAAAGTTTTATTATTTTATTTAAAATTGAATTATTTTCATAAGAACTCAACAATTTGGTTAAGAAGTTATACTTGTTGGTAGAAAAGTTAACTTTTTAAAAATAAATTTCACTTTTTGGCTTAAACAATCAATAATCTCATAGAAATTCTTTGGTTTATAGACAAAACAATTTTGTTCTTGTTAAGAGTTTAACTTTTGTTAATCAAACATATTTTTAGTTTAAAATTTCATCACATTCTATAGACATTTTATGGTTTTCCGTTCCAAATGTAACTTTCCAGTTAAAACTTTGTTTATTTTGGATAAAAATGAACTTTTTTGTTAAAAATTTAACTTTTCGGTTATAAATTTGACATTTTGCCTTGAAAATTCAACAATTCGCTTCAAATTGCTTTTTTTTCTAGACTAATAATTTTCTCGTTGTTGAAAATTGAACTATTTTGTCACATAGACTCATCTTTTTGGTGTACAAATTTTACCTTTTTCTGTTAAAAATGTAACTGTATGGTTAAAAATTATTATATTTTTGTTGAAAATTTAACTGTTTTATAGAAACTTCGCATTTTTAGTTCTAAAATTCATCAATTTGTTCGAAAATTTATGGATTTTGCTAAAAATTTGACTTTTTTGGTAGAAAATCAATTTTTTCGGTTAAATATGCAACTGTTTGTTCATAAATAATTCTGTTTTGATAGAGAATTTCTCTTTAAACGGTGTTTTTTGTTCCTGAAGTATCCACTATTAGATTTTTTTAAAAAGAATTCATTTCTTTCCGTTCAAAATTCAACTCGTTAGTGTAGAAAATTCATAATTTAAGTTAAAAACTTATTTTTTAGGGAAAATATAACTATGACGTTGACAATTTAAATGATGTGATCAAAATCCAACTAATTTGTTAAACACTCATATTTCTTTAAAACTCAGCTCCTTTGGTAGAAATTGCACCTACTTTGATTAAAAATATATTTTGTTGGAAATCTGATTTTTTTTTAGAAAATCAATTGTTTTGGTTCAAATATTTTTTGTTGAAATATTTACTATTACATGGTTCGTCATTGAAAAGTCATAAACTTATTTGAAAATTTGTTTATTTTTTGTTTAGAAAAATTATTATGTTACCTGTAAATTTATATTTTCGGTTGAAAATTGATTTTTTCGTTGAAAATTAATATTTTAGGGTTAAAAATTCAACTGTCTTGAACAAAACTCCAAAGAAAAAACCAAGAATAAAATTTGTTGCAGGAAATTTTTTAGAGTGATAAGGTTTTGTTTAGCCAACTTCGCGTCTTTCAAAAAACATTTGTGTAAAGTTTATCCTGTAAAGTTCAGTTTGGTTGCAGAGAATCTTTCATCGGAAATCGATGTGAGGTTTATCTTCTGTTTTTTCTGTGTTATCTTTTTGGCTTGAAAATTAAAAAATTTAGTAGAAAATTCAGCTAGTTGGTAAAAAATTGAACGGTTTTTCAGACAATTCTATTTTTTGTTGAAAAGAAGCTCTTTCGAATGAAAATTTAACTACTCCATTTTTGGTTAATCTTGATCTTCTTTAGTTAAAAAATTCAACTTTCTAATTACAATTATTCAGAAACGAAAAATATTAACTAAAAATTAATTTAAGAAAATTTGGACCAAAATTACATCGATTATTCATAATACTTAGTTGAAAATGTATCTTTTTTGATCGAAAAGTATTCTTCTTGGTAGAAAATTCAACAAGTTAGCTAAAAATTTATGTTTTTTGTTGAGAATTAATTTTCTTGGTAAAATATAAATCTTCTCTAATGAAAATTAATCTTTTTAGTTAGAAATTCTACTGAAAAAAGTAAGTCATATGCGGGTCATGGGGTATAAACTGATTAACATACTATTGTAGCCAATTATTGAAAAAGTTTAAAAATATTTTTCAAGGAAACGGGAAGTAATAGTGGCATTGGCAATCAACGGTGTGAAAATAGTGTCATCAGTGTCATTTTTTTCAAATTATAGAAAAATAGTGTCATAGTGTAAATTTTCAAACCCTTCTTAGCATCATTAGAAGGGGAAATTTCAGACATGTGGTAAAATTTGGACGCCCCTAAATTCCTTACATTGATAGGATAAGTTACTTAAAATTGTTCCAAAAATCTTGAATCAGTTCCAGCTTTAACAGGATCTAGATTCTGGTTCAGACCAACCTCAAGTAATTTATACTATCAAATTAGGAATGTCCGAATTTATCCCACATGTCCGAAATTAACCCGCTTCACCGTACTGAAACAATTGAGATTGCTTTTGCAATAAAACAGATGCTTTAAAACATCAATTTTTAAAATCTACAAGACTTTTTTTTGTGTCAGAGAGGAAAGAGAGGGGTAGTTATGGCTGGTTGTTACTGACTCGTCGATGGTGGTGTCGATAACCATTATGTATGTATTATGCGCAAGTGTGGTGCTACTAACCCCATAAAGCGTAACTCGATGGACCGAGGAAAATTTGCAAGGGTGTGATATGTTCGTTTAATCGTGAGCAATGCCCTTACGGGTCAATGAAGCGCACTTTTCACCAGGGGCTACAATCACAAAAGTCAACTGGCTATATGAGACAAAAGAGTTCAACTGATTTTATATCAAGATCTTCGATAAAGCTTCCATTTTCATGAATAATCTTTAGAGAGTTTATTTAATTAATTTTTAAAGAGGCTATGATCATTTAAAGATGTACACATCCAAAGATTTTTTTTTAATTCGTGAAGATTTCAAGGTTGGGACTATTATTTGAAACAAATAACTTTTGAAAAACAAGAAAAAATCCGCTTCAGTCTGAATTTGGACCGAGAACACCACAATTCATTGGGATTAAAACGACTCGATTTTCAGTTAAAAACAAAAACCTGGATCTGTATGAGAAAGTTTATAAAAAGAGAAGTTCACTGCTCAAAGTTGATTACGTGAAATTGATCAAATGGAAGTCAAAACTTTTATAAAACGAACTTTTAATATTATCGTCAATTGATAAGGTCATGCTGAAATAATAATTGGATCGGGAGATAATGGGCATTGTCTCGAAAATTTAGTGAAAAATCGCAAAGTAAGCCAGCTTCCTCTTAAAGTTTTTAACTGCGATTTTAGGATAATACTTAATTACGAGAGGTAACAATTATTTAGACAATTGCAGGGATCAGGGTCCGTCTTCTGTATTCAATTTATCCCACAGATGAATTTCAAACCGAAAAATTAATTTTTCACTAAAATAATGAAGCTTCACAAAAAACAAAGTTTTATAGCAACAGTAGAATTTTGAACCAAAAGGGCAAATATCCTGCCCAAAAAGATAAATTTTTAACTCAAAAAGACCACTTTTAAACAAAAAGTAAAAAATAACATGTACCCCAAAAATTTGAATCTTCAACGAAACAAATAAATTTTGATCCAAGTATTTGAATTTTCATTCAAAAATCAAATTGTTCAATTCTCAGTTAAACAAATTCATTTTCAACTAAAAAGAATTATTTTCTAAAAACATAGTTAGATTTGTACCCGAAGAGATGAGTTTTAAACTAAACGGATGAATCTTTAACCTAATAAATGAATTCGTAACATACTATATTAATTTTTAACAAAAAATAATTACTTTTTCCTAATAATATTTACATTTCTCAACACGACAGTTTAATTTTCAACCAAAAAGTATTTTCAAGCAAGGAGATTAATTTTCTAATAAAATAGAACAAGTTTAACAAAATACAGTATTTTTCAACCCAGAAAGACATATTTCCACAAAAAATGGAACAGCTAAATTATCTCTTAATCAAATTACTTTTAACGAAAAAAAAATTTCAACAACATACTACAAAATTATTTTTTAATAAAATTGAAAGAATTTGTAAAAATAATCGATCCATTTTTTAACAAATAGATACATTTTCAACCAAAAACATACATTATTAACAAAGAAGATTATTTTTTCACCGACAGAGATAAATTTGCAACAAAATACATAAATTTGCAACTAAAAAGATTCATTTTTAACAAAAAATAGCATAGTTGAATTTTCAGACAAGAATAACAAGAATAGTAAATAACAAGTAAATAACAAGAAAGTAGTTGAAGAATATTTGAATTACCTGCGTGAGTTACTTCAAATTACCTGGATTACTCCATATGACAAGTAATTATTTGGATTACCTAAATTAATTTAAATTTCTATGTTGATTTGTTGATTAACCTGGATAACAAGTAAATTACTCTTCATTATCAGGATGGCAACTTAACCGGAAAGCCGTGAAAGACCGAGAAAAGACCGGGAAAAGACCGGGCATTTTACTGACCGGGGAAAAACCGGGAAATAACTGGGAATTTAATTAAAAACTTACTTCTTATTTATCTTTACTTTGGACTTAGTTTTTTTAGGGCAGGGAGTTTACGTAAATAAATGTAATTTCGCTTGTAAGAGGGAAGTCATGAAATGGTACGGGAATTTTTAAAAATATTTATTGTTTGGGTTTAGAAGAAAGGAATTTTAAAAAATTCCTATTCCAAATAAGAATTCATCACAATTTGAAAGTTCTCTGTTACAAATGTTAGATAAAAAAAGTACTTCGGCAGCGTTTAGATTGGAAGTATTATTTTTAGAAGATTTATTTCTGAATTATAATAGAAAATTATGTTATATTATTCATTGCAAATTCAACTCTGGTTGAAAATTTAAGTACTTTGTTAAAAATACATTTTTCAAATAAAAATTTAACTATTTCGGTAGAAAATTGAACTATTCTACTGAAAATCCGTTTTTTTGTTGTTGTTAAGATCATCATTTTAGTTGAAAGTTCATCAACTGGCTTGAAAATTAATTTCTTTATTTGAAAATTTAACTGTTCAATTTTTGGTTGTAAATTGATCTGTTCTAGTTCAAAACTCAACTGTTTCCTTAAAAATCTACGTATTTTGTTAAGAAATCGATTTTTTTTGTAAAAAATTCTCTTTTCATTTCAGATTTAATATTCTAGTTTGAAAATAATTCTTTTCGGTTAAAATTTTTTGTATTTCATTCAAAGATTCAAATTTTTATTTAAAATTCATCCTTTTGATTTAAAATGTAACCATTGCAGTTAGATATTTACAATCTATTTAAAAATTCATCACTCTATTTGGAAATGTAACCATTTTTTAAAAGTTTGTTTTATTTTAAGTTATTTTTTTTTGGTTGACAGTAATTTTCGCAACTGAAATTTTAACTAATTCCAATCGAATATTCCATAGTTTTAGTTGAAAATTCATCTGTTCGGTTGAACAATAATTTTTTTTAACTTAAAATGAATTATTTAGGTTTTGGTTGACAATTTATATGCTTTTGTAAAATTTAATTTTGTTGTTACTAAAAAATTTGGCAGTTAGGTTAAAAACTGAAATATTGTTTTGAGAATCCGTTTTTGTTTTGTATTAAAAATCAATTTTTTCAACTAAAATGTTAACTATTCCTTTTTTTGTTAAAAATTGATATTTTTAAGGGAAAATTTAAGTATTTCTTTGAGAATTTATTTGTTTTGCAATTTTTTGCTCTGCTGTGTTTAAGGATAGTTAGAATGAACGTCATTAATTAGAATAAATGTGTTTGGCGAAAAATATGAATATGTTACTTTAAGCTGACCGGAAGAATGGTAAAACTTGACTTGGATAAGCCGGGAAATGATTGGGAATTTGAAATCAACCGCTGAATATCGAATGAGATTATGAGTATAGATTCATTTGGAATTCATTGGATAACAAGGGTATTATTTCCGATTAGGACTAGATTACTCGAGCAAACAAGTAGATTAGTCCGGGTTACAATTTGATGAGCCTAGATCACAAGTGGATTACTGCGCCTTAGCTGAAGGTGAGACCCAAGTTACCAGAACCTCGATGAAAGTATATAAAAAAATTTCCGGAGGTACCGACTCAGATCGAACCCCGAACCTCTAACGTGAGGTCTGAGCGCCTAACCTAAGCCGGTCATAGATCACAGAAAAATGTACAAACTTACTGATTATCCCATAGTAAGATCCATCCTTTTTACTTGGAGCACATCTACAACTAGGCAGTCTGATAAGTCCCTGAAAAATGAAACACGGATACGTTTTTTGGGCCAAAGTCGGTTTTATTTTTCAACATTCTCTCCTTTTAGGTCGATACAGCGAGTCCAACGATTTTCTAACTTTTTGATACCATCCGAAAAGTACTCGATCGGAAGGTCTCCAAAATACGCCTCAGTTTCAGCTATGATCTCCTCATTTGAGTAAAAACGTTTAACGGTGAGCCATCTCTTCAGGTTAGGGAACAAGTAATAGTCGCTGGGGGCCAGGTCTGGTGAATACGGTGGCTGAGGAACCAATTCGAAGCCGATTTTCTGCAATTCTGCTTGTGCAACTATGTAAGCATGAATGAACAGGCGCATTGTCGTGATGATAAAGCGGTTTTTTTTCTTCAAATGCGGTCGTTTTTCGGCGATTTCGATTTTCAATCTGTCTAATAATGATGAGTAGTATGCTCCGGTTATGGTTTTACCTTTTTGAAGATAGTCCACGAATATTATGCCATGTGCATCCCAAAATACGGAGGCCATAACCTTT
>NC_046662.1:19748031-19751867 GCF_010883055.1 Belonocnema kinseyi | reverse complement strand
AGGTTAGTCGCTTCTCAGTGCTGTAACTTGTAAATGCGTAAACATAAATGGCTGAAGTTTTGACAGGCGTCATTTGAAGGATCAAGCTCGACGAAAATGGTAAAGATCGCCAAACGGACCCATTACTATGCAAGATAATTGTTTTCATTTGTAATTTTCCATGTTTTTTTCTGGAATAATAATTCTGCTGGTTAATTTTCAATATTTGAATCCGTCTACCTTTCTTTTATAGTTTAATTGACAATGGCTTGACAGTGTGTTCTTGTTTCGTCGTACAGAAGCTTTTCTACGTATAATGTAATATATAAGTGATTCTGAAATATGAGAGTAAACGTAATAGGGCGACCCTTCGTAGCAATGCGATCTAACAGGAAACAAGATGATTCACCGAGGAATAATAAGATGACGAATAGATGTGACTTTAAGCGAGGGTGTCTTCCGAACCCTCATTTCATAAGGTTCATTGTTCACATATCATATAATTTAATATAAATTTTATACCGCCATTAAGATCCATAAAGAAATTTAAGCTATCTATGAATGCTCAATTGTTCGAAATAATAAAGCGATTATATTAGACCAACTGCGTACAATCGAAATTTATATGTAATTAATTAAATTGACGCTTGGAATAGGATCTCTAAACTTTCTCCACGACCTCTGAGATAAAAATGTTCAATATGGAAAATTCAACTTAAAGTGTTAACAATGTCAAATTTAAACAATTCAAAATTTAACCAATTCCAGTTGAAGAGTTTTCGAAAATCGATAAAATTTATTAAATTTTCGTATTGTTACAAATAAAAACTAAAAAATCAAATCTTATATATAAAAGAAAAACTATGTAAACGTAGGGAAATAAAATATTGACAATTATTCAAATTTAAAGTTGGAAAGGATAAAAATTCAGCTTTAAAGCAAAAAAATACATTAACAAAATGATTTATACAAAAAGAAATAGAAATTCACTAAAGTTTATAACAGATACTAAAAGCTTATAAGCACGACATACCCTAACGTCATTTTACAAATTAAAACCTAAAAATAATTTACAATTTTACTTTAATTTTTCTAAAATAATTTGTCACTCATTAAAGTCACATTTCTGTCTCAAATTACTACCTAAAAGTGTTATTAATTATAATTATTATTATCCAGGATTTTATCCTGAGATTCTTATCAATAAGCTTAATGGGCTCAAAAAAAAAGTTTAATTTTAAGATCTAAAATATGTAAGTGGTTTTGTAGGAAGCAGAATAAATAAGTCCTTCCTTATTATTTTTGAATACATAAACATTTTATTCTATTGCAGTGGGGAAAAAAAATTTCTTCTTTAATTTTGGACCACCTAACATATGCGTCATGAAGCACCAAAATTCACATTGCAGCTTATTTTCCTTAATGAATCGGAAGAGTTGGTGGAACTCTGAAATCGTACCCTGTTCTTGGAACTGGGTGACCACACAGTCCCACTAGTTGAATTCCATAGATTTTGCACATGCAATAGTTAATATTATTTCAATTTATTATTATGTATTTATTATATATTAAATATTATCATGGAAATCGAAAGTGGAACTATGTATTTGGAAAAGTAGGGCATCAGGAGTCGGAAAAAGTATGAATAATTTGGTGTGGATTGATGTTCGGCTTTAACTTGCGCGTTAGCAAAGTGTACTTTAAAAAGTTTTTATCTTCATAGTTTTGTTATTTCCCTGTTTGCCAATTTTAAACAATATTTTGGGGGGTTTTTGAAACATCTGTCAAATGTATTAAAATATTTCAATTAACGTTCTTTAGGCAATAATTTAATGGTAAAGGTGCATAAGAAAAAAAAAACATTTTCTGTCGGGATATGAACCTTATGAATCGATTCGGACAGGAACGTATTTTACAGAAATAAAACAGATATTTGAAGTATTCTTCCAATTTTTTACAGAGGTCATATTAAGTATAAATTTTCTTTGAAGTAGTTACGGAGCGCCTTTTTTAGAAATTATTATTAATATTAATATTTAATATATGTTTTGATGTTATATTAAGCTTTTTCCTTGGGTAAAATATCAGTTATTACCCCTCCCCTCAACCCCTTCCTTCAGAGAATCTGATTAAAGGACTGCAATTTGTCAAGGAAATAAAGGGACCTTAAGCAGTTACTATTTTCTAGAACATTGATAAAATTTAGCATTTGTTTTTGTTGCAAATAATAAAAACTAAAGAATAAAAATTTTGTATACAGCTTTGCAAATAGCTTACCTGAAATTATTTATAATAAAGCTAAATGTTAAAAATTTAGTTAGTAAGTTTTGCATAAGGCAAAGGGTTTTATTTTGTGGAAAAGGTATAAAAATAATTTGTATATTTTAAAAAGTTTCAAATAATAAAATTTTAAAACTAACAATTTATACCTTTTTTGCAGGCTCCATTTGTAGTTGATGTTGATCTCAAGTATATCTCAAGTTTAAATCTGAAAAAACAGTTTTTTTCTAAAAATTGTAGTTGTTTGAAAAATCTTTAAAAATAATTTAAACCAGTTAAAGAAATATAAAAATTTATTAATTGAAAAAAATAGTTTCTGAATAATTTGATTTCAGAATAAGTTATAAAAAGGCCTCTTTTTAGAATCTAGAATTTATATAATTTAATTGTTAGATAAAATATCTTCACAGCAAGTATTCATCATTTGTGTAGATTTTCTTTCTTGATGAGAAAATTCTCGAAATTACGATATTTGGCAAGAAACTGAAAATTTGGATAATGATAAAATCCGTCGTTGCAATCGCCTTATGTAGTAGTTGCGTACACGCGTCAAGTAAATTTCCAAGGTTTGGTGACAAAACAAATAATTATTAATTTGTTACTATGTAAAAATCGATTTTTAATATAATATAAATATTCATGACTTCCTTACTCTTTAATAAAATTTATTAATATTATAGGTCACTCAATTCGTCTCGAACCAAGGTATCGTTAAAAATGAGACCTTCAAATTACATCAATTTATCTACAATTGTTTTTAAGTTATCGTGTTCATAAAAGGGACTAATGCTTGGAACATCATGTTGGGTATTTTTAAATTGAATCAAATTTAACTAGAAAAAAATCGAAAATGTTAAAATTACAAAGCTTTTTCTATAAAGAAGCAAAAATACGAAATTCGTCCATTACATAAAAAAATGGTACTTTTCTCTAATTTCGATTGCAATGAATTGCATTTATTGGTGGATTCCTGTAAAAATGGTTTCACTTTTTCACTTATTTGTAAATAAATTTTCACTAAGCTATTATCTGTTAAGTAATTAAAGTATGGCCTTTCTTACAAACGATAAGAGTTCATGTGAAATCCAGAAGATCCCAGTAAGAAGTTTGGAATCTTTTGTTCGAAAACTTAGATCTTCAAAGATAATGAAATCATGGTATTTAAAATAATTTCAAAATTTTTCTTATTGAAACAAATAACAGAAATCATAACCAATTTATTATCAAAAGGTGAAATTCTTCATTATAATAAAGAGCAATGTCATTGATGAGAAAGTAATCCAATTAATTTCTTAAATTTTATGATATTGTAATTTTTCAAATCGCACTTCTAGCATGTTTAAAGCAAAAAAATACTGAGACAAAATTTTCGACTGCTTTAGAAGTCAAATTAGTGCGAGAATACATAGTTCGAGAACAAAAGCTATAAAATATTCTCATTTAAATTTGTACCTTGACTAAGAAATCACTTTTTTAAAGGCCTTTCACAAAAGAAATGACAGACAAACATACCGTCGTCGATGGAAATAATGAGTGAATGCTGCATGATGAACGACTGTCACTTTTTAAAGCAAAAA
>NC_046662.1:19733968-19747931 GCF_010883055.1 Belonocnema kinseyi | reverse complement strand
ACATATATTAAACAGCATTCACTTATTATTTCCATTGACGGTGGTATGCATGTCATTTCTTTTGTGAAAGGTCTCGAGAGCGGATAGTAATTTTATCGGTAAGCTTAGGAAGAAAACATCGTATCTGTTCCCTTCTGTATTAATTGTGTTGTATTTCTTATTCCCTTTTTGTGTTTAGTTTCTTTTGTTTATTTGTTTTATTTTGTTGTTTCTGAATTTTTCTTTCGTTTTATTAATACATTCCTCTGCCTTTCAATATAATAAGAGCTTGTTTCTCTTATGGTTTAAAAAATGGCATTCGGAGTTCGAGTTAATTGCTATGCGTGCGATAGAGTCTATCAACCAGGACAAATAGCTCGAATTGATGAATATAATAATCCTGATAGGCAAAACATTGCAATTTTTAGACGCCTTCAACTTCGAAGACCACCACTTGAAGTCGCCGATGAGAGTCGGTTATGTCTCAATTGCAATCAATCGATTCGCAATGAGATAGAGGAGCTCCAACGTGACCCAGACTGTTTAAGACTGAATGTTCTTACACAAACAGGCAGGCAAACGTGCATGTTCTGTAATGCTGATGTTCATACTCCAAGGATTTCAATTGAATGTAGAGTTAACGCTTTTATTGTCATGGACATTTTCATTCCAAAAGAAACAAGAGCATGCTTAAATCATTTGGATGATCATGGTTTCATTTCAGGCCCCTTGATTCCTGGAGTACAAGCGATTAACAGACCGTATAGGATTCCGGGACAGCAGTTACTTCTGTTTTTGCAGCAACTTCGTAACAAAGCAAATGTTCATGCGGCCGCAGCGTTTAATAATGAGGATAGTTTCACTGACGAAGAGTTTGAAGCTATTGTTCCTCTAACAAAGGAACAATTTGGAGAATTGTATGCATTTTGTGATCCTATTCCGCAGTTACATGCACATGGTGCCAGATTCGTGAGGAAAAAAGATCTGCTGACTTTCCTTTGCAAAATGCGTCAAGGTCTTTCTGATGAATTTCTGAAAGTGATTTTTCATTATTCGAGCCAGCAAGCTACAAGCATGGCCATTTCTACTGTAAGAGAGTCTTTAATGCAGCGATTTGTGCCTGGTAACATTGGATTTAATGCGATAAGCAGAGAGGAATTCATTGAAAGACAACCAGAAATTCCCAGAGCTATTGCTATCATCGATGGAACTTATGCTTACATGCAGAAGAGCTGTAACTTTCGCGTACTTCGACAGTCATTCTGCAAACATAAAGGACGTCACTTGGTAAAACCTGCTCTCATTGTTGCTCCAGACGGATACATTCTTGAAATACAAGGACCATATTTTTCTGACTCGAGAAACAATGACGCACAAATGCTCATTAACGAATTTGAAAGAGATTTGGAAGGTATGAGAGCATTTTTCGACATCAGTGATATTTTTATAGAGGACCGTGGATATAGAGATGCCCAACCACTTTTAGAACGCTTAGGAATTGTGTCCAAGATACCACCATTTCTTCAACAAGGACAGAGTCAATTGGTAACGGAAGAAGCAAACGAAGCTCGGCTAATAACGAAATCTAGATGGATAGTGGAATCCAGAAATGGCCACATAAAGTTCACTTTCAAGTTCTTCGAGAAAACCATTCCGATGGCTCATGTACACAATCTAAGGGACTTCTTTCGTATTGCTAGTGCCATAAATAATCGATACCATCCTGTTATCGAGATGCAAGGCGCTACAGCAGAGCTTGTAAGAGAATATATAATGAGAGCTCGTGAGCCAAATATTGTGCAAGCGCGCGTACAAGTGGACAATCTGCGCTACGGAAATGCAAATTGGAATCGCCTGCATGAACTTCAAGTACCACAAATTCCTCGCCTTACATTGGAAGAAATACGCGACATAACAATTGGCGTGTATCAAGTAGAACTTGCCTCATCTTACGTTCAAGACAAGCTGCAACGAGAAGAAGATGAGGAGTTTCAACTAGATACGCGAATTAATGAACTTGGTTTGATCAGAGTACGAGTATTTTCTCGTTTTCGAAATGCGACAAGGTACCAGCTGTGGATAGCGTTCAATGAGATCGATGACATAGGACCAGACAATAACGAAACGCTTCTCGGTTATTACTATACATGTAAGTCAGGGGCCAAAACTCTTGGCACTTGCGCACATATTGCAAGCGTTTTATGGTTCCTGGGTTATGAACGTCACCAGCAACACGTAAAGTATCCTCAAACTTCTTTGCTACAAAGGATTCTAGACGCTGTTAATAGAGGTGAACAAGCGAACCCGAATTGAGAGCCAGAAATAGTTTAATATTTCGCAAAAGCTACTGGGATTGGTTCTATTCGCTGATCATGGGTGCTTAGCGTTCGGCCCTCTTACGAAGGGTACACTGTTATTATCGGAATGTGTGAACTAATTACTAATGTTACTTTGGGTACCATTTCTGCCTTTAAAAAATGATTAATTAGTCAAGTTAAAATCTTAGGCGCTTAGCATTTGATCGTTTTGAGAAGCGCGCTATATGAGTCAACGGTGTAGGCGAAAATGTGACAGACCACGATCTGAACCGTAATTTCTATGTTGACATCGCTTTTGTAACAAAATCTGTTGTAATTTGTTTTATTCACTGATCTTGAGCGCTTAGCGCCGCATAGCGCTTAAACTGTCCTTTTTTTACGGATATTTCATCCAGCACTTATAATCTTAAAAATTGCAAAGTTTCAGCTAAATCAATTTAAGAAAAAAAATAACTTGGAAGTATGTTTCAAAAAAGGTATTTATTTTCAGAAATGAAGGCAGGAATCTTGAGAAAAAATGAACTTCATGTTCTTGCCAGAATGTGACAAAAAATTGATTCCCCTAAGAAAACTTTTGCAATGTTTTGATCGAAATATTGTTGAAAACTGTTGAAAGCATGTAAAATAATTTATCATCGAATTTTATTATGTATTGCCGGCACAACTTCGCAAATCATGTAGCTGTCTTGGTTGCAAACAGCGCTAATACAACTACCGCAAACTTTTCATATCTTTCGATCATTTAATCTGGGATATAATGCGCATCTTTTTTGTGTATTATATTGTACTCGATGCAAAACTTTTGCATTTACAATAGCTTGATCAAGAATCCCAACGAATATTCTGCATCGCCATCTGTGTGTCCTTCCAGTGACAGTATTTAGGAATGACACAGTTTGTCAAAATTGTCCTCGAGCACGAGACTCCAGAAGGCGTTGATTTAAACTCGCATCCTCCATATCAACATCCTGGCTTTCGCTTTATTCTTCTTCTGTAATTTCTTCAGAATAATTTCTTTGTTCGTCATCAGAATCATGCTTACTGACACCTGAATCGTTTTCCTCATCTTCTGCGAGTAATTCCTCGTGCATAGGGCAAGCCCGCAAATTGTACTCCATCTGATTATTTAATTAATCATAACATACCGTATAAAAAGTAGGAAAATGTTTTGAACGTAGCTGATTCTTCAATCTGAAGTTGAAAAACAACGTAAAAAAAATCACTCAAAATTTCGAAATTGAAGCATACGCGGCATACTGGGGTGCAGGTGGTCCCACTCGATTTCGAACGACTGAAAGTCGAAGACTGATGGTTTGAGCACAACGCTGCTGCGCTGTAGCTACGCTGGCAAAATCGAACTTCAGCCGATGGCGCACTACTATCGGCGAGAAAACTATAGGCATCTGCCTTTGAAGCTTAACAACTAAGTCAAAAAAAATGCTAGCGCAACAAAAAAAAAGTCATTTGAAAGCTGAAAGTGTTCTACGTTAATTAGCTTAAGGACGTTTATGTAAAAAAAATTTTGTGCTTAGCAGACTGAAAATGTAAAATAAAGCAAGGATTTTTGGGTACATTTAAGAACAGTCAAGTTTAGAGCATTATTTCTTGTGCAAGGGGCGATGGAAAAAAAATTGAAAAAATTCATGAGTATGAGGAAAACTGTTGTGAACCAGTTGCAGTTGAGAAATTCAAAAAATAATAAGAATTGTTGCTTAAAAGCACAAAAATGTGCAACTATATTATCTTCAGTTCTAATACAGATATTAAAGCGATTCAAACTGCAAACTGTAATTAATAGGCTCTGCATTTATTTTCAATCACCCGGAAGGATGTGTTAGTCTTCTTTTTTGTGAAAATCGCGATATTTTTAGACATTTTTTTTGTTGGAAAACAAGTGACAGAAACCAGGGGGGGCCCGTTTTTTTCACTGCCGACCGCTGGTCTCTTTCTTTGACCCGTGGCCAGGTGCCATCCAAGCATTCAGAACTAGGGGCCGAAGAATGGCACCAGCGGTCGGCATTAAAACAAAAAAGGGCCCCCTCTGCTTTCTGTCACTTTTTTTCCCACAAAAAAATGTCTAAAAATATCGCGATTTTCACAAAAAAGAAGATTAACACATCCTTCTGGGTGATTGAAAATAAATGCAGAGCCTGCTAATTGCAGTTTGCAGTTTGAATTGCTTTAATATCTGTATTAGAACTGAAGATAATATAGTTGCACATTTTTGTGCTTTTAAGCAGCAATTCTTATTATTTTTTTAATTTCTCAACTGCAACTGGTTCACAATAGTTTTCCTCATACTCATGAATTTTTTCAAATTTGTTCCATCGCCCCTTGTATAAGAAATAATGCTCTAAACTTGACTGTTCTTAAATGTACACAAAAATCCTTACTTTTTTTACATTTTTCAGTCTGCTAAGCACAACATTTTTTTACATAAACGTCTTCAAGCCCATTAACGTACAACACTTTCAGCTCTTAAAAGACTATTTTTTTGTTGCGCTAGAATTTTTTTTACTGAGTTGTTAAGCTTCAAAGGCAGATGCCTATAGTTTTCTCGCCGATAGTAGACCCGCTTTTTCTACGTTTAGGTTCCGCTTTTTCTACGTTTAGCCTGGGGGTGCAGGTGGTCCCAGTGTGCCGAATAAGGGTTAAGATAACACGCTACGAATGCAAAAGCATCTTATATCTCGGAGATTTATGTCTTTAAGTGAGATTTTTTTATTGAGGAAGATCTTGAGAAAAACCTTTTTAATTTTGAAATTCGAATTATTGAAAAAAGGGCTAGTTAATAAAATTGATCAGAATTTTATTGATGGACAACACAATCTTACTGATTAAAATTCAGAAAGCGGTTAACAATACTTATGAATAATTAACAGCAACTTTTAATTTTTTCAGCTGAAAATACGTGAATGATTTCAAAGTCAATGAATTTTGGGAGAGTCTTAAATTCGAAAGCATCTAATTCAGAAGATAGGGCGAAAAGAAACTTCTGGATTAAAAGAAGCATTATATTTCCTTATCTAATAGTGTCTGAACAATAAATGAAAAATATTGATTTTCGAAAATCCATGAAAACAATGAATGAAAATTAAACCATTTGTTCAGCAGATAAAAATGTCTTTCATTTATGTAAAATTTTTAGGTATATTTGGAAGACTTTTTTTGTCTGAATGGTTCTTCCGTTACAAAAAATTTTAATTCTTGAGATTTCTAATTAAAACAAATATTGAATTTTTTAGAAAGAACATTAATTTTCCAAACAAGAAAAGGAAATTTAAGTCAGATACATGGATTTTCTACCATATAGTTAAACTTTCAACATATAATGGATGCATTTTTAAACAAATATGGAATCATGAAATTTTTAGATCAAAAATTAATTTTTATTAAACAAAACACCAATTCAAAATTGAATTTTCAACAAACTATTTAAACTTTAAAGCATTTCTTTAACTGAAAACTGAACTATTTTGTTGAAAATTTCACTGATTGGCAGATATATAGTTTTTTTCTAACGTTCATATTCTCGAGTTGAATATTCGACTGTTTCAAAATAAAATCGTCTTTTTTCTTTAAAAATTAAACACTGATAGAATATTCAATTATTTGGTACGGAATTCAACTGTTTTTTTTTTAGAAAACTCGTGTTTTCATTGAAAATTAAATCTCTTTAATAAAAATTTAACTGCACCGTTTTTGGTTAATAATTGATCTTTTTTAATCCCAAAACTCCTATTTAGTTAAATTTTTTAGAAACTAGCGTCCCATCTGTTGTTCAAACCATTTAGTTAAAAATTTATGTAATTTCTTAAAAATTCGTCTTTTTGGTGGCTAAGTAACTTTCTTAGTTGAAAATTCACCTAGTTGGTTAAAAATTTATGTATTTTATTGAAAATTCGTTGTTTTGTGTTAAAAAATAATTTTCTTAACCGACAATCGCAAAGTCAAAAAATTATCTATTAATTAATGAGTTTCCAATGTTTTTATGCGGCTAAAACGCACTTGATAAAAATCGCCTTATTAGCTAATTTTGTATTTTTACATTACGTCACTCATTCTTCCACAAGAAGAAGAAAATTCTGGCCTGATTAAATTAAAATTTCCTTAGCTTTAGATAAGAGTTGAACAGATAATAATCCAAGAGTACTGGGGAGTTTTACTCTGATAACTCAAGAAGATTAAGAAGGAAGAGTAGCTAAGAATATTAAGGTGAAAAAAAGGTTAAAAGATTATTTGTGAACAATGTAAATTGCAGGAAGTTTCAGAATAATTATTATTATGAATTAAAAATTCCAAGCTATATGAACATTAATTAGATAATAATTCTCAAATTATTCAATACGAATATAGATAACGATAGACTTCAAATTTTTAATTTTTAAGTCCAACATTAACATCTAAATTTAAATTTGAATTTGGACATTCTTTTCTAATTTTTTAAATAATATGAATCTTTCTGAAGCCGACTGATCTACTAGTATATTAGTCTAATAGTCTACTATTATATTTTTGGTCAAGTATTAATTTCTTTTAATTTAAAAATATACTAGTTGTTTGAAAATTCGTTTTTTCACTAATTGTTTTAACTGAAATATCAACTATTTTCGTTGATAAATGACGTCGTGATTTGAAAATTCAACTATTAAAGTTTTCATTGAGAATTAATTTTTTTTGGTTGATGCTGAACTAATTTGTTTAATAATAAATTTAATACTCTTTTGATGATTAATTTTGATAAAAAGAGACATTTCGGGTTCCAATCGTGTAAAAAGCTACGAACTTTGCCGAAGTTTCATGAACATTGCAGTTCACTTCTTCAAGACTGACTTGAAACTAAAGTATAATGTGATGTTCTTATTATGTATACTCTCTACGATGCCTGTGAATGGCCAGAGCACCCCATTGTGGGAACTGGTCGAACCTGATTGGCCAATCAAGTCTTTTTTATTTTATTTTTTATTTAATCCGGGAGAACGGAAAGTCAAATCGGATTGGTATTATATCCATTGTCCCTATTGATGTTATTAGGGTGTTTTAAGATTTCGACTGCTCCTCTATGTTTTCTTGGAAAGATATTGTGTGTTTTTGCAATGCCTATTTTTTGTCAAATAAAATCTTGTGTCCTGTTTCGATATGATGTTCAGCTAGGTCTGTTTGCGTGAAATGTTTTAGCCTGACTTAACTCTCATGTTTCTTTAAACGTTGACTCACTGCTCTCCTGGTTTCTTCGATATGGATTTTGCGACAAGAACAAGGGAGGGTTGTGTTTTTTTTTTAGAATTCTTCCTATTTGTTCGGTGACACCTTGCATGTAGGGTAGGGTGCTGGTCGTTTTTCTTTTTCTCTCTCTCTTTCTTTTTCAGGTTGTATTCCCTTATTTTTCACATTCTCACCCTGATGAGAAGGTATTGGATTTATGGAAAATTTCACTTTGTATGTTTCCATCAAATCTCCACGTTTTGAGACCCCCTGAGTAAGAAAAAACGATTTTTACAAAGGTGCTTCTCTGTCTGTCTATAGTCTGTATTCTGTAGGCACGATAACTTTCGAAAAATTAATCGGATTGGATTCTGCTTTGGAACACTTATTTAAGGCCTAAAAATAAGGAACAAGTTCGTACACCAGCCATTTTGGATACAAAATTCAAAAAGTGAGCGCATTTTCAAAATGTTTAAAACCACATTGTTTCAAGATATATAAATTCTATGTCCAGTTATGTATAGTGCTCAGAAACTCAATCAATTTATCCTAATGACTTTTTCTATAAAAGGAAAATAATCAGAGTTAGAGCATTTTCAAAATTTTAAAAATAAAATAAAAAATGAACATTTTAAGTCAAACGACACATAATATTTAAAAAATCAAGAAAAAAACGTTTATTTTTGAAAGCCCTACAAGATCATAACAACTTTTTTTAATTTGGTCGAAAAATTGAAAATTCAAAATTTGATTGTACCAAAAATAATGAAAAATCTAAAAATTCAATTTTTCTCTTAAACTATGCAAGATACGAAAAACAATGAATGAACTGAAATTACGCGTCCTAGAAAGATCTACAAATCTGTTATAAATCAATTTTCGATAGGACGCGTACTTTTTGTTTTTATTTGTAAAAAATAATAAAAATAACCAAACTTAATTTTTTGACTAACGGCACAAGTTATGAAAAAAATAAGCAGACACAAGCTATTAAAAAAAAATAAGTAGGTAAAAGTTACGCTTCCAAAAAATACCGCAAACTCATTGAAATTTTTCATGAATAATTTTTTATAGTACACGTAGTTTTTGCTTTAGTCATAAAACATAACATTCAAAATAAAAAAATTAAGTTTTTTTTTTTGAAAAACGATACAATGTACGAACTAAAATTAACAGACAAGAGTTGTTCGCCTAAAAATATCTATAAATTTATTATTAATCATTTTTAGATAGGACAAGTAAATTTTCTTTCAATCGTAAAAAATAAGATTAAAAAAACAAATTAAATTTTTGAAAAAAGCACTCTAGTAGTGGCCAAGCGATGTTAGTGCATTATAATATCGTATAAAACTCCGGAACCTGCTTCTACGCTATCATATTGCGCTTTATTGCAATATAGAGGTTTTGCGATATCATTGTACGATATCGTTTTGAGTCTTAATTTTAAAAAGTTTCCAGGAGAATGTGCGAAAATATAAAGACCGAGCGCGAAGCGCGAGAATCAACAGTCGCGCGCCCTAGGCGCGCTCAAACTCGCAAGCAAAGCGAGCCGCACGCATAGCGTACGATGAGAATGTGCCTGCGTGGCGGGCAGATTTTTTAATTGTATTTTCTTATTACTTTATCAATTTGTTTGTTTGTGCAATTGTTCGGTATGAGGATTTTTTTTAAGTTTTGTAATTGCTTTTGTAAGTTATCTTTATCTGTTATGGAGACAGCTCTGTATACAAGGTAATTGATTACCGATTGTGTTTGAGATGGGTGATAGAAACTTGAACTACTTTTAAAAAATAAATCTTATAAATTAAAGATGCATTTCTTTGGTTTGAAATAATTTTTTTTTTCAGCTGCTAATTCAAGTATTCCTTTTTTTGTGGCAAATTGATCGTTTTTAGTTTAGACTGATAAAATTCAATTAAAAATCGAATTCTTTGGTAGATAATATATATTTCCAAATTGAAAATTCAAATTTTTTGTAGAAAATTCCTATTTTATGCTTAAAAATTCAACTGTTCTGTTGGAAATTCCTATCATTTGGTTGGAAATTCTATTAATTTCCAAGAAAACTCCACTATTTGGTTTAAATTAACTTTTTGATTAGAAATAAATAATTTCGTGTTGAAAATTTAATAATTGTTTGTTTTGAAGAATTGAAATGTTTTCTAATATATTTAGTTTTGAAGCTAATCTTTTATTATTAAAAATTAAACTACGTACTATTTTTAAGAAAATGTAATTATCTTGTTTAAAATTTAACTATTTGGTTGTAAATTTATTTTTCTGGTTGAAAAATAAAACTATATGGTTTAAAATGAACTTTTTGGTTTAAAATTCATATTTTCGTGTTGAAAATTCAATTGTATTCTGGAGAATTCGCCTTTTGGGTTTGAAAATTTATCTCTTTATAGAAATTTTTTGTTGAGAATTCATCTTTTTGGTTAAATTCAATTCTTCTTCTTGATTATTAAAATTTTTCTTTGTTTGAAATATCAACTATTATATTTTTTGTTTAAATTTAATTTCTTATGATTGGAAATTTTATTACATACATTAATCATTTTAGTTTAAAATTAAAATATATTGTTAAAGATTTGATTATTTTGTTGAAAATTCAACTAGTTTGTTTAAAATGCCTCTTTTTTGGTTGAACATGTAACTGTTTATTTGAAAATTCATCAGTTTTGATTTAACAGTTAACTATTTTGTTGAAAATTCGCTTCAGAATGAATTAAACTTTTCATTTAAAATTATAAATTCTCTCTGATAAAAATTTAAACTATAACATTTTTGGTTGAAAACTGATCTTTTTCCTCATATTCGAAATTACAATAATTGCTATAAATCTACAATTATAGTTCCAGAAATTTCCCAACATTTACGGCAATTAAATATTAGATTTAACTGTTTTTCATTTAAAATTAAAACTTTTTTTTGACAAATATCAACTATTATATTTTTTGTTGCAATTTTCGTTTCGTACAATTCAGTTTTTGATTTAAAATTAAATTATTTTTGGTTGAAATATCAACTATTACATTCTTTGAACATATATAATTCATCCTTGTGGTTAAATTCGACTGTTTTTATTTTAATATAAAATTATTTTTCATTGAAATATCAATTTTTTAAAGCGTTAATCTTGAATGAATAATAATTAAACTACATAAT
Source organism: Belonocnema kinseyi (assembly GCF_010883055.1). NCBI lineage: Eukaryota > Metazoa > Arthropoda > Insecta > Hymenoptera > Cynipidae > Belonocnema > Belonocnema kinseyi. Next base: position 19,737,261 of record NC_046662.1, on the reverse strand, counting down.
TCTTTAAACGCTGGAATTCTTGGTTTAAAATTCAATTTTTATTTGGTTAAGAATTTATCATTGTTGTCAAACATTTAATTGTTTTGTTGAAAATGTAATCATTAGTTAAAAATTCCACTATTTTTTCGTATATTTAAATTTTTGTTCAGAAAATTCAAATATTTAGTTAAAAATTCATTTTTGGGACTGGAAACGAAATTATATAGATAACAAGGTAACTATTTTGTTTAAAATTTAATTATTTTGTTTAAAATTCAACTGTTTTTTCTGAGAATTCGTTTTATGGATTGAAAATTCATTCTTTAATTTAAAAATCATCTGTTTTATTTGGAAATTTATATTTTTTAGTGGAAAAGTTCTAGTTTGAAAATGAACTTTCTCATACAAAATTCGGAATTTTTTGTTGCTAAAGATTTGACTATGTGATTGCGAGTTTGATTCGCAGGATAAAAATGACTATTTACTATTTTGTAGGAAAATCATCTTTCTTTTTTGAAAATTCATCTTTTCGAGTTTAAAAGAAAAATATTTTCTTAAATATTCGACTTTTCAGCTTGATAACTCAACTTTTTTGTTAACAAATAATCTATTTTGGTTAAAACTAATCTTTTTTGTTTGAAAATTCAATTATTTTGTTGGAAATTTAACACATAATAATTTGGAATTGAAATTCTAAATTACATGAATATGAAAGAAAAGTCTTGAATTTAAATCTTTTGAAGAACATAATTTAGAAAATCATCAGATACAAAAATGAATTCGAAGTTCAATTTTTCTGAAGAAAACACTAAAAGTTTTTTTTGTAAATAAATAAAATGATAGAATCTCTTAAAATCATATTTTTTCCCTCAAAAATTTCTTATTAAAAAAGTGTTTCCATTTATTTTATTTGTTTTGTCTGGAATACGTACTGCCTTTTTAAAAGCATATTTCTATTTATTCAAGCTATATCAAAAGATTAAATTTTTATGTAAATTCTGAGAAAAAATTGAGTTTGTTTATGTATATCAAGTATTTTTAATACTTAGTAAGGGATGGCTTTGGTTAAAAGAGAAGCAGAAAATCCAGTAAAAGCGCATTTCACAGCACGGAGTTTGAATCGTGAAAAGGATCGTCCTGGATTTAATTATTTTTATTTTCGTACATCGCGCACTTTTATTGTACGAACTTGTTAGGGAATCATGCAGACAACTAAAATTCCGAATCCTCACATTCCAATTGAGCAATCTCTTCTCTTTGTAGTAGAAAATCTGTATGCACTGATGATTCCGATCAGACACTAACAACTTTTTTCAAATTTCTGTTTCCTAATGAAGTCGCTAAATGGTTTTCGATATCGGAGACAATTTCTATGAAAATGTGTATTGAGGTGGTCCAAAAATGCATCTGAATTTTTTTTACTTTTCAATCACATACGATAGAAAGAGAGTTTGCCCCCCCCCCCCTCAATCTCGTTTCGGCGCGACTGGGGATAAGTGTGAGAAAGTGGGGAATTAAGTTTGACAACTTTAAACATTTTGTCAGTTTTTCCCATAGAGCAAGGAAATAATTAAAGAAATATACCGAACATAATTCTAAAAACAAATTATTATTGTTTATAAATATCTTCTTCTATAATAATGTTAGCTAGTTTCTGTTTTTTTTTAACTTTTTAATTTTTTTCTTTAATTATTTAGGAGGATAATAATTTCTACAAGTTGACAAACTTTATTGTTCAAACAATTGTTTATTATCTCTGAATATATTATCTTAGATAATTGTTTATAAGCCGTGGTTTTTTTTTTAATTATGCAACTTATTTTTACCTTTTCAATTAGGTTCAGGTAATAATTAATTTAAGTTCACAGTAATAATTGTTTAAACAAGTTTTTATAACTTATAATAATATTCTCTTTGAACATTGCTAAAAAGTTGTGATTGTTACTGAAATATTCAACTTTTTGTCTACTTTTCACTTACAGCAAGATTGAATTTATTGCAGTTAAACAAACCTAATTATTTAAAGAAATTATTATTGTTTATAACTTTCTTCTCCTATAGCAATGCTAGATAGTTGCGATTTTTTCTAGAATTTCCGAATTTTTGTTTGCTTTTCATTTAGTGCGAGGCAATAATTTACGAAATTTATTAAGAATAATTATTTACATTAATCATCATTGTTTATCATTGTTTATAAGTATCTGCGCCAGTATCAATGCTATGAATTTGTAGTATTTTTTCTAAAGTTGACAATTGTCAATAGTTGACTTTATGTCAACTATTTGCTTAGAACGAGGTTATAATTATTGCTATATGATAAAAATAATTGTTTAAAAATATTATCATTGTCTATAGCTATCTTCACCTGTGGTAGTGCGACATAGACTCGTGAATACCAAATTCATACACAAAAATTCTCCAGTGTGCTTACCGTTTCCCCTAGCTAGGATAAATCTAGGGAAATTGAAGATCTTGCGCATGTTATACTGACTTAAATATTTAAAAAAAGTAAGAAAAATGCTATTTCCTCTGCAGTTTTGTGCTATCCATCTAAATTTGACCACTAAATTTTTCGAGCTTTTACCATTTTCTCCCTAGATGCAAAAAGTAGGGAAACTCCTAGAGATTTTCTGGTCACACAGACCATACAAAAAAAATTTGCCTGTACGAAACAAGTGTCTAGGCTACCCTTATTATTATGGAGCAGCTGAATCCAAATCTGGCCTCAAATTTCTCGCACACGTCTCAGTTTTTCCCTAGATGCAGAAAATAGGCAAAAACCTAGGGATAATATGGACGTTATTTTGATAATACCAGTATACGCGTAAAAAAACATGGATGTTATATTCTTAATTCTTGCGACTTATAGACACTTAATTTGTACACAGAAATTCTCTAGTATGCCTTCTGTTTCCCGTAGCTTGGATAATTTTACGGAAATTGAAGGTCTTTCTTATATTATATATACTTGTACGGGAAAAAATAACAGAAATGCCGTATCCTTTGCAGATTTGCGTGCTGAATCTTTGTTTAAACCCCAAATATTTCGGGCTTGTTCCATTTTATCTCTAGATGCAAAATGTAAAGAAGAGCCTAGGGAATTTCTGGCCATACAATCCGCCCACAAAAAAAAAGTTTTCTGCACGTGACAAGTAACTGATTTCGCACGCAAAACTGTAAAGGATGTTAGGTTTTTGTTATTTTTCCTGTGTAAATATATACAGTCTGTCAAGTTAAAGCGTGGGTGGCTTTACTCGCAGTCGGTAAGGTGTATCGACATGATTTTGGTGTCAAAATATTAAGAAGAGCTCCCT
>NC_046662.1:19724953-19733868 GCF_010883055.1 Belonocnema kinseyi | reverse complement strand
ATGAAAGAGGGAGCTCTTCTTAATATTTTGACACCAAAATCATGTCGATACACCTTACCGACTGCGAGTAAAGCCCCCCACGCTTTAACTTGACAGACTGTATAATCTTAAGTCTCTGCAAGTCGTTGCACTTAAGAACATAATATCGATGTGTTTATTTCGCGTGTACTGGTATTATCAAAATAATATGGAAATTCTTAGGTTCACATCTAAAATTGTTTAAACAATTCATTATTGCTCCGTCATATTTTCTTCTAGAGTAATACTTGAAGGTTGCGATGTTTTCTAAAATTTTTAGCATTGCTTTAGCTTCTTAGTTATGAGTAAATAGTAAATAATTATTAGACACAATTATTCTATAAACGATCTCTTTCTATTCTGTGAGTATATTTTTTGAGTGGACATAAAGTGGAACATTTTAGAAGAAACTGTTTTTTCTATTAAATTTATTTATCGTAAAAAGTAATCATCATCTGTTCCAAAATTTATCTAAAAATCTAGGTGTCAGTAGAATAAAGCAATAAAATGATTTGTCTTTAAAAACAATTTTTAATATACGATTCCATGTAGTGAAAATAAATCTTCTAATTAAAGTTTCAGCTAACGAGTTTACTTTCATCAAGTGAGATTCATATACCAGTATATTCGGAAGTTGCGCTTTTGCAAAGAGAAAATTGTATTCTCTCGTCAGTTCAAATTGAATCCCAGAATAGTTTACACTCTAGACTTGCAATTTTTAACAAGTAAAGAGAAACATATCTGCAATAATATTTAAAACATTTAAAATATTGATACACCTAATCTAATTTTATTATGCTAATGTGGATAGTAATTGCCAATTTTTATAAAATAACTTTAGACTGAAGCCGTGACTTTTTGTCAGTAAGTATTTATAATTGAAATTTAATAATATGCATAAAATCAAGCCATTACGAATTTGTATGAACTGTAAATCCTCTAAGGATATAGAGGTAATTTTATTTCTCATAAATATCTTTAACATAGGAATAATATGGAAGTAATAATTTTTCAAATTCAATCATTATTTAATACTTTCAAATAAAAATATTCCAGCTTTACAGTGAATACCGTGGTAATTAATTAGAATCTTGTAATTGTAAAATAAAATAATATTAATGGATAATGTATGAAATTGGGATTAAAATAATTTCTTCGAAATTTTGCAAAATAATTAAATTATTAATTGGAAGCTAATATATTGTCAATAAATTGATTTGAATACCGTCACGCGATCGAATTTGTATTATTCTACGAATTCTTAATTATAAATGCCCTATTATTTATTGCATTATTATTTTTGGGGTTATCGCATTGACCAAAATACATGCATTTTGAACCAGATAGTTAAATATTCAACCAAGAAGATACATTTTTAACCAAAAAGGACGAATTATTAACAAAATAGAGAAATTTTCAACCAAATAGTTCAATTTTTAAACAAGAAGAATACATTTTCTAACAAAAAAGTGAATTTTTGAACAAATTACTTAAATTTTCAACCGAAAAAATTTATTTTCAACAAAATATTTAAATAATCAACGAAGAGAATTTTTTTCTATCAAGAGTATAAAGTTCCTACCAAAAAAATATTAATTCGAAAAAACTACGTTTATTTTTAACCAAAAATGTATTAGTTAAATTTGCTGTAAAAAATTCACTTCACCGACAGAAGCTCTTATTTTAAAATCTTTTTTGGTAGAAAATTTAAGATATTTTTTTTATTTCGTCTTTTTTGCTTTAGAATTCCACAATTTGGGAGAAAAATCAACTATTTTATAAAAAACTGGTATATTAATAAAACATTAATTTCTTTATCCCAAAAAATCATTTCGGTACCCGTAACCACGGCATTTTATTAAATAAAAATTGAACTGTTTAATTTTTTGTTGAACATTTCTATTATTAGTTTAAAAACTCAACTCTTTGGTTGAAAATTTATTTCATTTCTTGAAAAATCGTCTTTTTGGTAACGAATTCAACCATTCGATTAAAAAATTTTGTAATTTTCTGAAAATTCTTCCGCATTTATAAATCAAGAATTCGAAGAATAATAAAATTTTATTTTATTCGAGTATGGATTCATCTTGAATAGTTAATTTTTAACTTATCTTTGTTAGTCGAAAATTCAAGCAGTTGTTTCGAAATTCATATCTTTTGTTCAAATTCTTTTTTTTTTTTTAATTAATCTTCTAGGTAGGAAAGTAATGCTATTAGTTTAAACTTTAGGTATTCAAAAAAAATCATCTCATTGATTGAAAATTAAACTAATTTAATGGAAATTTCGTATTTTTTCTTTGGTAAACACAGTATTTTTTAAATTTGAAATATAATAGCTTGGTTTAAAATTCACCTTTTTGATCAAACTTTCAAAATAATAATCCAATAAATAAAAGGGCATATATAAATAAAAATTCGTAAAATAATAAAATTTGATTCGAAATGTGTAATTATCAAGAATTGTTAAATTGATGATTTAGTTGTTGATGCAAAAACATAAAACGAACAATGACACAATTTCGAGAAAAATTTGCAATTAACTCTGTAACGGTACATTTGAAAGTGTCAGTCTTTTCTGTCTGTTTACATTGACTCATTTACAGTTCTCTCGGGCTAGTTAATAGAGGATGACACTGATGGAGAAATGATAGATTTCGTAGAAAAATAAAGGAACGAAATTAAAGCACAAAACTAAAGTACATACCACGGAAAACAAGGACTGAATTCGCGTTGCAATTTCCTCAACTCGGTCGTTTCCGCATGACGCTTTTTGTTACCGACTCTCGTTTAACACAATTTCTTTGGCTCTTTTGTAAATACATTTTCCCTAGGCTTTATTTTATAAATTCGCTTTCACCTACAGTTCGGAAGATAAATCATTTCAACATAAATCACCTACCCATTGTCATTAATAACGGGAAAACTTCACGAATAAAGTTTTCAAGGATATTAATCCACCTACCTATAAATAAAATTTAATTATTCATTTTTTTAAATTTTCAGTCTTATTAGATTATTTTAAAAAGTTGTAATTGGACTAATAAGCAGAGATTGGTAAGACATTTAATTTTCAGTCGTTTCTGATATGAAAAATAAAATATTATAAAATATTATAATTAAAAAAATAAAATAATTATAAATAAAAAGTTATTGAATGAAATAATGTAATTTTTGATTTTCCATTATTTTTTTATGTTGTCAAATTTCAAATTTTCGATTTTTCAAGAATATTTAAGAAGTTTTTATGATAATCATGTAGGCAATTCAAAAAGCAACATTTTTCTTCTCTTGTCTTTTTTCATATCGTGCGTTATTTGGCACAATTTTCTTGAGAAAATTGATCTCAAAAATATTCAAAATGCGCTCACTTTCTGAATTTTTATCGAAAATGTCTTGCTAACAAACTTGACCTTTATTTTGAAATACTAAGAGAGTATACTAAAGGACTATCTAATTTGTTTTATCTTTCGAAAGTAATCGTGCTAACAATCTAAGAATCTATAGACACATTCATTAACGAACGAGCGGACAGACACATTCGTAAACACCTGTTATTTAGATTAAGGGGGTCTCAAAACGTGAGCATTTGACAAAAACTTAGTTAAACTTGACATTAACGTAGACAAAAATGTATTTTCTTGAGATAAGTTTCAACTATTTTGTTGTAAATTCATTGCTTTTTGGGTAAAAATTAGTTTTTTTAACTGAATATTTAATTTTTACATTTTTTGTTGAAAAGAGATCGCTTTTAGTTAAATGTTTATCTCTTCCGTTACAAATTTAACTATTCTATTGGAAAATATTTTTTTTCTAGTAAAAATCAATTTAATAAAATGTGAATTCAGTATTCCATTGTGACTAAAAATTGATCTTTTTCACTTTAAAATTCAAATTTTTGGTTGAAAATTAATCTGTTTTGTAGAAAATTAATATTTTTGGCTCAGAAATTAAAATGTTTCAACATGTTTAATTGAGGCCTATACCGTTAAACTGTTTTGTTAAAAATGAGTCTTTTTTGGTTAAAATCCTATTATTTTGGTAGCAAATTCAACTATTTCGTTGGAAATTAAATTTTTCAGTTGTTAATTCACCTTTTTTGTTTAACAATTTATATCTTTGGTTAGAAATTTTGTACTTGCCTGTAAATATAAATTTTCTGATTTATTTTCTAATTTGCAAACATGTAAAATTACTTTTTAAAATCATAACGTAATTGAACTGATAATGGGAGGTGGGTATTATTAAAATACCCATTTAATTCTTTGATTTTTTGTTTATGTCTGTATTTTTACTGTATTCTGTAAGTATTCTTCCATACATTTTAAAGCATCCATCCCTCAAGGTGATTTTTCTCAAAAGTTCTATGATTTTTAAATAAAAAAGTATATTTTTTCGCTGTGTGAGTATAGTAAACCTCGATTGGTGAAGATCACGATCCACCAATTTTTTTTCTTTCAAATCTTACTTCTTTTCTCTATCCTCTCCTTCAGCTTTTATCGCATTCTGAAGCTGTTCAATGGTTTTGACGTAATTGATTCTATGGTGGGGAAAAAAGAAATAAATGAGTTTTAGAGAATGTCAACGACGGCCACTGAAATCGCACTAACCAGCAGAGGCTGCGGAGCAATTGATCCCAATTGATGAGTCAGACAGACGTTTTGTTATGTCACTTGCAAACATCCATGTACGGCAATACGAATCTATAACTGACTCATTGCGTCCAACGTTGCTAGCGAGCTGGAATTTCCTGTGATTCTCTATTTCTACTTTTTAACCTTTAATCTCATTTATTGAATCTTCAGTCAATTTCTTTGTTATAGAGAGAGGTTTGTAATTACCGAAATTTTCAAATCTACTTTTTCGCTATCTATTTGTTCGCGTCTAATTCGAAATGGTTCGATTGACTTATTGCTGAAACTTTTTTGACCCACCAGGACCGATGTTTGTAGAAGGTATAAAAAAATGGTTTATTATGCTTATAGGAGAAAAGCCTTCTTGATAATAAACTGACAACAATACTCAATGCAAAAATTTAAGAAGTTGAATTCCATTAAAATCAAATTCAAAATTCTATTTAACGTCCAATAATCAAGTTAATGTATAGAATTCCTAAAAACAAAACCAAGAATCCACTTAACAAATTTGGATAACTATCATACATTGATCATACTGCAATAAAAAAGATTTTCTTTTTAAGCAAATAATAATTCAAAAATCTTTGGGCATAAATAAAAAAGAAAAATGAGAAGGCAACGAACCAAATCCCCTTCCTTTTTTTTATTTCGTTGGTCTTCATTTTCTTATTATTAACAAATCAAAATAAAAGAACATATTCACCAAAGTTTCGGTACTTATACTTCACCCTTATCAAGGTAAGAAAATTTTCCTTCTTCAGGAATTCTATACATTAATTCTATATATTGTGATTTTTTTTCGAGATCTGTTGATCAAATTTTGTTGAAACTTTTATCATCTACCAATATCGATTTATGAAGTTTCAGACAAATTTTATATTGCATATATATATATATTAGATATGGTACATATAATACAATACGAAGTGTATTTGTTCGCGTCTTCGAGACGATTCGATCGATTTATTTGTTGAAACTTTTATTCTGATTATATAAGATAAACCTTCTTGATATTTAAATGACAACAATACTATATGCCGTGTATACACAGAAAAACTGAAGTTACATTTTGTTGCATGTAAAATTTCCAACTGTAACAGTTTACATGCTATTTGGCGACAGTTTATCCTACGATGGAATAAAAGCTGTCGTCTGCTACAGCATCCTTAGCAGCAATGGGAAAACGACAAAGTATGAGCTGGTATGAGTGAATTTCAGTTATAAATCGGGACATCAGATTTAAAACAACACAGATAAACAAAAGTTATAATTTTTTCAGGCAAGATTCGCAAACGGTTAAAAATAAAAAATATTTCGGCGAATGTTTCACTGAGTTTAGGAGAATAATTCTGATCTTATCTACTGCATCACGATGAAGTAAGTAAATTTCGGTAACAAATATAGAAGCAGCCAACAGAAAATACGAAAAAAAATGTGTCCTTACTGTTATATCTCCTCTGAAATAAATCAGATTATTGTAGTGGAACTAGAACTTATTCAATACCATTTAGCAAAAAGCGCAAAAAGCAGCTGATCAACTGACATATGGCAATCCCCAGTTCTTTCCAATTTAAGGAAGTTAAACGGCGATAGATAGCCCTGGCAACGCAATTCTAGCTACATCGCGAATAAAAATGGAGCGATTATAAGGCGAAAGATTATCCAGGCACGGTTAAAAGTTGGAAATGATCAACTTTATTCTTAACATATATAAGAAGAGATAAAAGTGAACCAAAAAAAATTTACACGAAGAGTCGATATTGACAAAAAATGGATTGCCAACAGCACGCGGTATTCCCAAGCGGTCACCCATCCAAGTACTAACCGCGCCCAACGCTGCTTAACTTCAGTGATCGGACGAGAACTGGTTTTTTCAGCGTGGTATGGCCGTTGCCGTTAGATATTATTGATGTCATCTCTGATGATCACCTCAAGTTAAATTTTATGGACAGTATTTTCGTTATCCCCCGGTCTCATGAAATGAGATATCAAGTCAAAAAGTTCCTCAATCAAATGAAAGGCACCAGGAAAGGTTCACAAATTGTTAAATATATATAATAAGGAAAAAAATTTTATTGAATTTCTTTGCAATTATAAACATTTACCAGTTGTTAATCCCTCCTTCCTGCCTTATATTCAATCAAAAAATGTTTACTCAATTTCTTATTTCGTTTGGACAAGAAATTTCAAGAAGAAGGTTCGAAGAAGTCGTTCAAATATTACGTTCCAATTTTAAGGCCATTTTACACCCCCCCCCCCCCCCTCGTATAATTTTTCCTTCCTCCCAACCCTTACGAAAAACCTTTAATCAAATGAAAAAAATTTGTTCTGGTGAGGTAAATGTTTGTACTAAACTGCCGTCGAAAACGGCATATTTTTCGAGGTACAATGTGTATACTGGGTCTTTTAGGGAACAGGCATTTTGGTTCGTAAATGTATAAGAAAAAAAAATTTGTTGCAAAAATTGTTTGATAACAATAAAATTTCTTGATCGTCATCCAAGTGTTTTTAAAAAATTTGAGAATTAGTTACTTGCAGTTGAATCTGTTAAAAAGAAAATTCTTAATGACGAAAAATAATCAAACAGTGAAGTTGTGAATTAGATTTGATTGGACAATTATAGATCATTTTTAACCACACTATGGTACATTCCGGATAATCAGTACATTTTCGACTGATTTAAATGAGAGAATGCCTATCTCTGATAATTAGAAGCCACACATATTTCGTCATAGTTCAGAATATATACTTTTTAAAGCTACTGTATTATTTCTCAAAAGAGAATAAAAGTATCACTTTTAAAACATATTTTAAGAAATAAAATAATTTTAAATTCTCTCTTGAATTCTAGTTCAAAGAAGTTGAAAGTACTTTATATTTCTTTTGCAGCTTGCAGAAAATCTTTTTATCTTTTTAGGCGTGTGTCGGACTAAAGCATGCCATTTCTACTTGGAAAGTGTTTCAAACCACTTTTTTAATGATGGAAAATAATTTGACATATTATTTAATATTCTTGTTCTGTACCACAAAAATTTTAAACATTTTTATATTTGCTATTATTGACCGGACGAGAAAAGTACATCTTTAGAAATGTATGCAGAAAGTAGTAAAATTAAAGAAAATTTCAATAAAATTGTCGAACTCTCCATTTTTATATTGATTATTTGATAAAACATTTTTAATTGTTATTTTTCGATTCTAGAAAAACAATGAATGCAAGAATGAAATAAATAAATCGAATTTTTAAAGTATCCTTAGATTAATTACAAGGGAAAAACGTATTTTTTCATATGTTTATAAAAAAACATCTCAAAGTTTTTCAGTCGCAAAAACTAGGTATTCCCGGAAATTCAAGTCGAAATTCAAATTCATCATATTTTATTAAAACTGTTTGCAATTGTTGAAACTGCTAGAAATCAGGGTACATTTTTTATAGGAATGCTCAGTTACATTGATGAGCAAATTTTAAAAAATTCCTTATTTGTTATAAACAAATTCCAAAACCAAACCAAAATGAACATTTATTCAGCCATTAAGCCATTTTTCTAACATATGTAGACTTTGTTTTTCAACACTATTAAATATCAGTATCGCCACAATAACCTTCTACTTGGATAATTAAACAGCAGGTGAAAAGATTTATTTCAATAACTTTATAAACAAATTAACCATTTTGTTTCCTTTTTACAAATAAAAATATATATTTTTTATCAAAATATGAAAAAAAAAACAAAATAATGTCGTAAATTGTTACTGAGAAGTAATTTCTAGATTTTTTAATGATAAACCGAAAGTCTATGTATTTAATAACACCTGAAAGAGAGAAAATATTTAGACACTGATTGTATGTACTTTTTAGTTATTGCAAACAGTTTGAACAAAACATGTTACATTTAAATCATTAAATTTATTTATTCCGTTTTTAATTTCACGGTGTTCTTAGCATCCATAAACTACAATTGAAAATTATTTATTTAATAAATAATATAATCATTTATATTTCAATCAATATGTTCAAATTGTCTTTACTGGATATACTTTCTACATATATTTGTATTGAAGTATTTTTATCGTCCGATTAATATAGCAGAGATAAAAAACATTAATTAAATATGATAATATACATTTATTACAAACTATAATTAGATTATACCCTTTCAAAAATATACACACTTGCTATGTTTATTATTACTATGTCTATTACCATCAGATATTATAATGGCTGCGTCTTTGTTAATATAAAAATTGATATTTATGAGTAAA
>NC_046662.1:19720062-19724853 GCF_010883055.1 Belonocnema kinseyi | reverse complement strand
TTTTATTTATTAAGCTTAAGGTATCATTTTCCGAAATATCAATATGATATTAAAATATGCTTTCTAGAAATTTGTAGACAATTTTTGTTTCGTAAAATGTTAAAATCCTTGTTTTGCTTTGAAAAATCAGGTTTCGGACTGATTTTAAAATTAAAAATAGGTTAAATAGCACTGTCAAATTTGAAAATAGTAGGAAAGCAGCATCATACCATTTTTAAATATTACGTTGAAGGTTTAACTATTTTTGTTATCTGATACACAATATATATCTTCCATAAAATTCTGTGAAATATCTAAAATCCGTAGAAATCCCTAGAGGTTCTTTAAAATTTTATTTCAAAAAGTCCTCAGTAATCCATTTGAATCTCTTGAAATATTTTAAATAACCATGATATCCATCTTAACTTTTTAAAATACTTAGATATTTCTAAAATTCTACGAAATTATTAAAAACCCTTGAATAATTTTTAATCTCGTATATTCTCTGAAATTCTTTTAAATATGCTTAAAACTTTAAAATCATTTAAATTACTTTAAAATAACATCTTGTGAAATCCCTAATAATCCAGAAAAATCGAATAATATATTGAAATCTATGATATCTTTCAAAATCCTTCTTCAAAAAATAGGTATGTCATAAATATCTCGAAAGCATTGCTGTCGATTTTCATCAATTCCGATTGGGTAATTTGAAAACTTCAAGAAAAGAATTTTTGCCAAACTGACACACATAGTTAGGAATCTAAAAATATAATGAATTTTCAACCAAAAAAAGAAAAACAAATTATTAACATAACAGTTGAAAAATAAAATAGTACAAGTTTCATTAAAAAATTAATTTGCAATACAGAAAATTAATTTTTAATCAACGAAATGATTTTTCAACACAACTAAAGAAATTTACAACAAAAATGTGAATTTTTAAATGCATTTTTAACTTATTAGTAAATTTTCCACCAAAAAGGTGAGTTAGTCGCCAACAAGATTGATATTCCACAACATAAAAGAAAAAGTCTGAGTCGAGTTAATAAAAAATACCTGAGTACTCATCCCGAATTTCAAGACGACGAAACACTTCATTTTCTAAAAGTAAACACAGTTGATAAAGTTTGAATTAGACGTTTACATTTGTTCAAAAGTGTCCTTTTTGGTTTGAGAATGGCAGGAAATTTCACTATTTGGTTGCAAATAAACTTTTTTGTTAAAAATTAATATTCTTGGTAAGAGAATTCAACCATTTGGTTAAACTTATTAATTTTGTTGTTAAAAATCGAACTATTTTGTAGAAAGTCCAACTATTCGGTTAAAAAAATTATATTTTTATTAAAAATTCATCCGTTCGGCTTGAAAGTGGAGAAAATTAAAAAAAAAAACTTTTTTAATAACTTGAAGTTACTTCTTCTAGTAATCATAACTAGTTACTAAAAACAGTACCTTAGCCAAAACTGATGCCTGGACTAACTGTGAATTCCAGAATAATCTAGAAAAATTCAGAACATTCTAGAAAGTTCCAAAATTCTTAAAAATGTTCCCAATTCTTGTAAATAACAACTGCAGATTTATTTGAAAGTGCGATGAAGAAAACCATTTGAGTCGCAATTGGATATCGTTAGGCGGAGGATCAATAATTTATGAAAAGACATTAAAGGCATTAATCGACGATAGGATTTGTAGGATAGAATATTTCTCTCTCCCGCTTTGAGGACGATTCGCTATTTCTTCTTCTTGTCGAACTGGATTCCTCTCCACCGGTAAATGAGCTTCCTGCTTCCTCCTTTACTTCAATATCGCAAATTCCCTCATCTAGTCTTCTCCAACCATTTCATTTTTATTCACTTCTTTTATTACTTCTTCTTATTTTTTAGACCATTCTTTTTTACCCAATCCTTGGTAATCTTCAGAATCTTAAAATTTAATGATTAAGAAAATGGAAATGAAATTGCTTCATTAAATTTACGTTCGAAATAATTTTAATTTTTAAGGAATTGCTGGGTTGCATAGTTTAATATATATTAAACGCAATATTAGGCGTTTTAGTTTCTTCTATCTTTGTTCAAATATTCAAAGAGTAACAAATTCAACTAAACTGATTATATTTAAAGAAAATCAAGTAAATTGAAAAAATTCAAGTGAATTTATAAAATTCAACATAACTCTAAACAAATTCAAGACGAATCAATAAACATTAGGGGTAATTCCAAATCTCTTCAAATCTCTGAACCCCTACAAAATATCTCAGGGATCATTTACAGAATACGCGATACGCTTAGGGGGGTTGGGGTGTATTAAAATATATTGAGAGTTTTAAGATCCCTTAAAATCGTTGAAATCCACGGAAATTTTATAAATTAACGTGAAATCTTTTTAAATATTTTAAAACCTTATAAAACCTGTAAAATCGTTCCATATCTTCCGAAATTCTAGAAAATTCTTTAGCCAAAAATATTTTAAATTCTTTAAAATCACTTGAAAGTAATAAAATCAATAACAAATTGTATGGAATCTCCTGAAATCCCCAAAAATATTGTTAATCAAAAGCTCTTGGAGATAGTGAATGTGTGGCAGCCTTGATGATTTTTTGCAGTTACTTTTTATAGAAATGCTCTGATTTCCTACTTTTTTCAAAATTTTTGACTCTTGGAGGCATCCATCTTTTTATAAATTTTTTTAAACTTCTATTAAAGTTTGCAAAAGGACTCAATTTTAAAAATAGTTCACTGTAAGCACCGTAACTGAATATAGAGGACAATATGGGATATAGGGTCCGGTCTGTAAGGCCTGAAATTCGTATTTTTATTTGAGAATTTAGCGCTTTAGTTAAAAATGACCCTTTTTGTTGAAGATTCAACAATTTAGGAGAAAGTTTCTTTTTCTTAGATAAAAAATGCTTTTTTATTTAAAATTACAAACGTTTCTTTATTAATCATTTCTTTAGGTAGAAATGGTATCTCTTTTGGTTTAAAATGCAACCTTTGGTTTGATAGTATAATTATTTTGACTAAAATACAACAATTTTGTTAGAAAGACATCTTTATTAATTAAAAACTTGATTTTTTCATTACAAAATCATCTTTTTGGGTTCAAAATTTAACTCTTTGGTTGAAAATTACCGTCTTGTTTGAAAATTCAATTATTTTTTTGAGAAATCCATTAAAAAAGTCAATTTCTTTAAATGATAATTTAACTGTTCCAGTTTTGGTCCAATGATTGTATTCTTTTCTCTGGTTGAATTTTTTTAAAAATTAATTTTTTTAACTAAAAATAAAATTATTCTAGTTAGAGATTCATGACTTAAGTTGAACATTGTCTCTGCTCATTGTCATATACTTTTAGAAGATTTTAACTGCTTTGTTAACAATTTATTTCTCTGGTTAAATTTTCATCTCTTTACTTGAACTGTTTTCTTGTAAAACGCTTATGAAGAAAATTCCACAATTTTATTAATAACCTATATTTTTGGTTCAAAAATTCAACTATTTTGTTGGAAATCCATTTTTTCTTGTAGAAAATTCAATAATTTGGTTAGAACTTATTTCGTTTTCTTGTTAATTGGGAAATCTTTCTTGGCTGAAAATTCAAATACTTGAGTAAAAGTTGAACTACTTTGTTAAACATTTATTTTTTTGTTTGACAGTTTATCCCTTTGGTTAAACTATTTTGGCAAATACTCGTTGCTTTTTTATTAAAAAGAAACTCTTTTAACTGACAATTTAAATATTTCAGTTTTGACATAGAAAATCCATACTTTTGCTTCAAAATTCATCCCCTTAGTTTAAAATTTCATCTTTTTTTCTTTAAATACAACTGTTTAATTAAAATTACTTAGTTTTTGTTAAAGCTATTAATATTTTTATGAAAAATTGTTTCAGATAAAAATTTTGCAAATATGACAATTTCAACATAGTTTAAAATGGAATATTTTAAAATAAAAATTTGGAAAATTGAATCGTTTAAAATTAAGAGGGATTTAAGTTGTGTGATTTGTAATTAAAAGCGTTCAAAATTGAATACTTTTAAATTGAATTATTTGAAAAAATATTAAAAATGCAGAGTAATCGTAAATAAGAGACATTCAAAATGAAAAGATTTCTACTACGGAACGCTGAAGACAAACGAATTTGAACTTCATTTAAAACTGAAGAAATTATTTAAAGTCAACAACAATCATGACATTACAACTTTTTTATGCTCAAACTCTTTAAAATTTAAATTATTTTATGTTAATTGAACTTTTTTTAATTTAACATATTCCAAATTTTTAGTAGTGATACAATTATACAACTCTACTGTTTCCAATTATGAAAATAAGTAAAATATATTCCAATAGTTATTAGCTTAAACAAATAACTATTGGAATATATTATATTCATTTTCATAATTGGAAACAGTACAATTGTATAATTATAAACAATTTGAAATATGTTGAATTAAAGAAAAATCAATTAACTTAAAATAATTGAAATTTTAAAGAGTTTGGGTATAAAAAATTCTAATGTCACGATTTTTGGCGAATTTAAATTTCTTCAGTTTTAAATTAGGTTCGGGTTTTAATGAAAGTCTTTCCCGAGAAACTAACAATTTGTATTAAAATTCAACCATCTTTAAAAAATTGGTAAGAAGCAATATTGAAAAAAAATTAAAGTGCAACAATTTCAAAAGTAAAAGAATTTAGTTGATTACTCAGGTATCAATTGTTATTTAATTTGTTTTTATATGACACAATTTTTATTGTTTTAATTTCAAATTGTTTCATTCTTAAAACTTCAATTGTAGAAATATAATTTATTTTTG
>NC_046662.1:19714297-19719962 GCF_010883055.1 Belonocnema kinseyi | reverse complement strand
ATAAAATAAAATAAAATAAAATAAAATAAAATAAAATAAAATAAAATAATATGTTTCAGCGAAACTAGGTAGTAAATAATCCCCTTTGTGTATAATAATATCGTAGATTATAAAAGCAAAATAGCTTCCTTAGTGCATAATCCATTCTTGAATTTATGATTACCTTCCTGTACTATACTGTATCAGAATTGCGAGTTCGCTAACTTCAAAGTATGCAGCGCTCGTTAAACTACGGTATTCTCTGGTAAACATCGCTCAGGTATATAATCGAAGTTTACTTTAGGAAAATTATTCGAAAATTTTAGGAATAAAACAATAGTAAAAGTAATTTTTTACAAAAATTTACGAGACTTCGAATTTTCGCAAAAAATATTTATTAACAAAATAAAATATTATCACCCTTTAATTAACTAAGAAACAAATATAAACTTCTATTTGATTATAAATTCCCAGCTTTCAGAATTTTAAGATTAGCTATATTCGTCATCATTTGAATATTTTGAACTTTGATTACTAGATTTGTTTCAAAATTTGAAAAAAATTATTGAATTATTATTTGCAATTATTATTATTATTATTAAGTTAATTGCAATTATAAATATCTTGATTAATGAAAATGAAGAAAAGGGAAGAAGAAATGTGACCGGTGAATGACACCCTGGATGAATGTCTATTTATTGACCAATTTAATTGAAATCAAAAGGTTCATGAAGGTTTCGTAAAAAGTAGTCTGCTTCAATATTAAATTTCATATGCATATGCCAGGAAAATAATTTTCAAAGCAGTGCAAAAAATATATATTCAAAAGCCGTTGGTGCCATCTAGACGCGCGCATCTCGAGTAGGGAGAGTTACAAGTAGGGAGAGTGCTCTAAGCAAGAGGGAGTCGGTGCACTGCCGCCTGTCAAAATAAATATTGTAAAAAATAACGAGGTCAGGGGTCAGTCAGCGAATTTGTTTTTCAGTGAGTGGGTGCCTGAAAGGCAAAGGTTTGTATAATGATTCATTCTGAGCAATAATATTAACCTTTCAGATAATTCGTAAAGAAACACATCAGTGACAGAATCATTGTTAAAGTTGCGTATCAGTGAATCGCTTGGAGGTTATGGTTTCCGAGAGCTTAACGTTACACGTATATTAAACAATAACAGTCTCTATTTCGTACGGCATGGAGTCGTCAATTTGTTAGAACACATAAAATTTATCATTTGCTTTCTAGTTTATACTAGCTTTTAGATATTCATGAGCATACTAATAACTAACTTTTCAGTGATATGGCAAAAGCACTGTCATTGAAAGGTGCATAGGTGTCACTGAACCATCCACTCTTATAAAGCACACAAAAAATCATTAATTATTAACAAGCAATGCGGACATTACTGCCATCATACTTTTAGTATTATAAAACAACTTCACTTACACCTTTAAAAAACTCGTAATTGAAGCCTATACAACAATGAAAAGCTTAATCTTCTACTCTTGAAAACTAACAGTGTCACTAACTGGTGTACTAATTTGTGTGATAACGGAAAAATAGAAGCAAAGTAAGAGGCTTACAGAAAAGGAGAGGGCTAAAACGGGAAAAGATATTTGGAAGATAGTGAATTAAGCAAAAAAGATGAGAGTAAACCAGAAAAATAACACGGTAGGATGAAAAAAATATGTTATGGAATTGCTAGGAGAAGTGAAGAAGAAAGTTAGAAAAGTTACTTAAGGAGGACAACTTGGAAGAAAAGAAGATGAGGAAAAGGACATGAGAAGGGAAAAAATAGTAAAAATTATAGGAAGAAAGAAAGGTGCAAAGGCACGAAATAACGTGCAATAGAGTTTGGAAAGGAGAGGTATGGCCAGAGTTGTGGAAAGAAGGACTATTGGTGTCCATAGTGAAGAAAAGCATATGTAGTTGTTTTATCGGAGAAAAAAACAAAGATAGAGCTATCGAATTAGATAGGGGTTTGAAAAGGAATGGAGGTAATAGACAATACATTTATTTCAAATATCTGGTAAATAAAAGATATAAAAGGGTAAAAGAGGGGTTAATAGGAATGGTCGTAGGCTTAAAGGCGGCAGGGGAGAGGGAAGAAAAAAATAATGGAGAGATGGAATCAATAAAGTTAGAAAAGTAAGGAAGTTTGGATACTTGGGATATATCTTGTAAACAAATTGACAGCATAGAGTTCATGGAAAAGAAAGGATAATACAATAGGTTGGTGTAATGGAAAAGCTACAAGTATAGGAAAAAGCAGATTAAAAGAGGATGGGAGGAGGAGAATGTGGTTATTTAATATGCTAGTATGACCTGCATTAGGCTATGAATTAGAGATATGGGTATGGAAGGAGAGGAAAGCGATTGCGTAAAAAGTTTACGAGAATTGGGTAAAAGTGTGGTACATAAGGTGAGCGATAGGGGTAGACTATAGGACAACAAGTGTTTTAAGGAGATAGTTGAAAGGAGAAGAAGCGCGAAAGAATTAACGAGATGGGTAGAAGAAAGGAGTGAGTTATTCAATGCTAAATGTATAGAAGATGGGACTGAAGTAAGCTATCAAGAATTGGAAAAAATGGGGAGGGAAAGATAATTAATAGAAACATGGGAGACGATTAAGGAATAGAAACATAATAAATGTTGTAAGACAATAAAAAAGGAAGGAGTACCGAAATGTTTGGAAAAGGGTTGTGGAGAGAGAAAATGGACCAGAATAGCAGGGCTTAGACTTTAAATTGAGAAAGGAGGTAAGGGAAGGGATGTTTTGGGGAAAGAAAGAAAGAAAACAGAATGTGCAGAATTTGCGAATGGGAAAAGGAAACATGGGAGCATACGAGTATATAGTAACGATGTAGGAAAGGAATGGAAAATAAAAGAAGCTGGCCAGAGAATTTGATAAAGATTCTAGAGGTGGATGAGTGGGGTGAGGAATGGATGAATTCAATGTTCTTTCAATATACCTATAATCATCTGATATTCTAATGAATTTAGCATACATTTTTTATAAATCTTGAACTAAATTACTCTCTTTGAACTATATGCAACGCTTATCGTCTGGATTCGGGGAGAAAAGTGCATTAACGAAAAAGTCGTTCGATTGCCTCGATAAGTAGTTTCCCGGAGTGCATCGCATTTTAAGGAAGAATAATCGTTTATCGGACTCCCCAACCCCAGAGCTTCGTTGCGTTCAGAAGACAAAAGGCAATTTCTCTTAATCGTGTCGTCCACAAATTATAGAAAACGAAAGTAGCTTCTTTTATGAGTTTCATTTCCTTTATTGAAATATCAATTTTAGAAAGTTATTTATTTCGATTCATATTTTTTTCAGCAACAAAAATTTCTCAAAATTGAGGAATAAATTTTGAAGTTACTTTCTGTGTGTATAGGTGGATTAATAATAATAATAATAATAATAATAATAATAATAATAATAATAATAATAATAATAATAATAATTCCTTCGGCCACTTTTTCCGCAAACAAGTTTCTGTGTTTGTACTCATGAATGGCGTACTTATGTCTCTCGATTTTTGTTTAACACGCAAGTTGGCAACTTGTTAATATACGTCAATTTTATATCTTGTAAAATTTGGTTTACACATGAATTTGTTTTAACTGAAGTCATGGTAAATGTATAGAATTGAATTAATTTCAATTTCAAATCTTTAAATTTGAAATACATTTTTATAAAAAGTTCGAAATTACATAATTTGAAACTATAATCATTCCAAATGAAGAAATTTTCAATTGCAATTATTAAAAATTGAAGATTTTTTAACTGAAACTCTTCAAAATTGTAGAACCTTAAATTTTAAATATCTGTAATTGAAGAGTTTTTCATTTTGAAAGTTCACAATAAAGAATAATGAAAGTTTTATGTTTTACTATTTAAAACTATGAAATTTTCATGATTTACTTGCGCAACTTGCTCAATTTGAAAGATTTGTAATCGAAAGCTTTACTTTTAATCTTCAAAAAGATAAATATTTAAGAGTTTTTTAATAAAGAGATGTATAAACACATCTTTTTATGATTAAAGATTTTGTAATTGTAAAATTAACAAATTAAATAATTTTGAATCAAAGATTTTTTATAAAAAAGAACATTGAATTCTTTGTTTTCAAAAATCCAGAATTTTTAATTGTTATACTTAGAATTGTTGAACATTGAATTGTAAATTTTTAAAATTAAAGATTTTCAAATTTAAACACTTAAAAAATAATAAACTTGAGAATTAAAAATACTCTAATTTTCATCATTTACATTCAAAATTTCTTAAATTTAGAAGATTCAAATCGAAAACTTGACTTTTTATTTCTAAAATCACCCAAGGTTAGGAACTTTTATTGATACATAATTGAAATTTTGTATTGTGAAGCTTTCAATTTAATTATTTTAAATAAAAATTCAAAATTACAAAACTTTCAAATATGAATCTTAAAAATTTAATAATTTGATATTCTTTATATTTAAAATTCAATAATATATAATAGTACTGTTCGAAATTGCAGAGCTTATAATTCTAACAAGGAAGTACTTCAGGTGTCCCGCGCCGATTTGATTCTACCTGATATATGTTGTAGTACTCGAAAAACTAAGCGACATGTATTTTTTTTATCTGCGGAAAAACACTTTAGGGGGTGAAACTGCTCTTCAAAGATAGGGGTCTCAAGTGTCGATTGTATAGTTTTGTGTATAAAAACCAAATTAATTTCGATCAAACCGACAGGAAAAGTTTCCTCGTGATGAAAGATGAATAACGTAATTTTCTAAGAAAAAAATGAGAAGGCTCAGCCGCCCCTACATATTTTAAAGTTGTGCTGGAAATGTTTGAATTCACAGGAAAAATGTTTTAATATTATCAATATAACTAATTCTATTATTATTAATATAATATAATTATTAATTATATTATAATATATATAATTTTTTATTATAATATAACATTATTAATATAATGTTTTTATATTAAAAAGATAGTTATATAACGCAGGAAGTCAAATAGAGTTCATCCAACATGAATCCAAAAATTAAGCGGAGGTAAACCACCACTCAATTATGCATAAAATTTAAAAAAAAGTATAAAATCGAGCAAAATATCCGAAGAAAATACGTGTTGCACACGAAAAAGAGGATGTATGTATTTATATATTTTTAAGAAAAAAGAGCATTAAAGAGGGTAACTACCCCTAAACTATTTTTACACAAAAAAATTAATACAAATAATTAAAATGCATACATAGTTTACAGATAAAAATAATATTTTCAGGTCAAAACTACAATATTGGGAAATCTAGATAGTAAATCGAAGTTGTATTCTTAGAACGTCAAAAAATTGTTTCAAACATAATGATTTCTTACACCACGAACATCGAATTACAGTGATATTCGTACAATTTAATAGATCACAACGTGTTTGACAAGAATCACTAATGCTAAAGTCCACCGGATTTTCGAATTTACCTACATTATCTGCAATACATCCTCTTTCGTACCATGCATATTTAAAAATATTAGTATATGTTGGCGAGGTTAACTGATTATGTACCAAAAACTAGAGCTTAATAATAATAATCCTAATACGAGGGTAGTTCAATAAGTCCTTAGAATGACCAACATATAGCGCGCGAATCGCTCCAAATCATCTGTTTTCAGTCAGCACCACTCCCGACTAGATATA
>NC_046662.1:19705475-19714197 GCF_010883055.1 Belonocnema kinseyi | reverse complement strand
AACTAAAATTCGAATTGGTCGAACACCCACCGTATTCACCAGATTTAGCCCACAGTGACTTTTTCTTATTTCCAAACTTGAAAAAATGGCTCGGTGGACAGAAATTTCCAGACAACGAAGACGTCATTGCCTCTGTAAGGGCTTATTTTGAGGAACTTCCGAAAACGCACTTTTTTGAAGGATTAAAAAAACTTGAAAAGCGATTGACCAAGTGTATAGAGCTCCAAGGAGATTATGTTAAAAAATAAAAAAAAATTACCCAAAAATAATTGTTTTTATACTTCATTCTAAGGACTTATTGAACTACCCTCGTATGTAAATCAGACTAAGAGAATCGGAAAAGTGACGCACATAATTTTTTCTAACTTTAAACCCAAATACATACGTCTAAAGGTAAGTTTTTCTGTTGTTACTGTTGGAATAATATTAAAATTTAGATTCAAAATCTCCTTGTTTTGTCGCAAGATAAAATTGATCACAAAATGTACAATAATCAAATAGCTGACAACGAATAATGAGTCCTATCTTGAAAAATATTAAGTAAAGATGATAATATATAATTTTATAAAATTTTCAATTTTTAAATTATTTCAATAGGAGCAACATGAAAGATTTAATATGCGTTGTCAGCTATTCTATTAATGCACATTCTGTGATAAATTTCACCCAGCGAAAAAAAGTGACTGATTTGCAACAGTTCGCAATCCTTCAAATTAACAAACTTTGAAAATAATGCGCACAAAATTGAATTATAAAGGTTATTAGTGTGAAACAATTTAGGTGTAGTTGCCCTTTACCCCATTTTCTTTGTGTATGGAAAGTATATATTATCATAGAAACCAAATAAAAAGCATTTATGAGTAGCTACTCCTATTAATTTAAAAATTTTTTGCGTAACACGTGAACTTCATTTTTGTCTCAAATGCAAAATATATTTGTTTGAACATTTTTTTTCTATTAATTTAGCAATTTCCAGCGTATTTGAAAATATGTGCGGGTGGTTTAATCCCGCGTAATTTTTTTATTTATATTGGATAAATTTTCTTTTACTTCCTTCGATATAAAACTATCTTCCTAATTGTTTTTGTGTGTCGAAAGTATTTATTATCAGGCACAAAATAAAAACGGCTTAGGAGTAGCTACCGCATTAATTTTTGTTTACATTTTTTTGTCAAACCCGACTATATTTTGGTCTCTAGTGCAAAAAATAGTTCTTTTTCTCTGATGAATTTAGCAATTATCAGCACATTTAAAAATATGTAGGGGTGGCTTTCCCCAGCGTAATTTTTGTATTCATGTTGGATGGACTCTATTTTACTACCTTCGTTATAAAACTAATTTTCCAATTTTTGTGTGCATGGAAAGTACATATTATTATAGACACAAAATTAAAAGTATTATGGGTGGCCACCTCTTTTATTTTTTTTAATTTTGTTGGCAAAATACTTCAGCTTTATTTTTATCTCAAGTGCAAAATATTATTTTTTTCAAATTTTTTTCTTTGAAATAAACATTTTCAGCACAACTTTGAATATATGTAGGAGTGGCTTACCCCTTCTTTTCTTTTGAGTAATTAGATTTGAGTGTTTTTGTGCAGATAACAAAAATACGCTTCACTTAGTTTTTCGAATACTACAACATAGATCAGGGAGAATCAAATCGGCGAGGGACACCTGAAGTACTTTCCTTGTACGTCTTTTAAAATTAAACCGTTTTTAATTTTGAAAATTGACAATAAAAAAATAATGCAACTTTCATGTTTTGCGATTTAAAATTATGTAATTTTCATGATTTACATTCGAAATTTCTTCAATTTGTAAGATTTATAATCGAAAACTTGACTTTTGATCTTCAATAAGATAAGAATTTAAGAGTTTTATTTATACATCTTTAGGATTAAAGAGTTTTAAATTGTAAATTAAAAAAGGTTAAACAATTTCAAATAAACGCTCAAAATTACACAACTTTAAAAAATAATTCTTAAAAATTTAACAATTTGGAATTCTACATATTTAAAATTCAATCATTTTTAATTGTACCTCTTTAAAATTGCAGAGCTTTTAATTCTAAGTCTTTTAAAATTAAACAGTTTTTGATTTTGAAAATTCAGAATTTAAATTAAGTAAGTTTGATGATTCGAATTAGAAATATCTTCAATTTCAAAGAAAAAAATAAATGCTTGACCTTTGATTTAATACATGTTTGAATTTAAATTGTGCATTTAGAAAGTTAAAGAGCTTTCAATTGTAAATGGTCAAAATTGGATATTATTAACTTTCGAGAATTTTTAAATTCGGCAATAATTGAATAATTAAGCAATCAAAATAAGAATGATGTTACTTGTATAATCGGGCGCTATATTTGCTAATTTTAAAACAATAATTTTTAATTGGAGGATTTTAATTACTATTCAGATATTAGATAAAGTTTGAAATTAAAAGTTTTTCAAACACATTTAATCTTCGTTCTTATAGAGTCTTGATGGAAGATTTGAACGCATCGTTCTAGAAAGAACTGAAGAACAAACAAAAGCAACGTTTGCATGGATGGAAAAGACTGGTAGGATGATATTCTAAAGTACAGAATTTCAAGCCTCTCTTTATATCATCTTCATTCTTGTGTTACACATCCATCTCTCCTTTCTAGCGAAAATTTCTGCCCCGACTGCAATGAAAAAGCGGAGAATCGAAAGAATCCTTCAGGTGACTTATTTCAACCTCTTCACCCTTAAGAAGTCAAATCCATTTCTCAAAGAGCCAACTTTTCCACTATAAAATAAAGAAAATCGTCTTTTTTCTTCTTTTTATGGGGCCGTTCAAAAACTGCGTAACACTTTTTTGAAAAATGTTCTGCACCATTTCCTTTCTTCGTCACGATCATCACATGAAGCTTGAACTCCATCCAAAAAAACGAATTTTCCATAAGACAATTAAATTTTCAGTCCAAATACTAAAAATTTCAACAGAAAGTATAAATCGCGAAAAAAAATAAATTTACAGCCAAATAGTTGAAATTTCAATAAAAGAAGAATAATTCTCAATAAAAAATTTAATAGTTGACATTTGAATCAGAAAATATTTTTATTTTAAATCAAAAACAGTTGAATTTAACTAACAAATAGAAAGCAATTTTCAATAAGATTTAAATCCTCAACCAAAGCAGATACATTTTTAACAAAACACTTGCACTTTAAAGTTAAAAAGATCAAATTTCTAATTTTCTACCAACAGAGATGAATTTTCAACGCAGAAAGATTTTTTATTCAAAAGAGAAAATAATGTTAACCAAATTGTTGAGTTTTTAAGTCAAAAAGGCAAATTATCTAGGAAACTATTAAATATTGTAAACGAAAAAGTTAATTTTTATTTAAAAAATTGGATATGAAACTAAAAGCAATAGTACAATTGCATACATTTTCAAACAATTAGTTGAATTTTTACCTAAAAATGATCAATTTCACACAGAAAATGAAATAAATCCATTTTCATTTTTAAAAATAATTTTCAAAAAAAGACAGGGGCATTCGAGTAATTATATAAATATTTAACAAAGTATTTTAGCTTTTAGTCAGGAAATTGAATTTTTAACCAACAGCTAAAATTCAGAATGAAAAATTTAATAGTTGAATTTTCAACTGAAAACTATCAGTTTTTCATCTTAACCAAAAACATGATAATAATAACTACCACTTTTAACTAAGTCATTGAATTTCTAACAAACAAAAAATTCAAATGCAAAACTTAATACATAAAAATACCAAACATATAATAGTAGATTTTTAGATTAAGAACATTCAACTTCTAACCAAAAATCATTGGATTTTCTTAGTGGGTTCTAATAATTAAGTTCACATTTAATTGGAAAAAAGGAAAAGGGAACGTTTCATGAAAAAAGAGAAAAAAGATAAATTCTTTAAAAAGGGTGGATGAGGGGGGTTGCGTGAGGAGGGATGAGAGGAGGGGAAGTAAGGGTAATTATGGGAAATTATTAGGATAAATTTTCGGCTAGGGGGGGGAAGTCTAGACAGATTTTGTGAAGGAGGTTGTGAAGAGTGAATTGACGGAAAGTGAAGTTAGGGAATGCAGGGGGGGGGGGGTAGGTAAGGAAGAGGTTTAAACGACTTAATTAACGTCTAAATAGGCTACAAAACCTCTTTTTTGTAGTTACGCGGGGCCTACTTTGCCTAATTTTTTTGTTTTGTTAAATAGTGATATTTGTTTATTAAAAAATGACAATATGTGTTTCAGATGATTTTTTAGCCTTGTAGGTACTAGTTTTATTTTATAATACCGGCAGCCACGCAAAAAAAATTACTTGAACGGTTGTATATTGTTTATATAGATCAATTTTTTGCTTCTCTTGTAAAATTATGTTGTTTGGACATAGAACCGTTTAGCTTTCCCCGCATCAATTATGACTGAAAACTATAGTTTCAAAACAAATTATTTTTTAAAATATTTGTTCTCTAAATTTCCAAGGAACACAGTTTTTACCTAGTTCGAAAACTAAACGCTTATCTTATCTGCGGCGTTTGTTTAAAAAGGACGAGACGATCTCCATGCTTCTGTACCTTAGAGTGCATTTTTCATGTCCTGGACTGGCTTTATTTTCCACATAGCAGATGGAGTTTTCCAGGTACAGCTTGAGAGAACCATCTTTTTATGTCGCTCTTAAAACTGCCATTCAACATGCTGAACCCCTAAACTTGTAACTTTGACAGAAAATGAATTTTCGGAAAGTTTTCGTTAAATAAAAGATACTCTGCGATCCAATGCTACGAGATTCAACCAGTGGTTTTTTTAATAGAAAAACATTAGATTTGACCAAAAGAGGCGAATTTCCTATAAAATAGTTTAATTTTTCAACCCGAACATATGAATTTTTAAACAAAGCGATACATTTTTAAATCAAAGAGATGAATCTTAAACCATAAAAATAATTTTTTTCACAAAGTATAGTTCCACATTTAACCAAGTAATTGCATATTTAACGGAAAAATATAAATTTTCAACAAATAACTTAATAGTTTATATTTCAATCAAAAATTGAACTTTAAATCAAGAACAATTGAATTTAGCAAAACAAAATTTCAATAAAATACATAAATTTTCAACAAAGTGGTTTCATTTTCTACCAAAGACATGAATTTTCAACTAAACTGATAAATCTACTACCCAATAAAGTAAATTTTTCAACAAAATATTCCAACGATTAACTAAGCAATTTAATTCTCTAGACTAGAACTATTCCTAAAATTTTACGAAATCTTTCAAAATTAAAGAAAAGCTTAAAATTATATAGATTTTTTACGATATTTTTTGAAAAATCATTGAAAATGTCTTGAAATATTTTTTAATTTTCTCTTAAAATTCTTTTTTCAAAATAAAAAAATCATGTTCAATTTTCCCAGCAATCTTCAGAAAATTGTTGATTCTCTTGAAACCCTAATTTTCAACATACAGAGATACATTATTAATCTAATAACGTAGTTTTTAAACAAAAAAGATGATACCTTAATCAAAAACAGTTGCATTTTTAACCGAATCGTAATATGTATTTTGAAAACAAACAGTCGAATTTTTTAGGGGGCAATTGAATTTTCGAAACAAAAGGATGAAATTTCTATTTAAAAAAAGTTTAATGAAACAGTTGAACTTTTGATAAAAAGTGTCTTTTAAACAAAACACAATTAATAAATAAATACAATTAAAATCATATAAGTAAATTTTCAACCTGGAACGTAAAATTTTAACCAAAAAGTTGATTTTTCAAATAAAACATATAATATTTTAACAGAAAAAGATTAAAGTGCAAGAAACTAACAACTCAAAATTTCAACTCAACAAAAAAATCTATAGTGTATATGTCAACCAAAATAGATAATAATTTTTAGATCATTAAGAATTTTCAAGTAAAAAGACAAATTTTCTAATAGCCAGTTTAATTTCCATCCAAAAAAAACGAATGTTTAACACAAAGTTTATTCTTTAAGTCAAAAAGACAAATGTTCTATGAAACCATTAAATTTTCAACAAAAAAATCATTTTCAACCAAATAGTTGAATCTTTAAACAAAAAAGTTTACTTTCAGCCAAAAATGAAATAGTTAAATTCACTGTTTACAAAATTATTTTTTTATAAATAATTAATTTTGGTCAAAATAGTTAAATTTTCAATCAAAGAGAACAATTTTCAACTGAAAGCGATTAATTTTCAACCAGAAATTAAATACTTACATTTCCAATTAAAAAAAATTAATTTCCATCAAAAAAAAGAATTTGCATCAAAATATTTAAATCTTAAATTAATAAACTGCATTTTTTTAAAACAGTGCAAATTTCAACCAAGTTGTTGAATTTTTAACAAAAAAAGAATTTTACATAACACATTTAATATTTCAATTTCCTAATAAAGAGTGTAAATTCTCTACCAAAAATACAAGTGTTAGATTTTCAATTAATGAAATTCATTTTTTAGCAAGAAATAAAATTATTTGGTTGAAAATTTAATTTTCTATTGAGAATTCGAAAATCAAATTTTTTTTAATTAATTTTTTTAAATGAAAATATAGCTATCCCGTTTATGCTTGAAAATTCGTGTTTCTGACTTGAAAGTTCAGATTTTTTGGTAAAAAGTTCAGCTATTTGGTTACAATTTCAATAAAACAGTTAAGTATTTAGGCCAAACTAATAGATTTTTTACAATTTTAAACAAAATTGTTAAATTTGCAATCAATGGAATGAATCCTTTAACAAAGTATTGAAAATTTCAACTAAGTAGTTGAAAAAAAGACGAAAGAAGACCAAAATAAAGATGAATACTCCGTGAAAATATAATTCGTTAAATTTTTTAAATAAAAAAGATCAGTCATCCACCAAAATTTTAATAGTTGAGTTTTCATTACAAAAACTCATTTTCAACAAAAAAAGAATTTTCACCAAGAGATGACTTTCTGACTAAATAGACAATTTTTCAAAAAAAAAAAAATAATTAAGTGTTAAACAAAATAGTAGAGGTTTGAACCAAACGATATGAATTTGGAACCAAAAATATATTTAGCAGACTCTCCATTAAAAAGAATGAATTCTCAACTAAAAATAGTTGTATTTTTTTATTGGATTATATGAAATTTGCCCCCATTTAAGCGAAAAAATGAGAAAAACAGAAAGTTTTTTTAACACAGAGAGGAAAATAGAGGAAAGAGCGTGAAGTTTGGGAATATACTAAAAATTCTTGTACAAATACAATAAATTTGCA
The DNA here is from genome assembly GCF_010883055.1 of Belonocnema kinseyi. Classification (NCBI taxonomy): domain Eukaryota; kingdom Metazoa; phylum Arthropoda; class Insecta; order Hymenoptera; family Cynipidae; genus Belonocnema; species Belonocnema kinseyi. The sequence goes on along the minus strand of NC_046662.1, from coordinate 19,706,941 downwards.
GGTTGTCATAGGCTCTTATTAATGAAATTCCAAAAAAATAAAGATTGTTATATTTTGCCCGATGATTGACACTGTTCAAAAAAGGTATGTTATTATAGAAACTAGCATCTCCCTTTGATAAATCAAGAAGCTTCTTCAGCCTATCCATTCCAGTTTTCAATGGCAGTGGATGGTCCATTAATCTTTATTTGCCCTGATGCGACCCTGTGATAGATACATAAATTACAGGGTAAGCCGTATAAATTGTAGGGAGAGAGCCAGCCTTACTCACTTCACCCAGTCTCTCCGTTCGAAACTTGGGCACGACACTATGAATCAGGGCGATCAAGAAGAGGGTGATGCTGTCATGCTCGAAAGGTTAACGTTAACATGTTTGTCTCTTCATCCCCTATCCATTTGTTATTATACGATTGATATCCTCGATCTCGGGAAATTAAATTATCTGCGAATGACGACAATGAGCTCTTCCGACTTCCATTTCTGATGTGCTTTCACACACAGCAAAAAAATCCCCAAAGAAAAAATTAGTGATAGTAGGCGCCTTTTGCCTACAAGAAAAAGGTTTCGCAGCCTATTAGAAGGTTAGTAAGTCCTTAAAACTTTCCCCTTCATAATTATTCTGTCCTACCCCCATACATTCCCAAACTTACGCTCCTCTCACTTCTCATACTTGCTCACACTTCATTTACACCATTACTCCTAACTTCGCCTATCGTAATTTTCCCTCACGTCCACTAGTCCTCCCTTTATTTCCCTTTATTTTCACTACATTCTTTTGTTTTTCCTACTCACCTTCCTTCATTTCCTCTAAATTGCCCTACTTCCCCTCCCCATGTGTGTTATATCAGTTTCATGACTATCATTTCTTTTTTAAAGTACGATGGATGGTCAGACACCCGACCGAAACTATAAAAGTTGAGCAAGGAAACAAATCCCTCTCTTCTTCAAAAAATTGGTCGAAGTAGGCTACAAAGAGGAGTTTCGTGGCCTATCAAGACCTTGAATAAATCGTTTAACCATAATTCTCTAAGTCTCTCTCTCCCTCTTTCTCACTCAATATTTCATTCCCACTCCCTTTCTCACTCCCACATACATTTTTTTGTAGATTGATTACAATGTGATGTAATTAGATTGTTTTTTAGTTTATAATATTCATAACAAAAGAATTATAATATTACATTTTTCGTCCCACTGTTGAAACAATAGAGACAAACATTATGGTTCATAAAATTATTGGTAGGTATATACGAGGGTGGATTGATAAGTTTCCGGCCTGACCAAGAAAAACAACGTTTTTAAGAATTTTTTTTTTCTTTTTCTCAACATAATCTCCTCCAAGGCTGATACATTTCTCATAGCGGTGCTCTAGTCTAGTAATGCCATCTCTATAGAATGATTCGTCAAGCTCCTCAAAATAACCATTTACAGCTTCGATTACTTCTTCATTGTCCGCAAATCCACTGTTT
>NC_046662.1:19693332-19705375 GCF_010883055.1 Belonocnema kinseyi | reverse complement strand
CAAGCTATCTAAGGATGGTACTATAGAACGCCACCTCAAGGTAGGCCTAGTGGTGCCATCTCTTGGTCAGGCCGGAAACTTATCAATCCACCCTCGTATATTCTCGACACAATCATACGTTGACTCATAAAATAGACCTATGTTCACTTTTATGGGATCATATATGGAGAAAAATGGATGTTTACCCGTAACGTCTAGATGTTAGTTCAGGGTTAACATTTTTTATATTTAGCTGTTGGAAAGCAATCTAGATTTTTAATGTTAGTATATGCGGATATTAAGAAGTGAGATGTTACTCTGTACTATCCAAATTGTTCAGATGGAATATCCGAAATATTAAACGGAAATTCATTATACAATAGCTTTAAATATTTGAAGACTTTACCTATTCCTAACGTAGAAATATTTGTATTCCTAGTATCACGAAAATATAGTAGATGTTTGTCATGAATATTCTAGATGGTAGTATCTTACTTTTTGAATATTCACGTTTAAAAATCAATTTTTTTCGTGTGAGTTGTGATAAACTTATAATCATTATTTTAGTTTTTTTTATTTGATTTATTTTTCATAACAGGAACTTAAGAAAAATACCCACTTGTTAATATGAATATATTTCAGATTCCTTTTTGTGCCACCAATCAGATTATAAACTAATGCATTCCGTCTGTGGTCCTAAAAGTAAAAATATTTATTATTATTCAATACCAATGTTTTGAACTATAAATTCGATATATGCACTCTAGTGCTGCATTTCGATACAAGAACTTCTAATTTTTGATAAGTCTCGTTCGTTTTCGAAACATATTCTAAAACCAACTCCTCGTGTATTCATTTGTTACCAATCATATCGTCTAATGTCTAGTTAGTTATTTAGTTAGTTAGTTAGTTGTAATGCGGACAGGGAGTCCTCTATGGAGCTCCCCTGGCGCTCAAGCTATAAAGCCTATTGTGCCACACTATTAGCTGTCGCTATCAGTAGTTTACCCTAGACCTCTTAAAAAAGCCCAGCAAGTCAGTCACCGATAGCATTGTAGCTTCCTCAGGTTCCATAAAATAGGATCCAAGGGTTTGATGCCTGAGCCTTGCCAACGTCGGGCACTGGCATATTACGTGCAAGGATGTTTCATCATCTCTGCCACATCTCCTGTAATCCGTAGTGGGGTTATACCCCATTTCGTGAATATGGTAATTTAAGTGGTGTTGTCCAGTGAGCATCTAAACTAATGTCCTAACGTCTTTCTTTGGCAAGCCCAAAATTTTCCTGGCTCTGTCCATTCTGCAAGTATAGTCCAGGATAGACTTCGCCTGTCGGCAACCACAGACCTGCTCCCAGTATTCTCGTTGGTTAGTGCGGATCCAGCTTTTTATGGCAAGACCGATGTAACAAGACGCTAGACCCAGTACCGGTTCTGGCCCTATGTATTCACCTGCCGCACCGCTTCTTGCCAGCTGGTCCGCTTACTCGTTGCCCTTGATCCCTGTATGGCCAGGGACACATATGAGAGCCACATTATTCTTTTCTGCAAGTCGGTTTAATGCCTTTTTGCATTCCCAAACCAGTTCAGATGTTATACCTGGTTTTCCCACTGCAGTTATTGTCGCTTGGCTGTCCGAACAGATCGTAATCTGTCTCCCAGCGGGGTTTTCTTCCAATAATATCTTAGCACTTCAAAGAACGGCAAGGACCTCCACCTGAAAGACAGTAGCATGTCTCCCAAGCGGGACTACAACTTCCTTCCTCCTCGCACTGTCATAAATTCCCGCTCCTGTCCCTCCTTCCCCCCTTGAGCCATCCGCATACATACCAGATTTCCCTTTGGAGGAGTGGGTTACCATTTTCTTTTCACCCATCCCTACTTTGGATGTAGACGCGGAAAGCCCTGGTGAAGTCGAAACGTTTTGTTATTCTATCCTTCCTCATCTCAAGAAGCGGCAGTGGACTGATGTCACTCGGGAGCCTAGTGTGTCTAGTCCTCCGAGTCCATCTGTTTACTCTCACCAGGCGGCCCATCGCGTATGCCGCTTTTGCAGTTATCGTAAGGTGCAGAGGTTCTTTGCAGAGCATGACACCTATCGCTGCTGTAGGCGTAGTCCTCATTGCTCCTGTTAGGCCTCTAAAGGCTAGCGTTTGCAATCGTCGCAGCCTATCCTGCATCGTTTTGAGTTCTGCCCGTGGCCACCAGACCACAGACGCATGTAGGAGCCATATTCCCCAAGTCAACCCAAAAGCTCTCCTACACATCCAGAAAGGCATGACGAACTTCCTGCATTGGGTCTCCAGGTGCTTTGCCCTGCTCAGTCTGTCATCTAGGATGACTCCCAGATAATTAACCAAATCTGAGAACGTCAGCCTCCCGCCACAGAAAACAGGAGCGTCAACCATCGACATCTTGTAATTCTTCGTGAAAATGACCATTTTGGTCTTTTCTGAATTCACCGAGAGCCCTGAGCTATTGCACCAAAGCTCCACGATGCGCAGCGCCGACCTTGTAAGGCCCATCAAGGTTTCCACATGAGCCCCCCTTACTAGAATTGAAAGTTCATCCGCATATCCCTGAGTATAATACCCCTACTTATTAAGCACCTTACTATGCACCACAGGATGGGCGACAGAACACCCCTCTGGTGCTACTCCTTTAACTAGACCTTCACTCCATCTAGTTTCGAGTCTCCTCTGGCGTAACATACTTCCCATCCAGCTTACCAGCTGGTTCGATACACTACACCTCAAAGCCTCCTGACAGTTGACTTCTGGAGGTGTATTACTGAAGGCACTCTCTATATGTAAGAATGTTCCCACATCATACCCCTTTCGTTCTAACTGCTGTTCCAATTTTTCCACAACAGCATGAAGTGCCGTCTCTACCGAGCAGCCTGCCTGAAAGGCATACTGCCCTCTGTGTAGCAGTGAGGTCAAAAGTACCTCATCCCTGACATATCTCTTGACCAGCCTCTCCAGCGTATTTAAAATAAAAGACGTCAGGCTGATCTGTCTAAAGTCCTCTGCAGCAATGTAACCTTCCCTTTCGGGTTTGGGAATAAAGGCCACTCTACCATCCTGCCATTCCGATGGCACATGTTTTAGGGCAATACTTGCCCTTAATAGCTTCTTCAGAGGAGAGATGACAAATTCCAGGCCTTTTTGTAAAAGCACTGGGTAGATAATATGCGCCCCTGGTGATTTAAAAGGGCAGAAGGACCCCAAAGCCCATTCCATCCTTTTGCTGTCTACAACCTTTGAGGCAAAACTCCAGTCGGCCCTCCTCAACTCTTGGCCCCAGTCTTCCTCCTCTAGGTCGGTTTGAATTTGCTGAAAACCCGAGAAGTGCACTTCCATTAGACGGTTCAGCGTTGCTTCTTCGTCTTCGGCAAACTCGCTATTTTCGAGCCTTATGAGCCCAAGGCGAGCTTCCGAGTTTTTCGCTAGGATTTTGTGGAACCTTGCTGTTTCTGGAATATCCTTCGATTCCTCACAGAAGCCCCTCCAGTCTTCCTGCTTATATCTCCTTATATTTTTGTTGTAATCATACTGAGCCGTCTTATAGAAGACCCAGTCTGAAGGCAACTTGATTCTGTTTGCCCTATTGCACAACGCTCTTGTCTTTTTGCGGAGCTCCTCCAGGTGCGTACTCCATCATTCTGCTCCTTTCCTCGACTTAACTGTGCTTGTGGGACAATTGCTTTCATACGATTTAGTCAGAGCCCTTCCCAGAAAATCCGCGGCGTGCTCTAACTCATCAATACTGCCATAGTTTGTGGGAAATTCCACTAGTTTTCCTCTGAATTCCTCTTTATATGAGTCCCATAGGGTATTTCTAGGGTTTCTGACTTTTGAAACCACTGGTTTACCTAGGTTTAGCTGAAACAGGATATATTTGTGGTCCGAGAGAGACTCCTCATCAGAGACTCTCCAGTTCACTACCCTACTCCTCAGCCGCTTCGAGCATAAAGTCAAATCGAGAACCTCATTCCTGTTTTTAATCTGGAATGTGGGAGTATCACCTCGATTCAGAATTTCCATATCAGTGCCCGCTAGGTACTCAATTAAATCTCTTCCTCTGTCTTTGATATTCTTGCTCCTCCACACCGTGTGGTGAGAGTTTGCATCACATCCCAACAGCAGAGGAATTCTTTACTTCTGGCAGTGCTGAATTAGAATCTCCACCCCTCTAGGAGGCGGGGATCCATCCGCATCGCCAGGCAAACGTTGAGGCAATTGCAGCCTCTAGGCTTTCCCCACTTCCACCCCTGAATCTCACCTGGATAACAGTAAGATCCCTGGAACAAAACTTAGGCACCAAAATCGCATTCATACTTCTTGCCCTGTCTGCATCACTAACATGCGCCTGGATAAAACCGCCGAGGCGCCTTTGCTGTGGTGCAAATTTATCTGTATCATTGAGATTCCCGTCTCAGCCATTGAACGACTAAGCCGGGGTATCCCCAGCCGCTACAGGTGCCCCAGAGGAGCCCCGTTGGTTCTCCATGAAGGTGATCTCACCTGCCCCCGAATAGGGCCGGTTGTCTAAAGCCGCAAGAGCTCTGACTGCGGATTCAGAAAGTCCGACAACCAGGATCCATTCACTTTCATTCTGCCTGGATCCCTGCACGTCGGAGTAGACTTTCCATGAATCCGTCCTCAGAGTCGGATTTTGGAAGTTCAGGCGCCCCAGAACGGCCGTCGGATTCTCGGGTTTCCCGTGAATTAGAATGGTCGCTTTGCGGTACCTTTGCAGACATTCCGCCCCCCCCTGAGCTTCAGGTTTAGTCCCTCTTTAAGCCTAAACCTTGGAGTTCTCTCCGCCAACTAGTCTCTCGACCAAACATTCGCGGCCTCGACCACAATGGCCCCCGACCTGACGAGGATGTCGCTGAATCTGGGGGCGCGCCCCTCGCGGGGTAACGCTTGAATCTCTTTAGAGATTTCCTCCCTCAGCCTGTCCAGATCATTAAGAGCTAGACAGGTCTCAGGATAACCCGATGCAACGACAACCCTCACTAGGGTGTTATTGGCATGTGCAGGAAAGTAAGGCCCTGTGTTTCCCGGGAATTCTGCCGTTTCAGCTCCCTATTTGGGGGGTATCTCAGGAGCCCTTTTTCCTCTTGCCCATAAGATGAGCCTGACTAGTTGCTCCAGGTGCAGCATTGTCTTGACTGCCAGCCTCATCTTTTCTTGCCGCTTCCAATGGATTGCCCCCTACGGATCCTTCCACTTTCTGCGGTGGGTTGAAAGAGGGTCCCGGAATGAGCTCCTCATTGTTTTTTTTAAATTATTTTGACCTTTGTTCATAAAAGTCACATGAAAAGCTAGGGAATTAAAAAATACCCCCTGCAGAGCCCCGCATGCAGAGGGAAGGTCTAAATACTATGGGATTCGACCTGTTGTCCCATAGTCCCCGTTCAGACACCTCCTTCATGACCCCCGCCTGTCCGCCTCTGCTGAGAGGGGCAGGCCGGGGTGTTCAAGGATCTGTTAACCCTGGTGCTATGCAGCCCTTGGCACGGCGATCACGTCTTGGCTTCGGGAGCATGAGAAATCGCGCTCTCGATATTCCAGAGGGTTTTTCCAGTAACCCCTGGAAGGACCGTTCCTTAGTTTAGATCCCGCCGATCGGAGTCCGTCAGATCCCCCGAGCAGCTGCACCTCGCGAAACAGTTTCTCTGGTTCACCCATTTCGGACTATAGTACGATGAGACCCGTAAGCCCTCCCACCAACTGCAAGACTGCATAAATCAGAACTGTGATAATATAAGTTGAAACTAATTTAGAATACATTTTTTTAAATGGAAATCCATCCAAAAGAGTAGAGCCCACCTGCTGTAGATTCGTCCAAGAAAATAACAGCATAAAAGTATTTATTTTTCAATTAGAGTATTTTAAAATATGTTTACAAGATTCGAAAAAGTTAAGTTCAAATTTTTACAAATTTTAAAAATTCTACTAAACATGCAACGTATATAGAAGTATATTGGCGGATGGTTTTGGTTGAAAATTCTTCTTTCTAGTTTATAAATTCAGCTATTTTAGTAAAAAGTTCAACTTTTTGGTTGGAAATTCAACTTTTTTGGTAAAAAGTTCAACTATCTGGTTAAAAATTAAATTTTCTGTTGAGAATACAACAATTTGATTAAAAACTTTTTTTAATTAATACATCTTTCTGGTTTGAAAATTCAATATTTTTTTTCTGGTAGAAAGTTCAATTATTTGGTCAAAAATTCAATTGCCTGTTTAAAATTCAACAATTTGATTGAATATATTGTTTTTTTTTTTTAGTTGAAAATTCATTCTTTTTTGTTGAAAATTATTTCTTTTAATAGAAAGTTCAATTATTTGGTTAAAAAATATTTTTAAAAAAATTTTTTTTCACCTAAAAATCGAATTTTTTGTTGAGAATTCAATATACAAGTTTTTTTTTTAATTATTTTTTTAAATGAAAATATAGCTATCCCGTTCATGCTTGAAAATTCGTCTTTCTAACTTGAAAGTTTAAATATTTGAGTAAAAACTTCAGCTATTTGTTTAAAAATTAAATTTCCTGTTGAAAATACAAGCATTTCAAAGGATTTTTTTTAACTAATTTTTTTAAAATAAAATTCAACTATTCAACTATTATTTATGTTCAGACATTTTTTAAAGATGAATGTCATATGATATGGTCATAATATTCTAGGTTGTATTTCAAAAATGTAAATTATAAACATGAAAATATATAAAATCTCAGTTTCCTACACTAAGAAAAATGGATTTTACCTTTTATGATATTGTATTTTAAAATTTTGATCAGCAATCTATAGATATTAAGCCATTAAATTTAGATATTAAGCTTTATAATCTAAGATTTCAAAAATTAACATTCAGATTGTACAGCTTATTATCTATGGTTTGCTGTCCCAAATTTAAAAATCCAAGATCATAAACGATATAATCCATTTTTTCAGTATATGGAGAAATTAATTTAATTGACATCTGTGTTTTTAATTGTCTTATATTAATAAAAATATTGATATGAAATGTATTAAAAACACTAAGACTCGTTTTTTGGGTTTAATTTGTCAATCAAAATTTTCGTTGTAAAAAATCTGATCAAAAAACAAGAATCTCGTCACGAACAAAGATTTACTTAGGAATCTCGCTCAATAAGACGAGATGATATTAGAGTATCGTAATGGCAAATCGAGATTAGCTAAATTATCGAACGATTCTCGTATCATCTCCATCGAGTGCAGCACTAAATTGCATTCAGAAAAATGTTTGTTTGATCCTACACCAGACATATAAATGGTTTGATTTAAAGAAAATTTATTTGAATTAAACAATGGCGTGTTTCAATGAAATAAATAGTCTGTTGCATTACAAGGGATGAAACACAGCGAATACAACGAGTGTGAAGCTTGCTGCCCGAGTTGGGATCGTTGTGTTACATTCCTAGTAATGCATATTATTTTTCATAGCAAATATATTGAAAATTTGAGTTCTACAGGTACCGAAACTCAAAGTTTTAATAGAGGCGCTATGAAAAAACAAATTTGTTTGACTCTATATGCAAGAAGGAATTTGTTTGATTTAAACACACATTTTTCTAACTGTTCCTAAATGTTGTTAGTCTCATTTTAATCAATCAAAATTGTCTCTATTCTTGTAAAATAAAGTGTATTTTACCAAAGAATTCAAGAAAAATTCGTAATTTCGGAATATTTATGAACTACTTCTGGACTGACCGTATTCATAATCTCCATATTCGGGAAAATCTGCAAAGTCACATATCTTGGAACAACAATCATCGGCTGTCTCACACGAAATACCAGGTCCTCCCGAAATATATTCACCAAATGTGATACTCGGAGTACAGACTGCGTCAATAGATCCAGTTAGGAGAGCCACGCACAGAAGGGTCAAGAAGGCAATAATTGCAACAAACATTGTAATCGATAATAATTCAATAAATCTTCCCGTTTTTGTCGCAAGTTTTGTACCAAGTTTCTTTCGAATGATCATGTTCTTAAGCCTGGAAAAGCAAACTTGAAGACATTTAACTTACGAAACAGGCAGTTCAAATTTTATCATATTTTCTTCGTGGAGCGAGGCTAGCCTATAAACCAGGTACACCTGCTCGATATGAAACTGCTAAACAATAACAAAGTAGTTAAAATGTTATCTCTTTCTAAAAATATGTAAGCGTACATTGATACAGTGTCACATATGTTGAAAAAATGCAGCAAACTTTCTTATAGTAATTTTAATCTGAAATCTTGTTGATGTTCGTATTTTTTCGTTTTTTCGTTTTTCGTCTAATTCTTCTATAAGCTGAGGACACCAACCATCCCGCAAACTAAAAAAAAATAGTGTAGAGTGAAATTGAAATTTTTTATTATTTTCAAGACGGCGAAACAACATAAGGATGGAAAAAATGTTATTTTTTATAGTTTAAAAAAACAGGACACATATTTCGTGAAAAAATCTTGTTAATAGCCACAATGCAAGTGCTTCCATTAAAAAGAAAAAATTTCAAATACAAATTGGCTACTCTTTAGAATACCAAAAAAAAAGAAATTGATTTATCCATTTTTTCACGGAAAGCACAGTAAAAACAAAGTATGAATCTAATACTATTTCAGGGTACCATATAGCTTCAACAAAAATTAGTCTTCGTAGTGTGAATAGTACCACTTCACGAGGTATCGCTTCCCTTGGACTTGAGGTACGAAACGTCACGTATTGTCAATTATTTTTAGAGTTTTGCAGCAAAAACAATGGACGAGTTTGATATCCAACTACAAGCGAGATGGAACCTCATCTTCAAATTACCTGCAACAAAATTGATCCCAGAATTTTTAGTGTGAGCCTCTCATCCTTGACAAAATTAGAAACTTTTTTGTTCAGTAACTAGCGACATCCGAAAATTCAAAGATGGCGACTGTTAAGATTACAAAATGTGTATTAATTTTCCTATGCTTTAAGGAACATCTCTCAAACTTAACAAGATGAGAAAATTCATTTGCCAAAAAAATGCGATCGCTCACTACTTTTACCGTTTAAGTAAGTGGCCATGCCACTTTTCTTGTGTGCCTGTATTACTTTTGTACGGTGTTAAATTTCTGACACATGAAGAAAAGTTTACCACAAGAAGTCATTTTTTTACCAATTTTATACTAAAGAATTGGTAAAAAAACCTGAAAATGTTCACGCATGATTAACATAAAAATTATAAACGAGGAAAATGATCAATTGTGCCAAGATCTAAAAATGTATGGTTTTGATTAGTGTCTAATTCCTTATATAAAATGGATGACAGAAAAAACTCGTAATTGAGATATTTTTCAATTTTTTTGACTTTCCTCTATGCTAATTAGCCCATGAAGTAATTTACTTATTGCATTGAATTCAATTGATAAGAAATTTTTTCACATAGAGATTATCTGTCAAGTAGATAAAAATCTTGTCTGCAGATATATACTAACTTTTTCCGTGAGAAATAAATAGAAAATTAGTTTATTACTTTGTTGAGATTCGGGGAATAATTTGTAAACATTTCTTTAAACTCCTTCTGCATTGAGAAAAAAATTTGTTTCGAATTAAAGAAACCGTTTCTTTGGACAATGTACAAGAAAAATATAAACTACGCTTATGTAACCTTTACATTTTTTTAACCTGACAATTTTTTTATATGTAAAATATCGGCCCAGAACTTCGAGTAATTCAAGAGCCGACAGTAAATTACGTTTATGTACGTTTTTTACATATCGCAGATATGTTAAATATAAAAAAAGTTCTTAGGTTCAGTCTGATATTTTATTTAGAAAAAATGTCTTAAAATCAAGAAAAATATTTAGTGAACTGGTAAAGTGAGGTCGGTAATAGACAGGTAGGTATTTCAGTATGTCACATATCCTTAATCCTTATTTCATCAATCCTTAATTCAGTATGTCACATATCCACATCCTTTTTTGTAATACAAAGAACTTTTTTTGAGTGTTCTAACGAAAAAAGAGTAGGCTCCTAAATTATAAATGTGCAATCAAACTAGATTTTGGTTCTAAATTAAGCCAGTTGAGTTCGATGAAAACAAATGAATATTCAACAAAATATTGGAATCCTCAACCTAATTATATTACTTGTCATATAAAAATGGTGATTTTTAACAAAAAATAATGAATTATCAATCAAAAAGATTAATAACCTGTGAAAAATAGTAATTTCAAACAAAATACATTAGTTTTTAACCAAATAGTTAACATAAGAGATCGATTTTCAATTATAAATATCAAGTTTTAACCAAAAATAGAATTGCTATATTTTCAGTGCAAAAATTAATTCTCAATTCTAATGAAAAACGTATTTTTAAGGCCATTGTGAAATTTTCAATCAAGAAATGATTTTAAAAAAATAAAATTATGAATATTCAACGAAAAATTATTCATAACAATACATTTTAACATTGAACTAAATGGTTAAACTTTCAAAAACATATTTTTAACTGAGAAGAATAATTTTCTACTAAAAAGAAGGAGTTATCTAAAAGATACATGAATTTTTAATAAAAATACATAATACATAACATATTAACCAAATAGTTGAATTTTCAATCAGGAAATATCCATTTTCAATTTGAAATATCAATTTCCAACCAAACATGGAATAGTTAAATGAATGAGTTACAAAAATAAATTTTTAATAAAAGGATGATTTTTCAAGAAAGAAAATTAATTTTTTTAGAAAAAATGGAACCATTTTTAAACATTAATGTTCAAATTCTTACCACTGCGATGAATCTTTAAAAAAATGAATTTTAAACAAATTAGTTCAACTTTTAAACAAGAATTAAAATTTTCAATCAATTATGATGAATTTTCACCAACAAGTTGCATTCTCAATATAATAATTAAAATTGCAACCAAGTACGTAGTACAAACTTTTAACAAGCTAGATGAATTTCGAACCAAAACGGGAAAAAGTGGGAAAAATATGTTCCTTGAAAAGGGAAAAAAACATAAATTCTTTTTAAAAATGGGGATAAGAAGGAAAAAAGGAAAAATTGTGAAGCCTGTTAATAGGCCATTGATAGGTTGAGATAGATAATACCTAGAATATAGATATTTTGAGTTAGTTGTCGAGTTAAAAATGGGATATCTGAAAGAAATAATTTTTCCATAATTTTAAGGATCAAAATAATATTACTATGGATCCAACAAAAATAAAATATTCCTACTGAAAAGATTTTAAACCTTACATTTTTTATTTTTTCATTTTTATCGTAAATTTAAATTTGTTTTAACGCAATTTTTCACGATTAAAAAGAAAACTACGTATTTTAACAAAAATTAATTTAAGGTAAGTTTGTAGTTCAATTTTTAGCGAAAATTTTTGTTATAGAGTATTATTTTATATCTGTTGTTGTTTATCCAAATAATTTTAAATCTTCATATTAAATTTAATTTTTCACGGTGAAAAGAACTGCGTTTTTTCTTGAAATAGTGTTGACCAAACTTATACAATTTTTTAAGATTAATATTTTTTCCTAATAAAATTATTTCACATTGCATTGTTCGAAAAAAATAGATCTTTTTCTTATTTTTAATAATATGTTACATTAATGAAGTTAAAACTGTGCACCTTATTTAAAAATTATCTTGAACAAATTTATAGGCATTTAGAGGTACAACATTTTTAATTTTAACATTTTATCGTATTTTTCATAGTTTATCCGAAAACGGAAATTTCTTATCTTAATTATATTTTTCACACTTAAAACGAAAGATATGCATTTTATAAAAAAAATTTCAATCGACATGGTTTTCATATCTCGTTTATTTGGTTGAAAAATCAAATTTTTTATTTTTCAAAAGCATTTTTGATGGATAAAGCGAGAATTTCTTCTTAGGCCTTGAAATAATTGTTCCAAAGGGTAGTATAATAAACATCTATTGCTGGTTTGTAAATTTTTTTTTAGAAAACATCATTGTAAATATAATTTCAGCAAGGTGAGAGGAAAAACCTATTAATTTTTGTTTAAAAACGTCCAAAATGTGAATTTGTTTATAT
>NC_046662.1:19687274-19693232 GCF_010883055.1 Belonocnema kinseyi | reverse complement strand
AATTTAGTTCTGAATTTTTCAAAAAAAAATTCTAAAATCGGTGCATAATTGCGTTCTAAATGTCATTTTGAACCTCGTTTTCCGATTTCACCCCACTGTGTGGCGTGTGCGCATACGCGCTCGCTTGTTTCGTACAATGATGAATAAAGATGGTGAAAATATAATTACGTTTCTCGAGTTCTAGTCCTTTAAAACCTTTAAAATCCCTCAAATTCTTTTTTTATATTACTTATTAAGTATAATCTCAACAGAATTATACGTTAACTAATAAAATAGACTCATGTTCGCTATCATGGGATCATGCACACAGAACAATGGATGTTAACTAGGGTGGTCCAAAAATGCGTTGGAAAATTTTTTTCACCCTCGAGGACAAAAATCAAACAACTAAATTTTTACGTATTATAGTTACTTTTCAGCAATTTCCGTTGTATTTTTTATACAAAGAGTTACTGATGGTCAGTTTGAATATTTATTTTGTCTTTTTAAACAATTTTCAATTGTTTAAACAAATGTAAATACCTATTTATTCTTCAAAAATAAAAACAAATAATCGTATTTTTTGATTGAAATGCAATATTTTTTATTGTTTGGAGCAGTAAATTTACATAAATTTCTTTTAATGTTTGAAAAAACTTTTTTTTGCTTAAACAATTTTTGTTTGCTCAAGCAGTTATTTTCCGGTTTAAAAAAAATGAAATAAAATAGAAGACATACAATTAATTACAACTTAAAAGTGTTTTTGGAAAAGTAATTATTTAAACAAATTATATTTGCTAAACAATTAAAAGTAGTAAATTTACTCTCTATCAAAAAAAAAACTACTTGAGCAAATAAAAATTGTTTAAACAAATATAAATTTATTAAAAATTAAAAGGAAGGCATGAAAATTAAGGAATTATTCAACAAAACGTAGCATGGGCTATTAATTTAAAAAGAAAGTTGACATATCTGGCTCAATTTTTAGCCATTTTGAAGACAATAAATAATTATTTAAATAATTGCATAATGTTTTTAGAAAAATTTACTGCTCCACATAATGACAATTACATTTCAATCAGAAAATACGATAACTTTTTTACATTTTTTGGAAAGAAATAATTGTTCGAAAAATTTACATTTGTTTAAACATTTGAGAATTGTTTAAAAAGCCATGGTAAGTACTCAAATTGTCCATTGGTAATTATTTTTATGGAAAAGACGAGATAATGGCTAAAAAGTAACAATAATACGTAAAAAATTTTATTTTTTATTTTTCGGTCATATCTGGGGCGCTGCGGGGAGGGTGGAGGTGGGTTAAAAATAAAATTTATTAGTATGGTTTTATTTCGTAGACACTCCTCTCAAATTCCTAGAAAACTTGGCACGTTTCGACGAAACTCTGGAACATGAGTTCAATTTTACGAAAATTCAAAATTTCCCCATGTCAATTAAATGGGAGTTTGAAGTGCCCGGTGGCACGTGTTAATATCCGTATTTCGAAAACAAAAATTGATTTTCTTTCTCTGAAAATGAAAACATTTGGGGGGTGTCTTGCCCTGTAGTTCGAAAAGCGTTTTTTGGACCACCCTAATGTTTATTAATCATTGGACAAGTTTTTCAGGATGATACGCTGCAGCTTAACATAAAAATATTTTGAAGCCTAACATCTGAAAAAGATGGTATAAATCTTCGGCATGAATGAATATATGTGGAGTGTGATAAAGTTACCATAATTGTTTTAATTTAAAAAGTTTTATTTGTTGTTTATAAAATTGACTTCAGAAAATACACTTTTATTAAACACTTAGCACATTATAACCCAAATTCATAAAATTACAACGACTTCTTAATCTGCATATATGTCGGTTTCTTCTCTTAACCACTTATCTTATTATTTAAACCACCAATGCACACCATCTGTGGATCTGAAAGTGAAAATATGTTTTATTATTCAATACTAGTTTTTTTGTAGTATAAATTCGATCTATGCACAAAAAAATGTTTGTTTAAATCAAGTCAACATTTGTTTCAGCCTATATCAAAGAAAAAAATTGTTAGATTTAAACAAACATTTCTGTAAAAGTACTTAAAAATGGTGATAGTCTCATTTTAATCCATCAAAAATGTCTCTATTCTAGTAAAATAATTTGTATTTTGCCGAAGAATTTACGAAAATTTCGTAATTTTTAAGTATTTAGGAATTATTTCCTGACTAACCGGGTTGATGGTTTTCAAATTGTTGATAATCGGGAACATTGCATATCGTGGAACAACTATTCGTTATCTTTCGGCAATTGTTATAAACAAAGTATGCATCGGATCAAAAAACCAAGTGCACCAATGAATTCCTCTCTAAAAAAATCTAGATGTGCATTTTTTTGTTTTTTTCGTAAACCCATTTTTTAAACAATTAGAGGATTTGTTGTTCAGCGCTGTGTTGCTCCGTGTCCGTAGATATGGATTTCAAAGTTGTGTAATTAATTTTTAAAAAACTAAGAGTCACATCGAAAAAGTAAAAACACCTCTGGATTCGTCTCGGAAATATCTCAATGTGCATTTTTTGTTTTTTGTTTAAACAATTTTTCAAACAATCACGCCATTTGTTATGTTTCTGCAATTGTTATGAACAATGTATGCATCAGGTCGAAAAACCAAGTGCACCAATGCATTCCTCTAGAAAAAATGTAGATGTGCATTTTTAAACTCTAGATTTTTTCGAGAGGAATAAACCAGGTACACATATCCGATATGAAACTGAAAAACAAAAATAAAATAGTTAAAATTAATCTGTTTCTAGAAATATTTAAATGTACATTAATACAGTGTCAAATATATTGAAAAAATACAGCAGAGTTTCTTATGGAAATTTTAATTTCAAATCTTGATGATCTTAGAATTTTTCTCTTTGGGCCGGTGATAAAAAAAATATCATTGTATTGTGAAATAAAATCTTCCAAAAATTTTTGTAAAAATTAAAAGGCTATTCTTGATTAATAAACCGAATTAAGCGACGTTTGAGTTCATTTGACTAAAAAGAAGAGGTTATTGTTCATGTAAATTATTTCAGTTGTCATTATTTGATAACATATTGAATTCAGTACGGAAAAATTCAAATTTCTAAGATCCAAAATACAGCATAAAGTTTCAACTAAAAATGTAATAGTTAAGTTTTCAGTTAAAAAAAATTAATGAAAAATAAAATTAATTTAAACAAAAAAATTTTTTCATCAAAATTTTTTAATTTTTAACCACAAACATGACTTTCCTATTAAAAACATTAACGTTCTGTTAGACAGATGAATTTTTAATAGAATCCATGAATTTTCAACCAAATCATTAAATTTAAAGTAAAAAAAAATGAATAATCTATCAAAAATATAAATTTTCAACCCAAAAAAAAATTTCTACAAAACAGTAAAATATTCAACATGAAAGTTCATTTAAAAGCAAATAGTTGAATTTCCAACTATAATTATGAATGCTTAATATAAAAAAAGAAAAAATTTTTATTCAATTTCAATAGAAGTGCCATAGATCAACTTTTCTACCAAACAGTTGCATTTTTAACCAAAATAAATCAATTTTTTCATTTTTAAGTCAAAAAGACATATTTTCAGATATCCGCGAATTTGAACCGAAAAAAGGCTTTCAAAACCGAAACGGCTGATATTTCAACAAAAAAATAAGTTTTTGACAAAATTAACAAAATTATTAAATTTTCAACAAAATAGTTACATTTTAATCAAAAAATGAAATTTTAAAACAAAAAATCTGAATACTTACCCAAAAAGGTAATAGTATACTTGTCAATCAAAAAGAATCGAGTTTCAAACAAAAAATATAGTATATAATAGGAAGAAGAAAGAATGGAAAAGATTGTGAAGCCCACAATACACAGATAGTAATTTTGTTTAACTTTTTAATACTCTGAAAATATCAGCTTAGAAAACTGAACATTTTGTTTAGGAAATAAAATTTATTTACCTGTTAATATTAACATTGATAACACATTAATATTGATATATATTAAAACAATCCCGTGCAATTGTTATTATTGTCAAAAGAAGTATTTTTAAATCTTGCTATTCGCTCAAAATTCTATTTACCAGCACATCGATTAATTTTATAATATAATTTTAATGTGATTTAAATAGATTGATTTTTAATTTACTATAATCAAGATTCGAATAAGATAACAACCAGGGTAAAAACTAACTTATGTAAAATAACTGATGTTTACGTAGAAATTGTCGGTCGGTATACCGCGAACACGTCAGCGTGTGCGACATCGTGCTTTATGCTCCATGCAAAAACATTTTTTCCTGAAGAATTCATATTTAATAAAAGCGTGCTTTGAATTCGTTTTCTGCTATAATTCTTGTGTATTTTCTTATGCTTAAAAAAATTATTTTATGATCTCTTTTTCTTTTTTTAGTACCGCCCACTAGAAAACCCCTTAACATATATGCACTTTGGAGTATTTTAGATTGACCATGATAGTTATATGATTATTTAATTATTTATTTTTGCATAACAATTATTTCTAAAAAGAACACCGTGGTTAAAAACTCAGCACATTATAATAACTCAAATAATAACAACCAAATAGTTGCACTTTCATGCAAAAACACACATTTTTAACCAAACAGTTGAAGTTTTAACCAAATGGTAAAATTTTCAAGTCAAGAAGACGAATTTTTTAGAAAATAGTCGAATTTTAAACAATACTGATGGTTCTCGCGCTTCGCGCTACACAGTCTATTTATCTCGTACTTCGGAATTGGTCATTGTATTTCCATCACATTTGTCCAAATACGTTTTAAAATTAAAGGTCAAAGCTTCGACAACTGTAACTTAGCGATTGTGAATTCTCTTTCGTTAAAGCTTCTTTGGATTTAACGTGCTCATTCTTATCACGTTTCTCGTGCTTCGCAAATGATTTTGTTCAAAATGTCCCCTTTTCTACTACATTATATTCAATACTTTTGTATCAAATATATATTATACTTATGTACGTTCATCGGACTGGGATTGCTTATTCAGATATTTCAATATAACGTACACATTTTATTGATTATGATCACTCTAATATTTTCTTCTTATTTTGCATTAAATTTTATTCTCATCTACCTTGGAAAATGTATCAATTCAATAAATTTACTGTATCGCAATTCATAATATGCATTTTTATTGACACGCACGTCTTTTTATTATCTTTGTTTTTATCATTAAACAAAAAACGTGCGCATCCTATAAGAAAAAAAAACAATATTAGTAGATAAGTAGGGAGAGTTCTGGTCCAAGTTTTTCCAAACGATTAGCAAACTTGCGGCCCGAGCACATAGTGTGAGGCAAATACATTATCGAGCGCGAAGCGCGAGATCTAACAGATCTTGAATGAGAAGGTAAATTTAAAGTGAAAAAAATAATTTAACTCTTGATTGTCCCGAATTTATTTTGCTAATAAGATTTAGAATTTAGTGACGAAAATTTGTCATTTAGGATTATTTGTTTTATTCATAACCAAATTGTAAAAACAGTTTTCAAGTACAGATAGTCAAAATTAACAAGAAATCATTTTATCTCTTGTCTTTATATAAAAATATCAGCCTGTGTGAATCATATATTTTCAATATTGAACTTTACTGGCAACAAAATCCAAGGAAAATTAAGAGATTAAATTTTTTCACCTTAAATGTCCAAGCTCAGATTTGTTGCATATTTCTTTTTGTTACTTAATTTGTTTATAATAATTATCATTACAAGGGAATGGTCTTACTAAATTGACGATATCTTCGGAACAAGAAGAGTCTAAAATATTTTTTTAATAAAAAGTGAATTCATTACAAATCCTTTTAACTCTATATATGTGAAGCTACGAGGTTAGTTCAATAAGTCCTTAGAATGAAGTATAAAAACAATTTTTTTTGGGTAAATTTTTTTTTATTTTTCAACATAATCTCCTTGGAGCTCTAT
>NC_046662.1:19685632-19687174 GCF_010883055.1 Belonocnema kinseyi | reverse complement strand
TAAGAGTTGCGTCCGGTAAACTTAGTCTTTTTGCTATAACTTCATTGTTTATAACGCGAGTTTACGTCCAGGTATGACATTGAAGAATTTTTCAAAATTTGTTCATTGACTTCTACTTGTATCATGACCTAGTAAAATAGTAGAAAAAGTATGAATTTTTCAGGACGCAGTCCTTGAGAGCTTGTATTTAATTTAAGCCAACAAAGCTTAAAAAATCTTAACGGATTCCCGAGATATGACTAAAAATATCCAAGTGTTTCTGAATCGATTTAGACTGGAATAGAAAGGAAGAGATTGGAAAAGATTGTCAGATAATTATAATGACAAAGGAACACGAAAGTATTTACATGGATGGATGAGAGATAGAGTGGATCACACCGAAGGAGATTGAAAAAGATATAGGTGGATTTATATAAAGACCGTTTAGAGAGGCCGGACGACAACGGCGATTGCTGATTCAAATTCGACTGAGAAACGCTTGAAAAATTGTAATTATAACTTGGGAACCCGGGATAAATTTTCAAGTTTGATTAGCCCAAATGAAAGATAATTTTAGCTTCTTATTACGACTTTCTTGTTTATAAAACAATTTGAAGTCACGGTACAAAATTCTTGAGTACAAAAAAACTGTATGATATCTCCTTTTCATAAAGTTAGAAATATCTCTAATATGGCTCATTAGCGTGAAATTGTATAAATTTTCTAAGAATTCCAATAAAAAAATTCTAGCTTTACTATCGACAGAGTTATCGCTTTTCAAAGTCATCAGCAATTTTTAATTCCGCTCTTGCTATTCGTTTAGATAATTTCCGGCAGTTGTAAAGCATTACTCTTGCATCTAAGGGAACCGCTTGCTACATTTTAGACGAAAACTGACTAAGTTAGCCTCTCAATTCTATAGCTTCCGTATTTTCTCTCAATCCTATAGCTTCCGAGTTTCCTCTCGTTTACTTTGTTATAACGCTCGCATCGTTGTCTGTATTCAGAGTTCTCGGTACAAATGAACCCCTGCAACTGAGAATAGCCTTGTTGGCTGACAATGCAAAGGACAAGTCATAAAAGGAAGAGTTGATTCGCGTTCTACTATCCTTCAAATACACTAGACTGTGATTCGAAACACCGCTTGCACCACATTTGCAATTCGCATTCCGAGTGAATGCTTCGAGCTTTTCAGAGGAATTGGTGCAAAATTGTTCGTTATGATTCATTATAATTCATTATTCAACTTCACGAGAGTATGAAAACAATTATTGTAAGAATTGATAGTCATTCAAAAAATAATATGAATAAGCAATGGCCTTGAGTTCATTATGTTTCTGACCTTTGGATTGTTTTTATTAAAACTTACTTAAGGTAGTTGCTGTTTCAAAAATTAAGCCTATGGGCAAGAAGACATAGGGAATTTTAAAATCTACAAGTGTACAATCTAGTGAAACTTAGTGAAATAATACGAGGGTAGTTCAATAAGTCCTTAGAATGACCAACATATGGCGCGCGAATCGCTCCAAATCATCTGTTTTCAGTCAGCACCACTCCCGACTA
>NC_046662.1:19647730-19685532 GCF_010883055.1 Belonocnema kinseyi | reverse complement strand
ATGTTCAAAATTCAAGAAATTCTTGACTTTCGTACTTCGACTTCCCCTCGAATCTTGACGTGGATAGTTGTAGCAGGAAGCTAAAATCTACAAGACGCAATTCCTAAAGTCAATGTACAAAATTCGAAAAATTCTTGAATTTCATACCTGGACTTCAACTCGTGTAATGACCAATAAATTTATAGACAGAAATTTAAAATCACGGTACGCAATTTCTCAAGTATTATCTTTAATTTGAGCCAATAAAACTGCAAAAATCTGTACAGATTCCAGCTCTATAACTAGAAATGGCCAAACATGTCTGCGTCCCGGTCGAGATTGGCGATCGTCTACTGAAACTCGACTCAGAAACGCTTGGACGTCTACAGTCATATTTCGAAAATCCATGTAGATTTTTGAAGTGTAACCAGCTTAAGCTAAAAATAATATATCGAAGGTTGCATCCTGTAAATTAAAGATTTTTCCAGACATTTCTAGTCATAGCTCAGGAACCCGTAAATATTTTTCAAGTTTTATTGGCTGAAATTAGAGCTCAGATTTTAAAGATTGCGTCCTGCAAATTTTATCTTCTCGCTACGAATTTCTTGTTTTAAACGTGTTGAAGTTAAAGTACAGAATTCTTGACCAGGGGTCATTCGATGTGAAATTTAATAAGTTTTCTGACCGTTTTGTAAAAAATGTCTAACCTTATTTTCAACCACTTTATCGTATTTCTAAGTAATAAGTGACTTTTAGTAATGTTTGTGCTAGCCTTGTAGATGATTTCCGACGGTAGTGTAACTCGGAAAACACAAGGAGAAGCGTTTTACTCTGGGAGTCGCTTTGAGAGGATAAATCATAGGATATATCCCAGTACAGAGCTTATACTGAAAACTTCCTCGAAAATGAAATGGTTATGGTATAAGCGATGACTTCCATATTCCCCATTCTCTCTATTAGACACGCTAGAAGGGAGCCAAAGCCGAAATCTACACCACAAAAAGGAAATTGCATTTAGATAAATCCGCTTTCGAATTCTATCTTCTGTAAATCCATCAGCTTAGTTCTATTCGTTTGTGGGTCGAGCTTTTAGGCGAGCAGTCGAGAAAAATATTTCAAATTATGCCTTCTTAGACGGAGGTTTTAGTATTTAGTTTCTTTTCCTTATTTTAGTGCTAAATGGCCTCTTTTAGGTGAAAGTAATTCTTTTCCTGAAAAAGTTTTAGTTGTAAAAATTAGCATCGCCATCAATTCAGAACAAATTTACTCAAGACCCAGAAAAGTATTATCAGCTTCTTTTTAAGTTTATATAAATATAATTTTTCCTAAGATTCTTAAGGACTTTTAAAAAAATGTTTGAAGTTTGCAAATATGTCGAGAAAGAATCTAGAAATTTTTCAAGGAAAGTTTTATCTTTAACGGGGTTTTACTAAATTTATTATTATTAACAATTATTTTCAAGTTATAAAATATTTTCAACCTCTTAAAAACGTTTTCCACAGTTTAAGAAATCTTTTGAAGTTTTTAAAAATCTTTTCAAATTTTCATTCTGAATGAATTCAAAACAAATTAATTTAAAATTTTCCCAAAAATCTTTAGAAATTTTGTTATTCTTTTAAACGTTTCAAAAACCAGATTCTTTTTTGGAAATTTTCAAAAATCTTTTAAAGTCTTTTGAAGTTTCTGTCAATTTTCTTTTAAAATTAATTTTTCAAAACAAAAAATCATGTAACTTATTCACAGGAATCTTTAAAAAATATATCTTGAAATCTTTCAACATTCTTAAAAACCTTCACGATTTTATTTGAAAATGTTCCAAAATCTAGGTTTGGTTCAGAAATTTTCAAATTTTTTCAAATTTTTTCAACCTTTAACATATCCTTTAAAGGTTAAAGTCTTTTTATTTTATTCAAACCCAACCAATTGATAAAAAGTTTTAAAATCATTAAAAATATTTTTAAGGTGAATTTTTTTTTCGACGCTTCTAAATATCTCTTACACCAGTAATGTAAAAAAAATCCTTAAAATGTAGATTTTAGAAGATTTAAAAAAAAATGGTAAGCTTCTTAAGGATTTTAAAGGACTGCAAGAAAATTAAATGTTTTAAACATATTTTTGCGAAAATTTATAATGATTTCATTTAAAATGATTAATTTAAAATTTCGAAGATTTAGAAATATGTCAAAACATAATCTGGAACCAGATGTAACAAAATTTTATTCAAAATTTGAATAATTTCAAATAATATTTAAATGTTTTATAATTTTAAGAAAGATTCGTCAATAATTTGAAACTTGGAAAGACTTTTAAAAAAATTGAACAGAATGAAGAGTTTTCAAAATTTACTTTAAAAAAAATTAAAAGTATTTAAAAAAATTAATTTTGAAGAAAAAATCCAAAAAGATATTAAAGTTAAAAGGATTTCTGAAAAAAATGAAGTTATTTCTAAAATTTCGAAGAGTTTAAAGAGAAGAAAGGAACTTTCTTAAGATTGATGGGAACATTTTAAATGATATTTTATTTTTTAAATTAATTTTAAGATAAATTGAGAAGAAAATTTCTATTTTCTGAAATTTTGAAAAAGAGTTTAGAAGGTTTAAAAAAACTGTATTCAGTTTTGCATAATCACAAAAATTTTTTAAATCGAGTAAGTTTAAATACAATCAAAATTAGTTTCTTAAGAATCCTGGAAAAATGTCAAATTGTGTTTTATTTTTTAAATAATTTAAAGAGAAAATTTAAAAAGATTTCTAAAATTATCAAAACAAATTCTAAAAATCCTAAATATTTAAACTAAACTTATGTTCTGTCCAATTCAAGTACTCTAAAACTTTTGAAAAATAAATAGTTACTCGAAATTTTTATTTTGCATTAAAAATGATTTCTCTCCTAAAATCAAAAAACTACACACCTGCAACGCACGATTGATAATGATAGTACTGTCAATAAATAATCAATCATACCCAATGATTTTTTTATATCTTATTGTTAAATAAGGTGAAATCTGTGTAGAAGTTTGTCCATTCATTTAAATAAAAAAATTTCCCATAAGATTTAACCAAAATTAGAAAACTTATACTCATATCTCTTCCACCGTATCAAAATAACAGCGTCTTTTTCGGCCGTTTAGGTTACTGCCTACTACCACCACTGCCAGAAACCTATGTAAAGATGCATTGTCCATAATTCGAGATGTTTCGAAAATATCGTTCGAAATCTTTTGTAATTTGATACAAGCCGATACAATATTTAACAATGTAAAATATTATTAACAAAGTGAAATATCATTAACAAAATGAAACGTCATAAAGAATGTGAAACATCATTAACAAAGCGATACGTCATTACCAGGGTAAAACACCATTAACAAAGTAAAAAATTAACAAAATAAAACATTAACAAAGTGAAACATTAAAAATGTGAATCATCCTTAACAAAGCGAAACTTCTTTACGAGAGTGAAACACCATTAACAAAGTGAAACGTCACTAACAAAGTGAAAATCGATAATAAAGTGAAGCATCGTGAACAAGTGAAACATCAACAAAGTGAAATATCATTTACAAAGTAAAAAATCAATAAAAAAGTGAAACATCGTTAACAAAGTGAAACATCGATAACAAAATGAAACATTTTTAACAAAGTGAAACATCATGAACAGATGAAACGCTATTAACAAAGTGAAACATCATTAACAAAGTGAACAATCGATAACAAAGTGAAATGCCGTTAAGAAAGTGAAGCAACGCTAACAAAGTGAAACATCATTAACAAATTGAAACATTGTTAACAAAGTAAAACCTCATTTTAGAATTTCAATTTTCCCTTTTCAATTACAGCATTTCGAATTTAATCATTAGTTGGCGAGCTAAAGACAATGCAAGACTATATAATATAACAATTTGTGTCACTGTCGCGTTCAATGTGGATACAATCAGGGAATGAATATCCACGTTAATTGAGCGACAATGTTGTTCGCGTCAATCTCTGCCTCCTTTACACGTAAATGGTCGCACATTGCTGCAGCGAATTTCGTGAAGAGGTTGGAGGTTAGAGGTTAGAGGTGACACGCGGTACACGGGGCATGCAATTTGCATTTAATTACAAACTGATGTAATTAGTACGTTGCCATTAATGAAACAAGGGTAACGAGTATATTAGAATCCAATATATTTAAACTAAATAGATCACACACCCATTACAATTTACTACATATTTTGCACACTTTCTTGATAAATTAAATAATAAAAGAAAATAATAAAAAGATAACAATAATAAAAGGACTATAGTGGTTGTAAAAGCTGAACTTATTAAAAAGAAAACAGATGTAGCAGTAGAAAAATGTCCAGAGTTTGAAAAGGAATGATAATTATTTTCTAAATTTTCTAAATTCAGTTTTTGAATTTTTTTCCACACTTAAAAAAATGCATTCTTCGGTACTTGTCCCTGTTCGAAGGTTCTATAAAGATAGTTTTAGAAAACAACACTTTTCAGTTTGAGAGTAATAAGAAGTAAATAAGCTCGACTATTGTAACATTTCTTTCCGAATTCAATTTTCAAATATTCGTTGGCAATGTATATAGCGATAGCTGTGCTCCCGCAGAATTGAAAAACTGTTAAAAAATTCTTCTGTTTTGTTCGAATTCAAATGCTTTTTATTACAAAAAAAAACATTTTTGTAAAATTATCAAATATTACATTTTTCGTTGAAAATTCATCTTTTTTGGCTGGAAATTCCACTACTTACTTGGAAGTGAAACTACTTTGTAATAAGAATTGTTTAAAATTCGTCTTTTGTGGTACAATATTAATTTTCCTGGTGACTTGTTCATCCTTTTAGTTGATAATCAATTTTTATGGCTGAAAAATTTCCTATCAGGTTAAAAATTTCTAAAATTTAAAAATTGCTGTTTTGTATAGAAATTAATTCTTCTTGTTTAAAATTTCATATGATTAGTTACAAATTGAACATTTTGTTTTAAATGTATTTTATATGGTTGAAATTAATTTTGTCAACTTAAAATTTTACTATTCTATTTTAAGTTGAAAATGCATTTGTTTCAAATGAAAATTCAACTATTTTGTTGAATATTCCTCTTTTTTGGTAGAAAACTAATCTCATTGCGTGAGACTTCATATTTTTAGTTAAAAATGTATTTCCATGGTTGAGAATTCAATTTTCATATTAAAAATTTATTGTAAAGTGATTTGATGAAACAAATCAATCCTTTCTTCGACCGTTGATATTTATTGATTTCAAATCGTAGATTTCAAATTATTTATGTCTTACGGTCCAATCCTAAGCCAAAAACAAATTATGAGTCAAAAAAACATATTCTTCGAAACTCAGATATTTATTTAATAGAAATACTCCTTTTAAACTTCCTTACGTTTCGGCACACATGCGCACCTTTTTCAAAGGTTCTTAACCTAAATAATTATATTAAAGATTAGTAATTTTAGTCTGAACAAATATGATGGATAATTACATAGATTTAAATGCATTGTTACCTGAGTTGATGATGGTTCAAAATAGTCAAACAGATCAAATTTCACTCAAAAAAACCAAAACATTTAAATCAATTGTTTAAAAAAATTAATTGAAATTTAGTCATTTAGAAGTCTCAAAAATACTGAGACTGCAATCGATTAGACTACATTTAAAAAAAAAGTAGGGCGAGAAAACCAAATTAGCGTAGGTTAGGACGGACGAACAGAAATTGACAGTTTCAGAAATACGCGTAATTGAGTTTAAATTTGAAATGAGAAATTTAAAAAATGTGTATATGTACACATGCATACATATGAATGAATATACATACATACACATGCATATACACAAATATACATAAAGAGATGATTAATATTAAAAGCATTATTTTATAATACTCTGATAAATTTTATTAATATTTATAATTTCACTCTGTAAATTAACTGAAATCTTACGATATTTGTTTATAAAAATAGACTCAATAATACGTCGTTGATAAGTATTTTTTTCTGTAGCTAATATTTTAATACTTTTAAAATGAAAATCAAAATAATGATTGAAATTCCAAGAATGTTGCGACAGACCTGTGTTAAAATTCCCAACTTTACAATCTCTTTTATGTTCAGCAATTCTAGTTTTTAATCTCCTACCAGTTTCACCTATATAAGCTTTATTACAGCATTTACATTTAATTAAATAAATGACACCAAATAAATTTGCAATGGAATCGACGTCCTTTCTTTTTAGCAAATAATTATCTAAGGTATTTGTGTTTTTAAAATAAACATTGATATTAAATTTTTTTTAGTGAATTTCTTAACCTTTCTGGTAGGCCCTGAATGTAAGGCAAAGTAACATTTAAATTAAATCTATTGTAACAATGTATTTAAATCTACGTAATTATCCATCATATTTGTTCAGACTAAAATTACTAATCTTTAATATAATTATTTAGGTTAAGAACCTTTGAAAAAGGTACGCATGTGTACCGAAATTGGACCGTAAGACATAAATAATTTGAAATCTACGATTGGAAATCAATAAAAATTTATTTTTATTACTGAAAACTTAACTATTCTATTTTTTGTTCAATTTTATTAAGCCAAAATTCATGTATTTTATGAAAAATGGTCTCTTTTGATGGAATATTTTACTTTTGGGTTAAAAATTACGTTTTTGTTGAAGATTCATTATTTTAGTTACCAATTTATATCTTTAACTGAAAATATGTATAACTATTCCCTTTTTTTCTAAATTTTATTTATTTCGATAGAAATTTAAGGTTAGTAGAAGTTAAGTTCAAAATTGAAGTATTTCGTTTAAAATTTATTTTTTCACTAAAAATGTATAACTTTTATATTTTTGGTTAAAAATTTATATTTTTTATCGAAAAATTCATTCCTTTGGTTGAAAATGTAACTATTTTGTAGTAAATTTGTTTTTGTTCAGTAAAAATTAAATTTTTGAACTGACTTCCATTTTTGTCTAAAAATTTATCTTTTTTGGTTAAAAATTTATTTATTTGGTAGAAAACTCATCTGTTTCGTACAAAACTCAATTATTTTTTTAGAAAATTCATATTTTCGTTTCGAAACTCAACTTATTCTCAATTTTGTGACTACATTTTGCGAATACATTTTGCAATGTTGGGAATTTTGCTCATCACGCTTGTCGCCAATCGCCTATTTTGCGCAATTGTATCACAAATAGCTATTATTTCATGATAGAATTTATTTCCAAATGTTTCTACACGTTATCGATAAAAGAAAAGATTTTAATTGAAATTGAGTTTTTAATATTAAAATATTGGAAAATAATTACGTTCTTAAAATTTTACTGCCTCACTATAATTTGCAGTCTTCAGACAATATTAAGGACAAAACTTAAAATATCTAAATTTACAAAGTGTATGCATTAAGTTTAAGATGATTTTTTTAAGATTTCGAAAAAAGAAGCTTTTTAAGCATTTTGAATGGTCGCAAGAAAATAAAAAAATTAATTTTTAAGATTTCTGGGAAAAATTTAAATGCTTATTTATTTGGAAAAATATATCGAAAAATATTTTGAAAAATTTCTACTGATTTCTTAAAATTTACAATAAATGTAGAAGACATTAAAGCAAAAAATTTCAATTTGGCAAGATTATAAAATTTAAATAAATGTGAATTGGTATAATAGATATTTAAAACTTTTAAAACGATAAAAAATAATTAAAATCTTGTAAATATTTCATTATTTTTCTATAAAGAAGCAAATTTTTGAAGATTTTGAAAAAAAAGAAGCTTTGAAAAGAATATAGAAGAATTTAACCATTCGAATTATTCATTTTTCCTTAGGTACACATTTTTTAATCTTCATGCAGAGAAGTTTTTTGGAGTCACTGATTACGAATTTGAAATCAAATTGGTGCAATTTAAAATTTTTCAAATGGTTTTAATTTTTTAATCTAATAGATTACTTTTTTCAAAACGTATCATGTTCACAGATAGACAGACATACAGACATACAGTCAGACAGACACATTCGCAAAAATCTGTTTTTCGGATTCAGGGGGTTTCAAAATGTGGACATGTGATAAATACGGTGGGGGGGGGGGGGGGGGGGGGTGTCGAATTTTACACAAATCTAATACCTTTTTTGATGAGAATGTAAAAAATTAACAAAGTGTAGAATTAGAAAGATTTAGAAAAAATTTAGAAGTTTTTGTAAGAATTTTAAATAGTTTCACAACATTTTATTAAGATTCATTGGAAAATTTAAAATGATTTTTCATTACAAAAATGCATTTTAGACAAAATTCTAAATAATTCTAAAAATTTGTATGTCATACCTGGTATGTCATAACCTGTCTCACGACGGTTAGAAGATTTCAAGACAATTTTTTCATTATTGAAAGATTTTTCAAAATTTTAGGCAAAATTTGAGTAATTTTAGGTTATATTTAAACTGAATGCATTAGCTGCATGGTGAATTTCGACTCTGGAAGAGTCCAGATGTCAATCCACTTCGATCGCGTGTAGCACTCGGATAGGTGAGCATCTGCGACGTATAACGGGTTGTATATTCGCTGCGTTTTAACTAAAGTCTGCCTTAAAATTCGACTGTCCAAAAACCATCTGAAATAGGGGGATGGTTTTCTGCAGTTTCCCTATCCCCTAGCCAAACGACTAGGCAAATGGTTGTAAGACCACCTTTGTAAAAGAAAAATTTTTACAAGCCCATACCAGTAAAGTGGAGTCGTCTGGCGGAATATATAACGCATGCTAAATGAGATTAATGATAATTTAGGAGCGAATGTGACCCGTGTATTGAACTCTGGTTCACTGGGAGTTCAAAATAAAAACGCATAGTACAATTGGTTTTAACCGCAGTGCTGTGGAACTTTAATGAATCAGCCTTATAAGACAATAATAATAAGAGATATTTAGATGTTATTAAAGTTTTGAAGAAATTACAAATATTGTAATCAAATATGCCTTTTTTAAAAAAAAAACTTTCTCAGCGGGCGGCGGTTTTTCCATCTCTTTGATAAATTCTCAAAATTAAATTCTGTCAAATTCAAGTTAATTTTATCGCGCTGAAGTTTAACTTTTAAAATAATTACCGTCGCTGAAGAAAGTTTGGCAGCAAAGTTACTAATGGTAGAGTTTCAAAGTCATAAAATATTATGGAATGTTAAAAAACAAAATCTTGAGAAATTGCGATAATTTCTAGATATCAGCTATAATTTTTATTAGTCAGAGACCTTAAATTACAATGTTGTCAGTTTCAAAGTGGGTGGTTGCTTTGTTTCTAACTTAGGCAAAAACACTTAGCAGCGCAGAACTTGGCATATTACGCGAAGAGGCAGTTTCAAAACTTTAGGTTGGTGAAAATAAATGTTTAAAGCGGAGCTTCTACGTGAGAGCCTCAGAGACCAGGGAGCTTTCGTAATCGTTATTTACTGAAGGTTTTCTGTTGGTTTGTATCTTCCTTCTCTTTTTTGCTCCCAGTGTTTGTCAGCAACAAGTTCGCATTGTGAAGAGTTTTCCGGGTTATCCTTCTCTACTTATCTGAATTTTAAATCTTCTTGAAATCCTTTGTTAAGCTTCGAACATACGTTAACATAGAGTACTTGCTATTTTTAACAATTTCACAAATTGCAGTAATAGGTTTTTTTTGCATTTAAAATCTTAAAAAAGTGTAAAAATGAAAATAAGAATTTCTGTTTGTGTATTTTTCGTTGAAATTTTATTTTTTAATTCAAAAGCCTTCTATTATGTTCTGGAACCAGAATTCATGTCTTTTGGTTAAAAATACCTCTCTTTGGTAGACAATTTAACTGTTTTGCTAAAAATTCGTTGTTTTTTTTGTGGAAATTAATTTTTGAACTAAAAATTTAACTACCATTTTTAGTTGAAAATTCCTAATAACTCTTAACTCCTAACTCACAATTCCTAACTCACAATGCGTAACTCATAACCCACAACTTACAGCAGAAACTCACATGAAGGTAAGTAGGGGATATGAAGGGAGGCGAAGTAGAAAAAGTAAGAGCAAATGAAGGAAAGGGAACTAGTCATCGTAAAGAGAAATCAGTGTAGTGGAAGTAGGAGCAGTTGTGAAAAATGAGAGGGTGTATGTAGGGTCGGGAAGGCAAGTAGAACTAGGGGAAGTGAGAAGTGAAGGGCGTAAAGGAAGTTAGGTGAAATGTGGGGGTAATTGAGGATAAAGGAGAGTAGATGAGGAAGAATTTAGGGTAGGGAGGGGAAGTGAAGGATGAAGTTTAGGAAGGGGAATTAATAGGAGGTATGTAGGGGAAATGAGGAGGGGTGAAGTAGAAGTAAAGCAAAGCGAAGAGAAGGGACGTAATGGTTGTGAGAAGAAATAAGTGTAGGAAAAATAGGAGAAGTTGCAGAGAATAAGAGGGGGTAAGGAAGGGGAATCAAACTCGGGAAAGTGAAGAGAAGTGACGGGAGTAAAGAAAATGAAAAAAAAATCAGAGGTAAGTAAGGACAAGAGGGAGTAGATAAGAAATAAGTTAGGAAAATAAAGAGTGGTGAAGTAGAAAATGTAAAGAAAAATTGAGAGAAGGAAAGTAATGTTCGTAAGCGGAAGAGAATTTGGGGGAAGTAGGAGGATAAGGGGCAGTAGATGAGAAAAAAGTTGGGGAAGGTAGGGGATGTGAAGGTCTATGTTTGGAGAGGAGAAGTGGGAGAATTTAGGCGAAGTAGGGGATGAAAACTATAGGAGGGGGAGGTTTTAACGACTCATGTACGTCTCAATAGACTACGAAACCC
Organism: Belonocnema kinseyi; assembly: GCF_010883055.1. Taxonomy (NCBI): domain Eukaryota; kingdom Metazoa; phylum Arthropoda; class Insecta; order Hymenoptera; family Cynipidae; genus Belonocnema; species Belonocnema kinseyi. The sequence continues at coordinate 19,674,784 of NC_046662.1, read as the reverse complement.
TTTTTTGTAGTTGCAAGACGCCTACTTTGTTTAATTTTTGGTTGAAGATTGAGCTATGTTGTTGAAAATTAATTTTCTTAACTAAAAATTTAACTCTGTCATTATTTGAAAATTGCTCATTCTTAATTTAAAATTCAACTATTTGATTAAGAATCAACTGTTTTGTTGTAAGTTGATATTTTGGACTTGAAGATTCAACTGTTTGATTCGAAATTTCTCTTTTTTGTTTAAACATGTAACTGTTGTGTTGAAAACTCGTTTTTCAGGTTAAAAATTCTATTATTTTTAGAGAAACTTGAACTATTTAGATAAAAATTAGGTTACTGATAGAAAATTCAGCTGTTTTTAAGCAAATTCGCCTTTTTGGTTTAAAAACTCATCTCATTCGGTAGAATTTTGATTGGCGAATTTTGAAAGGAAATTTGTTGCTTAAACATTTATCTGTTTTTGTTAAAATTGATTACTTTTAGTTAAGGATTACATTATTTTGTGGAAATTTGATCTTTTTTGATTAGATTCGACTCTTTTTTATTTGAATTTAAGATCTTTTCTTGATCAAAAAATCAACTACCTATGTATTACATTTTTTGTTTAAAATTGATCTTTTTTATTAAAAATTCAATGATTTGGTTGATAATTAATTTTTTTGTTGATGAAATTCCAAATATTTCGTTTAAGATTTAATCATCTAGTTAAAAACTAACTTCTTTTTAAGTTTATACTTTTTATTAGAATCATTATTTTTTTGGATTGCAAATTAAAATATTTTATAATAATTGGTCTTTCTTTCTTAAAAATTCAACTATTTGGTTGAAGATGCAACTGTTTTTGTTTCAAGTTCAATCATTTTTGTTTGAAAATTCGACCACTTGGGCAAAAATTCACCTTTGAAGATAAAAAATTCAGCTTTTAGGTTAAAAATACCTTCATTTCGCTTTAAAGTTCAACTATTTGGTTATAGGTGCACCTTTTTGGTTGATAATTCATTTTGTTGTAGAAAATTGAACTATTTTGTCACAAAATCATTTTTTTAGGTCGAAAATGTAACTATGTGATTGCACATTAAACTATTTAGTCGAAATTTTTTTTCGTTTTAATTTGTATACACCGTAACAGTTACAAGAATTATTTAGACACTCACTATCAAATTGGCACTGAATTCTTATTTTATTGGGCAGCTAGATCCTTAAGCCTCTTCCTGCAGTCAGTTCCAAGTTTTACGCATTTTGCAACGCATGTTACACTCTTATCAATATTTAATTTTGCCACTTTTACGAACGCAGCAACAATTTTATCACAACATTGGTTCGCAGTCTGCAAATAAAAAATGAATATCTTTTTGTAATTTTGATTTTAAAATTTCTTGTATAAATTAAGCCTATTAAGGGTGGTTTAAAAATTAAGTTACACTGACAAAAGAGGGGGGACAGGTTTTGTGACGATTAATAACGTAGTAGGGTTCAACCGGGAATGTGACATCTCGCATGGAAAATAGAAATGTAAATACACTGAAACCCCGTTTAAGTTTACGCCCGGATAAATGCACGCTCGTTTAGGTTCACGCGTTGCTTTTTGTTTAGGTTTACTTTTACCTCCCCTACAAGTTCTCAGTGCTCCGCCCATTCAAACTTCCCTTGTATATGTTAACCAATCGCATCAGCATATTGAGGGGCTCCTTTCGTGGTGAGGACGACGGTGGGAGCCCTTCCCGAGTAAACCTAAGTGAGATGTTTTCATCTCGGAGGAGTAAACTTAAACGGGGTTTCAGTGTAGAACTTTCTTGAAATTCTGTAAAAAACTAAAGATATAAGATTATGCGCGGATCTGATATTTAGCTTGAAAAAAATCTCGGAAAAAAGTGTTGCATATTTAATTTATTCCAGCATGAAATTGAGTTCAAATATTAATAATTGAAAATTAATCCTGATATAAAAGTATATTTTCAATTTTAATTTTAAAAATGTTTGCATAAATAAAATGTTAGGACATAAATTTCTACCTCACAACTGTCAGTGCTTCATTCTTACGGAAAATACATTTCCATTCGCCCACGAAAAGTGCCATTATTTTTTTAATGAAGTATGAAAATTGCAATGTTCTTTTACTCTGGTGTCCTGATTTTCAAACCGATTTTATTCATACTTACTCGTTCTTTACACTGCTATCAACTACATAGCGAACGACGCTTTTTCACTGGAAAATTATTTCGAGACAATTCAAAAACATGAGATTACTTAGTTTTGTTTAAAGTTTATTTTATATGCTTAATTTCTGTTGCAACGTATCTCTTAAATGAAACCGATGTGCACATTATTTTCTGTTTTCATGTGATTGAAAATTTAACTATATTTTGTTGACATTTTTTTTATTTTAAATTAAATTCAATTTTGTTAAATTAGTCTTTTTTAGTATTATATATAACTATTTGGCTTACGAATTCAACTGTTTGGTGAACATTTCGGCTTATTGAGTTGAAAGGTCTTTTATTTTCACAGAAATTTCCACTATATGGTTGAAAATAAACTTTTTGGTTAAAAAATCATTCTAAAGGTCAGTTCTAAAGAAAATGGTCAGTTCTAAAACTTGATAATAGTCAGTGCAATACTACATTTTAGCACATAACGGCCATGAAAAGTAATTGATTTTAGCCATAATTTTTTTAAATTGCACAACAGTGCACTACAAATACAAATAAGTATGTTAACAGTTTCGACACCATGCGCAGAAAAATCGGATTTTCAAATCCTTTTTTTTTATTTGTTTTTTTTTTTAGTTTTCGTATAATACAGATTCGGTCAGTTCTAATTGAGTCTTAGAATATGCCCTGTAAAAAATCATACTTTGAAGTTGAAATTTTAACTTTTTTTTAGACACTTCGCTTTTTTGGTTTGAAAATTCAACAATTTGGTTAACATTTTTTTAATATTTTGTCAGAAAAAGTCTGTCCTAGTTGATAACTCAAATATATTGTTACAAATTATTCTTTTTTGTTTAAAAAAGCTACTCTTTTGATAAAAATTTAATCTTTTTCTGTTTAAACTGGAACTGTTTATTTAAAAATTAATCTCATTTGTATAAGGATTAAACTATATTGGTGACAATTTGTGCTTGTTTTCTTGCTTGATGTCAACTGCTTTTATTTTAAATATTGGAGGTGGGGATAAAATAAGAACTGTTCTATGTTTCTTTGTTGAAAAGTTAAATTTTTTATTTACCTTGCCTGTTTTTAATTCAAAATTAAATTTCTTATTTTGTTAAAATATAAACTATTATATTTTAGCTGAAAATCCAAATATTTTGTTGTGAATTTAATTATTTTGTTAAGAATACACATTTTAAGACCGGTCTCAATGGGCACAGATAATTATGGTGATTTTCACGAGTTTTTACCGTTAAGGGTGGCAGTTTCTTTGCCCCCAAACGTTTTCCCAGACTACATTTTTAAAAAAAAATTTTTATGTGTTACTCGGGACGTCCACAGACACCTTTTCAGAACAGTCTCAATGGGCACAGCTTATTAAGGCGATTTTCACGAATTTTTCTTCAAAGGTGGCCGTTTTTTTGCCCCAAAAATTTTGCCTGACTACAATTTTTTTATGTGTTTTTCACGAATTTGTTTCGTTTAGCATGGCAGTTCTTTTACCCCCAAAACTTTTCCCTGTCTACAATTTGTTTACATGTGGTTCAGGGTGTCCAAAGACACATTTTAAGATCGGTCTGCATGGGTATTCTAGATTTGGATAAATGGAATTTAATTTTCGCGTAAGGGTGGGTTAAAGCGCTTTTAGGTAGTTTTGGTCAATGAAGGTGCTTTCGTTGGATTAGTTTTCACTCCGGAGATCATTCAAACTAGTTTTCTACTTCTCAAATAACAAAATTCACCGCCGCAGACTTAGCGTAGAATTTTAAGCCACTTGAAAATTCGTGTTTTTTTTGTGCTTAAATTCAACTTTTGTTAATTTAGAATATTAACTGTTATGTTTTTAGTGGAAAATTCATATTTTTGATTTCACTCGACTGCTTTTAATTCAAAATTCCTTCTTGTTTTTTAAATATCAAATATTATATTTTACTTAAAAACTCAACTATTTTGTTTGTGAATTAAATTAGTTTGTTGAAACTTTATCTATTTTAAAGAAAATTGGACTTTTTTCTTGAACATTTGTCTTTTTGGATGAAAAATTGGTCTTTTTCGATTGAAAATTTAACTTTCTTCCAACAAATACGTCTCTTTTTCTGCAAAGTTTAAGTATTTGGTTGTGAATTCATCTTTTTAGATCGAAAATTAAACTGTACTCAAACTTTTGTTAAAAATTCATCTGTTTTGATTGAAAATTCATATTTTTGGGAGAAAAGCTGTTGCTACAATTTTATCTTTAATGGTAAAAAATTCTGTTTCTTCTAAAAAATTCCTCTTTTTCATCGTGAAAGCATTAAATCTATAATGATCGAATATTTAGTAAAAAAAATTATCTTACTTGAAACTTTATCTTTTCGTGTATAAAAGTCAACTGTTTCCTCAAGAATCGGGATATTTCGTTTGAAAACTCAACTTTTCCATTAATGATTCATCTCATTTTATAAAGAATTAATCTTATTTTTTGAAAATTTAACCATTTTTTTTATACTGTAATATAATTCGACTTCAGATCCGAACGTTTTATATTGAATTCAAGATGCGTTAATTTTACTTTAGAATTAAAAATATTTTTAAATGATGTTCGAGAGATTGAGTTTCGCAAATCTAAATTTTGTTTTTTTCGGAAATGCAATTGTTTAAAAAAATTTAAATGACGATCGATTAATTTTCTTATCACGATCTATAATGTGAAACTTGTTTTATGACTATTTATATTTGACATTAAATAAATAAATAATTATGTAAAACTGGATTGGAAAAGATCAACTGGCGTGTTTAAAAAATATTATAAATAATATTTTACATGTACCTTAATATTCTTAGTTTTTTCGGCGGCATCATAACACTGGTCGCATTGAGCAGTTGCGGTATCATACTTTTGATTGAATCCGTTATGCTTTTCAGCAGCTACCATGCAATTCTCTATTATGTCATTGTAAGTTACTCCTTTGATATTGACAGCCTTAGCTGCGTTCTATTTAGAGAGCAAAATGTTATAATTACACACATTCAAAAATATGTTCAAACCAAAAAATGTAGAAATTAACAATTATTTTCACCTACTGACCCAAAAATATTTTTGTAATGGACTCAAGACATTGGCAAATTTCTGCGTAGTCTCTTCACGAGGAATACGTGGAGTACCCCCATCCTTTAGTAACTTACCTGCGAAGACAGTCTGTAACGATAGAATTATTACATCAATAATTGTATTGTAAAATGTTTCATAAATTTAATGTAAATATATAATATAAGCCATTATTTCTCCAGTGTACCAACTCTTTTTAAATTAAAAGATTACTGTTATATTGTTGGTTCAAAATTTATCTCTTCTGGTAAAAAATTCTACTATTTCATTGAGGATTTATTTATTTTGTTGAATATTTTTTTTTTGTTTAAAAACTATTTTTTAAAATAAATAAATAAATAAATATATATATATAACTTTTTGAACCCAGATTTATCAAAGTTTTGAAATTTTTTGAAAATTTATCAAAATTTATAAAATTTTCTACATTTTTGCAATTAAAGTTGCGACTGTGTGGACAGATTTGTCCACTTTTGCCAACATGCTACATATCATTTTTCACTCTGGGACGTGATGCATAAAAGTTGCACGCCTGTGGGATGACTTTTCCACTTTTTCCAGGTTGCTATATATCGTTTTTCTCAGCAAGGAGTGATGTTTCAATTTGCCAACAAAAAATCAAAATTTTGATAAATTTTAATAAATTTCAATTATTCAATTTTACATTATAATCTCGAAGAACTTAAAGGAATAAAAATGCAAGTTTCTTGTTAAATCGTAAAAAATGTCAAAAATTTCCTTTTATGAAAATACAAAACATTTTATTTATATATACATGTTTATAATAATTTTTTTCTAGTTTTATTTTTTCCAGCTTTAGATTTACTTTTCCCTGAAATTTTTATTTAATTTTTTAATATTGCTTATTTTATAAAGTTAATATTGTAATTGCTCTACTTTAAATTTGATTCAAAATTCTTTTAAAGTAATCAGTCTATATTTATTTTCTGAATTTTACTTTATTCTATTTTTCTATTGCTTGGTGAAGATTGTGATTTTAAGGCTTTTGCACTGCTAGAATTTTTGAAAATTTCTTTTTTTAACCTCTTTCAACAAAAAAATCATTTTCTCTCATATCTTTCCAGATGAATAATCTTAAAAATAGTTATTTAAAAAAAGCTGGAAAAGGGCTTAATCTTACGAAAAATTCCTTTAAAGTAGTCAGTTTTTATTACATTTTTTCATTGCTGGGAAAAGATTTTGCATATAGATTCTTTAAATCGTAAACTTCTTAAATGATTCAATTTTTTTAATTTACTTAATTTAGTTTTTAAAATACAAATTAAAATTTCTTTAAGCTTTTTTTGAAGCTTTCTTCTCTTATTCTCTTTTTTTAAATTTCCTTTTTATTTAATATCCTTTCAGATTAATTTTGAAAATATTTATTTTTTAAAAATCTGGAAAAGGTGTAATCGTATAGCGATTTTTTTTCGTGAAGGGAAAGTGAGGAGAAATAAGGGGAAGTGAGGGGAGCAGAAGCGAGGACACTTTCTAGCATTTCCCCCTCTCCTCCCTCGCTGCCCGTCACTTCCACTCCTTTGAAAAAACTACGAAAGACGAACTGACGGACGGACACCCGACCGAAAACATAATGGTTACAGCCCGGGACTACGAAACCCTAAAAATCGTACCCTAAAAATAGCTCTTTGTGAGCTAAAAAAATATAGGAAAAAATTCCTTTTTTCAAAAACATCAAAATTGTTTTTGACTATCATTTTTTTAAGTCAAATATTTATTTTTTTTTCAAAAAAGCATATGATCACTGAAAAGGGCGTGTAAATCTCTATCGAAACTTTACTGGAAGAAAGATTTTATCGCCCAGAAATAAAAATGTGTGTCGTCTTTTTTCTTTCACTTAGTGGGAGTGGATTTAAAAAGGCCAGTCCGGAATTGAAAAAAGATTACTTTTGATTACTAAATATTAGGTAACAAGCAATTATGTTACAAGTATAACTTTTATATATTCTAAGCATTGAAAACGTTAAGCGTAATAATTAAACCATTTAAATAAGTATACAATGGCCAAAAAAATGGCCAGATTTTTGGTTATCTTAACCACACGTGTAGTTAAAATGGGCACCTCAATTAAGCAATTATAAACTGTCTTATTTTCTAATCAACTTTGTTAGTAAAGTTGTTTATGTAAATTGTGTATGCGGATAACTTTTTTGTATCAGAAATATAACAACATTTTATGAAGTAAAGCGTCACCTCCCGTGCAGAAATTCCAATTTGGATCTGATCGGGGCCAGATCGGACAGAATTTGGCCCAAATCAGGCTATCTAGATGGGGCCAGACTCGAAATGAAAGCCGATGCCCGATCGGGGCCCAAGCGTTGCGCTCAGAGATAACCATGCCTGGCCCCGGTCGGGCCCATATTAATTTATTTTTATTATTCCTAATTAAAAGGGATTCCTAAATAAAATAATATTAAAATCGAATATATCACCTCCTTAACTGAAATTTTAGAATATAAATAGCAGGTTATCTAACAGATCACGATATGAAAAAATTAGAGTATGTCAGATAATTTTTTTCGAACAAACGGAAAAAGTCAAACGACGCAATATAACAGCCAGCATTTTTGCATGATAAACCATTTAAGTATTTTGCAATATATTTTTGGTTTTAACTTCTAAATTGAAGTTGTTTTCAATTTCTATGTTGAACTTAATTGTGGAAAGTTATTTTGAAATAAGCGGATTATAATATCGCACTGGCTCTTTAAGTTATTTTTACAAAAGAAAATATAAATAAGAAGGTTGTATTTACATTCCGATTGTATCAAATCACCTAACATACGTGAAAATAAATATGTTTATGACGTCATTGTTGATCTCATTCGTGTTCACATTCAACAAATGAAGGAGTACTTTTATTAATATTTATTAATATTTTATTAATATTAATATCAATGCCAATAAGCGTCACAGATTTAAAATAAATAAATACTGAGTTTACCACTAGTGTATGTAATCAGTGGCGCCGGCATGAAATTTGGGGGGAGGCAAACTCTCCATCTTATATGATAGACATAGGTACATTCAGGTGGTGGGTGGGGGGGGGGGGCAAACTCTATTTCTACAGTATGTGCTAGAAATAGGCGCATTCGTGTGGGGGGGGGGGGCTTTGGTTGTCTACCAACAAAAATTTACCCCTCCCCCTTCCTTGTTTCGGCACCACTGTATATCTAATCATAAGTGACATAATTTCAAATGTTCAGATTAAGTTTCAAACTTGTTTTAAGAAAAAATTATTGATATATCATACATTTTTCTAAAATATAGTCATGTTTCTATTAAACAATTATTATTAACTGTGTTGGAGGAAATCATATTTGTTTATATTTATTTATTTGAATGAAAATATTGAATTTTGTTAATAGAAAGTTTATATCCACAACAACAATATTCTTCGAGAAGTTTGATCATTTGTACGAAAATTGGCTTAAGCATTAAAAATGTGAATTAAGTGTAAATAAAAAATTTACATACCAATTAAAATAATTGGAATGAACAAAATTGAACTTTTCGCGAAAGTTTACACTTTGCATGTCGTCTGACTGATTGCATTGTTCACCATCGCATCGCCTAATCGTTTCGGCGCACCGCGCCACGTGGTGGCGCATATGAGTTGGCCTTTTTAACCACAAAACCCACTAGCCATTTTAGACAAGTGGCAGTACTTTTATGTTTTGTTTATTTTTAATAAACATATTTATCATTTGACATTTTTTCAATACTGATGTGACAGCTTGGTGCGTGAACTATAAATTATTATAAACAATAATAAAAATAATACAAGGGAATCTACATAATATTATGCCTAAAGTGCAATAAAAATGTTAACACAATTAAGTCTAAGCTATTATCGTGTTCTATTATTTGACTTCAAATATTTCATGCTTGAAACTACCTCTCCAAAATATAAATTCAATTAATGAATATATATGTACCAAAAAACTATATTAATCTAGCCTTCCTAATGAATTATTGAAGATTGGCCATATTATCTCACTGGCTGTTTTAGACCCACATCCCTTACACAAAATGCATTTCTGCTATTCTTAATATTTTTGAGATATTTATATCTGAATTAAATTTATTTATTTGAAAGTAGGGTAAAAAGGTATTTTCTAAAAAGCAGAAAAAAAGTTTCCAGTTAAATTTCTGCACATATACTTATCATAAAGTATGCAAATTCCAGAAGAGTCGGTAGCATTCGGATGATTAATATGCAATTTGTAAAAATTTGGTAGTGACTTACTTGAAAGACACAGAAAGCCAATAAGCATAAGAGCGAACACTTCATGACTGAATCATTCGTTCAATTCCTAATTCCTAGCGAAGATAAATCAGAACTATTTGAAATTTTACTGAATAATTAATTATTCCGTGAAATTTTCATGTCTTTGACAAAAGAGGTAAGAATGATTAAATTATCATGATTTAAGGCCTCAGCGAAGGTAACGTTGCGTTATAGAAATATGTTTCGCTGAAACCTTTGTTTAAATTGTAAGAATATGTTGCTATAATTTTTATATAGCATGGTTTGTTTTATGGCAATGAAAATCCTTGGAGAACAATCTCTTCTATCAATGACTACTGTATGGTGTAAAACAAATATTTTCGACAAATAATGACACAGTCAACTTGTGTACGGTGCCAGAAATGCTAGCCAAAATTCCACGCGTGGCTAAATTCATATTATTCAACCAAACATTTATTTAAATTAATGAATAATTTCTTAGTAATAATGATCAAATCATTTGACCTAACAAGACAACTTAAATATACCAATGTTTAATTTTCCCTAACTGAAACATTTATTAAAATTAAACAAAAATTTTATGATCTCATAAGGTGCTTTCATGCTACTGCCAGCAGGCAGTACAAGTATGCACATTGCACAGGCAAGCGACCATTCGCATCTCCGTTTTTTCGATTGCAGAAGATTGTCGAAAATCATTTTAATGGTTGGAGTTTTTAAATCTGCAAAATATTGATAATTAAAAAATGGATTATTTATTTCAGGTCAAAATTCTTTTACTTGGTTAAAAATTTAACTATTTTGCTACAAATTCATGCTCATTATTAAAAAGTCATATTTTTCGTACAAAAATTAGCCTTCTTGATTGAAAATTCATCTTTTTGTTTAAAAATTAATTTCCTTAGTTAAAAATCTAACTACTTATTGAAGTTTTTTTTCAATTGAAAATCAATTTTGATACCTCAAAATTTAACTGTCTCCTTTTTTCCTTAAAAATCCATGTTTTTTGGTTGAGGATTTAACTATTATTGGAAATTAATGTTACAACTAAGAGCAATTATTATCTTACAAAAATGATAACTTTTAATCAAATACATGAATTGTTAAACAAATAGTTAAAGGTTTTCACTCATAGCGGTACATTTTTCACAAAAAATCGAATAAATAAATAAATTAAAAAAATGTTTAAAGAACTGAAATTTCAACTAAATAGGTAATTCACAAAAGATATTATTTTCAAACCAAAAAGAAGAATTTAAAACAAAAGAGTTGAACTTGAAATTAAGAAAGATTTTTCCGGCAACAAAGAAAAAAATTGACAATGTTGAATATTCAAGCCAAAGAAATGTTTATTTTACAAAAAAAGTCAAAAAGAATAAATTATCTAACAAAAATGTTGATTTTCCAACCCAACAGTATGAATTTTCAACCGAAAATACGAGTAGCAAACAAAATAACTAAATTTTTATGTAAAAAAATCAATTTTCTACCAAAACAGTAAAATTTGTACCAAAATACATGAATTTTTAACCAAATCGGTATATTTTAAAATGGATGTTTAAAATAAAAATAAAGCAGTTAAATTTTCATGTTTTTATACTCGAAATAAAAATGTATAACTGCCAGGGAAAATAAAAAATTGGTCAGGTAAAAGGCAGAGAATTTCAGGGAATTTCGAAATTGGGGGATTTTTTAGCAATCCTCTAATATTACATTAATTATTTAATAAAATCTAGTTTTCGGCAGAGAGATCTAATTGATTTATTTAAATTTTTAAATGTTGACAAATATTGAAGGTAATAATACTTACTCCTGACAAATTGCCAGAGAAAGAAATGCGCCTAAAGCGTAAATCACGAGAAGAATTCTCATTGTTTAGAAAAAAACGTCTAATTACAGCTTTCATTGAGAACTGACAAAAGAAGGAGATTCCTTTCGAATTTATACTCTCTGTTCTTGCAAAGAAAGGCAGGACGGATAAATAATCCCTTCTATTTACCAGCTCCACTAATCAAATTTTCAAAAATTTTACTATTTATCCTAAAAAGCTGATTGGCAAGCCTATATGAAATGATACAATTTATTGATTTATTAATGATTTTCGATATCATATTTTAAACAATAATATATATGTTTTCACAAATAGCACCGCAGGAAAATATTTGAATTGAAATACCCTGAAATTTGAATCATACTTTAAATCTTCTGAGGTCCCAAGAATTTCCCACAAACATAGAATAAAATCCCGATAAACATATTAAAATCTATAATATCTATCAAAATTTGCTCAAAAATGATTAAATCTTTTTAATCCTCTGAAACCCCATCAAATCGGCAAAATAAGAGAAAGCTCTTTTAATCAATTGCAAACTTTGATATTGTTAGAAATTTCTTAAAATACATAAAAGTTTTGAAATCCCTAGGAATTAAAAAAAATTGAAATCCGTGAGAATGTACTAAAATCCACTTTTTTAATGATGAAATCTTTAAAACCCTCTGAAATCCCTTAAACTGAAAAAATCAGATAAAGCCCATCTATTGAGATTACTAAAATCCGTGTAAATTCATTGAAATTCATCCTTCAGAAATGATGGAATTTTGGAAACCCTCTTAATTTTGTAAAATTGATCAAACAAGATAAAGCCCTTTAAGATCCTTTGAAATTTTTTTAATTCCTTAAAATCCTTTAAAATACTCTCAAAGTTTTGAACTCCCATACAATTTTTTAAATCTCTTGAAATTACTGAAACTCGTGGAAATTCACTGAAATCTATACCTTGAAAAATTAAATCTTCAAAACCCTCTGTAATTTTGTTTAATCGATCAAATTAGCAAAAAAACTTTGAAGAACCCTTGAAATCTCTGATATTTTATGAAATTCCTTAAAATCTTTTAAAATGCTCTAAAAGTTTTGAAATCCCTTGGAATTTTTTTAATCTTTTAGAATTCTTGAAATATATTAAAATTTACTGAAATCCGTTACTTCAATAATTATAAAATCTTTAAAACCCTCTAAAATCTCGTGAAATCGAAAAAATCAGATAAAGCCCATTAAAACTCCTTGCAAACATCTGATGTTTTTAATTCCTTGAAATCCTTTAAAATGCCCTGAAGGTTTTGAAATCCTTTGGACTTTTTGATATCTCTTGAAATTACTGAAATCTATGGAATTTCACTGAAATCTATTCTTACAAATATGTTGAAATATTTTAAGCTTCTTGTAATCTCGTAAAATCGACCATATTACAAAAGCCCTTTAAGAATCCTTGAAATCTTTACAAATAATTTGAAATTCCTTGAAATCCATTACTATGTCCTAAAAGATTTAAATTCCGCTGACATTGTTGAAAACTCTTCAGATTCTTGAAATTCATGGAAATTCACTGAAATCTGATCCTTTAAAAATAATAAAGTCTAAAATTGTAACTTTCTTTTTTTTATGAATTTAGATTTTCAACGACACAATTCTTAACTTTTTAATTTCAAATCGTTTCATTTTTGACACTTCATTTAGAATTATTGCTCATTACTAAAATTTTCTGAACAAATATTTATAAATTTCCAATGATTTTTTTTTAATCTCCCACTAAAAATTGGACAATTTCAAGATACATAACTTGCCAATTAATATAAAGAATACAAAACAAGATTATTATAAATGTTTCCAATGTTTAAAATTGCAGAATTTTAAGCCTCTAGATTAAAAATTGTTTAATTTTTTTAATTGAGTTAGAATTTTCAATATTCAAGGCTTGAATTTGATAAATTATTGGCCAAAATTTTGCATTGTTTCAAATTTATTCTGAAGGCATTATAACTGAAAATTGTATAATTATCAAGCCTTTCAATTAATTATTTCAAATAATTTTTAAAAAACCAGACAATTTTGTATGTTTAAAATTAAAACAGAACAATTTACAATACTTAAATTAAATTTAGTCAATTGTAACCTGACTAAAATTAAAATCAAATAATTTAAAATATTTAAATATAAAATAATTACTGAGCTTAGCAGCATCCGAATTTGAACATTTTCCTAGTAGATGCCAATATATGGTATATTGGCATCTATGTAAATAAGAAATCCTAAAAATGTAATTCATAAAATTTTATTTTTCCGCAGGTTGTGAATTTTTTCTCGTCAACATGGTTTGATAATATTTGAACTTCAGTGTTAGCTTATCAGCAAAAATTGTAATAGGATATCAATTTTATTTAAACTATGATAATACACTCTAATAAAAGATGTGTAATGAATCATAATAATGGAAATAAAAAAGAGAATCTTTTTTCTCGAATAGAATTTTGTAATGCTTCTTATTACAAAAAATGGACCAAATTATTAAAAAATTAAATATATAACATCTGCAATATGCTTATTTAACTTTTTTTTTTTAATTTTTCTGTAATTTATGTTTGAAAATTCCCTACGATTTTGTTGTTGAATTAATGAAAATTTGTATCCACCTTCAGTTCAAATAAATAATTGCAACATATTAATTAATTAAATGATCAGTTCAGAAGTACTCTTTATACTTTAAATAAAATGTTTTAGTATTTAAATTCTCAGTTCAGAGATTGATTGAACTGAAAAATTTCTAATTTATTTAGTAAACTTCATCAATTTTACATTTTAAATTTAAAAAAATGAATTATTAAAATTTATAAATTTTTATTTTATTTTATTTCCATATATGTACTGTCTAATTTTGATGTTTCAATAAAATTAAACTTTTTAAAATTAGAAGACTTCTAATTTAAGGATGTACAATACATACAACCAATTTTAAAAGTTGCCTATCTTTAAAATGAGTTATAAAACCAACAAAAAAAGATCTCTTATTAATTTTCGCAAATCTTGATGGGTGATTATAAGCACACTTCAGAAAAAAATTCAGGTTAAAAATGTTTATTTAACAGTAGTTATTTAAAGTTTTAGTTTTTCTTTTCTCTTTAGAGAAAAGTTACCATTTTTATTTAATCCTAATGATCAAGGTCTCATTTTATTCTTTGAAAGATTCTCTAAATTTCTATTTGGGTTGATTTTATTTCAAAAATGAATTAAGAAATCATAAATTATTATTGTTATAAACAATCATAGTTTAAATTTTAATTAACACCGCCCAAATAGAATTGTAGAGACTCCTACAAAGAATAAAATGAGGCCTTGTTCATTAGGATTAAATAAAAATGGTAACTTTTTCCTAAAAAGAAAGGGAAAACTAAAGCTTTAAATAACTACTGTTAAATAAACAATTTTATCCTGAATTATTTTTTTCTGAAGTGTGCTTAGAAGCCTCCATCAAGATTTACATAAATTATTAATAGATCTTTTTTTGTTGATTTTATAATTGATTTGAAAGATAGGCTACTTTTGAGATTGATTGCACGAAGTGTACATCCTAAATCTCGAGTACTTCAAATAAACTATTTTTCTGCTTCGAAAGATTTTTACTTAAGCGGCCACCGTGTTGTTTAATCAGTAAATTATTTCTCTCTTCCAGCTCAATAAGCTGAACTAATTTTTCCTTTTACATTTCATCTTCAAATTAACATTTTTATTTATTTATTACTGAATCTACGTTTAAATTTTCCACTAGAGTTAAATTACTTCCTTTAGTCTAGAGCAAACATTTTTGTGGAATTTTTTTCCGGGGTAGAAACAGTGGCACAGCTCGCTGTATTAATTTTACATGCATCAAAGAGAATTCTGTGTGTACAGTTTTGTTCGAAAAGAAGTATTTTAATTTTTAACGAATCTATTTGCAGAAGATAAAAAATTTAATCGTATGATAGAAAAATGGAGGAACAAAATTTATTGAATGTTCAAACACAAAAAATAATATTTTAAAAATAGGTAGAACTTTAAGCGAAGTAGTTTATTGTTTTACTAAAAGATATGAATTCTCAACAAGATATGTAATCGATGATATGTCTAGCAAAAATATTTTAATTTAAAATAAAATACATTGAATTAAACCAAAAAAGAGGAATTTCCAACAATGTATTTTAGTTGAAACCCTTAGTCAAAAAAGATTAATTTTCTACCAAACAGTTGTATTTTTATCCAAAAAAGATAACATTTCTACGAAAAGTGCTGAAATTTTGTAACCAAAAAGACGAATATTAGAAAAAATACTTAAATTTTCTAAAAAAAAAAGACAAGAACTTAGAAGAACTTTGAAGCGAAAAATAAATATAGAAATATAATAATAGAAATATATGGTTTAAAATCCTTTTTTGGTTAAAAAAAATGGCTTAACTTAAAATTTAACTGTTTCATTCTGGGTTAAAAACTCATTTTTAACAGTTAATAATTTAACTTCTTTTTTGAGAATCCAAAAATTAGGATGACATTTTTTGTCTTTCGTGATTTAAAAATCTCTCTTAGTTGTTAATTCAACTCTTGCGTTGAAAGTTCGGCTTTTGGGTTTTAAAATTTATCTCTTTTGGAAGAGACGCTTAATCCCTTTCTGTTAAAAATAAAACTGTAAGTAAAAACTTCTAAAAGTAATAAATATCTTCGAAACCATTTCGAATTTTTCATAAAATTTGGTAAAACCGAGTAAAATACAAAAAAGTTTCTTAGAACTTTTGTTGGTTGAAAATTCAACTGCTTTCTTACAAATTCATTTTTTTTGTTAAAGATTCATAATATTAAATGAAACTTTATATCTTTTAGTTGAAATTTTAGATTTCTTTGTTAACAGAGAAACAGTTTTATTAATAAATCTGTTCTGGTTAAGGATTCATCTCTTTTTATGAAAATTCATATGATTACTTTGAATTTAACTGTTTTTTAATAAAAATAAAAATATTTACATTACGAACATATAATATTTTGAATGATAATCCATTTTTATTGTGAATTTAACTACTTGCTTGAAAATTGAACTACTTTGTTGAAAATTCAGTTATTTGTTGAAGATTGACCATGCTAGTTCCAAAATATTCTTGATATTTAAAAATTGAACTATTTTTTTAGAATTTTTTCTTGTTTTTGGTCAAAAACTTATTTTTTCAAATCCATTATTTCATCCTTGTGAGAGATTGCTTCTGTTTTTTTGTGAAAGAATGTCATTTATTTTCTTCAACCTAAAGTCAATCTTAATTTTAAAAATTAAAATCCATTGATTTTTTTAAATAAAAATTTAACAATACCACTTTTGGTTAAAAATTTACCTTTCAAGTTGATAACTTAACTGGTTCAAAATTCTTGTATTTTTTCATTGTTGAAAATTTCTTTTTTATGGGAAAAAGTTAATCTTCTGGGTTAGAAATGCAAAGTTTAAAAAAATTTAATCTTGAAAGTTATTAAGTTTCTGCATCTAATAAGCCGAATAAGTCTTTTTACGAATATATTTTGTCTCTATAGGGTCAAATTTGTTGCAAAAAGGTTGCATAATTTTAGAAATGTGTCAATATTTATAAGCCTTAAATAATTATTTATTATATATTTATAAATTTTAAAAAACTTATGTAAGTTTTATTATTTAGAAATATTGTTTGACCCTAGGCTAGAATCTAGAAAAAAAATTCTAAAAATATTTCAACAATGTAGGAAAATATTACCGAGACTTGCTTTTAAGATGAGCCAAAGAACTTGAAAAAATGTTAATTATTTCCAGACTTATTAAAAATGTTTGAAAACATCGAAATTTTACTTTTTTTTGTGTAATCTTTTCTTAAGAAATTGATTTTTTGCCTTTAATTAAAAATTTTTAGACGCAAAATGTTATTACCTTCCGTACGATTATAAAGAAAAAATCGACACTTTGGCAACAGATGATAATTTTATAAGAAAAGGAAATTAACCTCTTTTTTGGAACGAAATAGCCTTTGTCAAAATAAACACAAAATATTTCACAATTACATTAATTTCCCTTTTTCTTTAACTGTATCGAAAGATAACTAGAGGTATTTTTTGTAAGACTGTGGTTTTTTTTAAATTAAAAAACAGCAAAAATGGATACCTCACGCTTCTAGGTTAATATATTGTAAAAATTAATGTGCAATTTTAATTTTACATCATGTGTAAATATTTTTTTCTAAATTTGCCTTATATGCAAAAAACAGATTAGAACTTTCTATCCTTTACAGAGGGCGTTTTACTTTCTTAGGATAGTACTCTTTTTTGCATTAGTTTGTAAAAGGTGGTATTATTTTTGATGATTTAATTTTTGTTCAAATTGTTATTCAAAGTTTTATTTTTAATGTATGATGTCACATTATACGTTATCCCCCCCCCCATCCTGCGTGACAATAAGTAACACCCCCTACCCCCACCGCGCAGAGTGACGTATATTTTTAACGTCATCTCATGATAAATTATATGAAGAACTGTAAAAGAAGCAAAATATCGTTCTGTGGGTTATTTTTTAAAAGTTTAAGGGTAGTTTCTTATCACTCGCACACATTTTAAGTTTTCACAGGTCATTTTTAATCATTCAAGTTCGAAAATATCTGAGGTGCATAAAAAAGCACAGTGATCTACTTCTGATGGATGGTGGTTTGTCACTTTTAAGGATTGTATTATGAATAAAATTAGGATCAAATTATTTTCAGTCAGCCTAGCATCGTTTGATTTTCAGCTTATAAAAATTGCACAATTGTTTTTACACAAAATGAAAAAAATAGAAGATGAAACGTCAAGAAAAATATTTTTCATTCAACCACCCTAGTCATCAATCTCAGACGACAACAGAGTTTTCATAAGTTGGAACGATTTGTTGAACAGGAAGTTTTGTACACACGTCCTGAGTATTGCATGGAAAAACGTAGTGAATTCTCGACGCGTTTTAGGGAAAATGGTTATACATTATCGAATGGTCGAATATAGTGGAAGTTGCAAGAAAGAGCACTGGACAATTTCGAACAACGGGAATTTAATATAGCAAAGGGGCTGCCATTGCTTAGAAGGCGGGTTGAAAGAAATGGATGTAGAGCGTGTCCAGAATGCACACGATCCACTTGCTGTTCCTCTCTTTTACCCTCTTTTACCCTCTTTTACCCTCTTTTACCATTTTCTCTTATTCTCTTCAACTTTTTTCCTTTTCCATTTCTCTCCTATTCTCTCCTTTCCTATTTCTCTCCTCTTTCTCTTCACTTACTCTTTCCTTTTCTCTTTCTCTCCCTACTCTCTCTGATCCCTTCCACTTTTACTTTTTCTACTATTTTCTGCTATGTCACTATGACGTATACAAGAAGTAAGCTATGCGTCGAATCTGCTGGCCAACCAAGTCTATTTTTACTGAAATCAGCCAGAGTCTAGATATCGATAAAACAGTGCGAATGGCAATTGAAGGGTTGCACGACTTCCGACTAAATGAGTGGGGGTTATATATTCTACGAAGGGGGGAAAAAGTAGTTCTTATGTATTTTAGTGCTAAATTGAGACATAGTGTTTATTTCGACAAAAGTTATCCAGTACCATGAAAATGGGACAATTTGATTTTATTAAAAATAATTATGGGAGCGTTCCCATATTATTTAACACTAAAAATGAGAGAGGGGTTCTTGTTTCCTTACGGTCTGTTACGTGGCTGGGGGGTGGGGGTTAACTTGAGTACGCAATATTTTTATTCCATTTATTAAAAAGCGCATAGCGCTATTTTCGATTAATTCTGGAATCATCTCGAAATTACTCAAAACAATTTGACACTATTGTTGTCGGGAAACACGCGTTTATTATTGGATGAAGCTATCGGTTCTTTTTCCCGTTAAAAATAATAAGTCTGACAACTTCAGGCTTATGAGAATTATAATGTTATCTAAATAACATATTCAATAATAATAATAATAATAATAATAATCAATGGAATAAAGTTGCCCAGCAATTTAATATACAAAATATAATGTATATATTTTCAAAATTTATAAAAAAGAAGCTTTTTGTTAGAATTTTTAAATGTTTCAGAAGAATGAAAAAAATCCCTGGGAAAATTTGTGAATAAGCAAGATTACAAAGTTTTAGAAAAAAATGCTATCAGGTGGAAGGAACATTTAGAAATTTTAAAGATTCCAAATAAATTTAACAGATGAAAAAATTTTGAAAAAGTTAGAAAAAGCGTACATTTTTAAATATTTATAAATAAAAATTTTGAAGCTTTTTAAAAATTGTTACAGGTTTCACGATAAAAAAAAACCTTTAAATTCCTGGGGAAATCAAAAGTGATATTTGATTTTAAAAAATAAGTTTAAGACAAAATCGACAACAATTTCAAAACATTTTGAATTATTTCCTCAAATTTTGAAAAAGAATAAAGACGATTTTATAGCCAAATTTTTCAATTAACGAGATTACAAAGTTTTATGAGAAATGGTAGTAATTTTAAGAGACATTTAGAATTTTAAAAAGATAAAAAATTAATATAGAAGTTGGAAAAATTGCAGAAAAGTTAGGAAAAGCATACATCTTTAATATTTGGAAATACAAATTTTGACGCTTCTTAAAGATTTTTTACGGTTTGACGATGATAAAAAATGTCTTAAAGTCCCTGGACAAAATTAATGCGTTTTATTTTGAAACCTCAAATTTAGAAGAATATTTAAAAGGACTTTAAAACATTTCAAAATATTTCGAAACTTCTGCAATTAGAACCTAGAAGATTTGAAGACAATTTTTTTTTATTTTTTAGAATTTTAAGAAAATATTTGAAACATTCAATTACAGTCAAACCCTTCAATAGCTCTTTCTCTTATAGTTCTTCCGAGAATTGACGCCGCGCCACAGGTAGGTATAACAGGATCTGCGCGGGGTGCGCAGAGTCTGCAGTTATCAGTCAGGCAAGTACTCAGGCGTGAGCAAACAAAAGCGGAGCGGGCTATAATGAGTTAGTTGCCACACATTGTCACCCCCAAAATCGGCGCTATAGAAGAGTTTCACTGTAATTTTAAAAGATATTTAGAAGGTTTAAATGTCCTGGAAATTATTGAAAAATACAGTGGGTACCAAAAGTATTCGTCCACCTCTTTTTTTATGACTGAATAAATTCTCTTAATTTTAATTATACCAGAGCTAAAAAATGTATCTTTAAAAGTTCGATTGTTTTCGAAATTCTGTTTAAAATAAGCCCAGAGTGAAGCGAACTTGTCTAGTTTTTAAATGGATATTGCAAAAATAGTGTAAATTTCAGTGTTTTCTTAAATTTTCAATAACTTCCGAAATAGTCAAAAAATTTTCAATGTTCTTGTGCTGATTTTGAAGCTTTTTTTCACAGTATCACAACAGTTTACGAGCATAAATTGTAAAAAAATTTCTTTTTGAATTGCAAGAACTTGAAGTTGTAACAAAAAAGTTGGAAAAATTGAAATATTATCTTTGGTAACAAAAATATTTTTGTGAAATATATGAAACATATAATCATGAAGTTTCTATCTAATTTTCCGAAAATATATATTTATTTAACTTTTATTCTGATTTGCCTATAGATAAGATGTTTTCAAATTTAGCCAACTTATTTATCACAATTTCAAGTTCTTGCAATCCAAAAAGAAATTTTTTACAATTTATACTCGTAAGCTGCTGTGATGCGGTGAAAAAAAATCTTCAAAATGAGCCCAAGAACATTGGAAAATCTTGACTATTTCGGAAGTTATTGAAAATTTAAGAAAACATTGAAATTTGCACTAATTTTGCAATATCTGCTTTAAAGCTAGACAAATTGGCTTCACCCTGGGCTTATTTTAAACCAAATTTCTAAAATAATCAGCCTTTTAAACAGACATTTTCTTAGCACTGGTATAACTACAATTATGAGAATTTATTCAGTCATAAAAAAAGAGGCGGACGAATAATTTCGGCACCCACTGTATTTTAAAATTTGAAAAGGTTTATAAAAATTCAAATAAAAAAAACCTTTTTTACATTCTCATCCATAATGAGAAGGTATTAGTCTTAAGCGAAAAATGACTTTCGCGATTCTCATCAAATGTCGACGATTTGAGGCCTTCTGAGTCAGAAAAACAAGTTTTTACGCCGGTGTCTGTCTGTCTGGCGTACGTCGTCGTTGTTGTCGTTGAAAAGAGATAGATCGACCAAAATTGTACAACTAAGAGAAATTTACAAATTTGTCGTGAATTACATTTTTATAGGATAAGTAGTTTTTGTTTTATTGATGAAAAACATAATTGAAAAAAAATTTAATTGTATACAAAGAATACAAGCTATGAGAATAAATGAGTTCTTCTTTATTCGTAAAAAACTAAATTTTTAATTTTTTTAAAATATAAAAACAAGGCAATAAGAATATTGATGTTTTAATTTCCATGCATATTATAAATTGTAATGATATAAATTTATTGGAATGATACATGTTTCAGTGCAACTATAAATATAATTTAATGCAAAATAAGAAACAAATATTATATTAATCATAATAAATATAATTAGTACTTTATTTTGCAATATCTAAATAAGCAATCTCACACAGAGTTATATAAAAAATGTATTATATTTCATATAAAAGCGTTTAACATAATGTAGAAAAGTTAACATTTTGGACCAAATCGAGTACGAAACACGAGATACGTGATGAGAATGTGTTCGTTAAAGCCTAAAGAGCTTTAATAAAAGAGATTTCACAATCACAAAATTACAGTTTTTGATTTGTTGAACTTTGATTTTAAAAGATCTGTGCATTAATGTGAAATAAACGCAAATACCGGTCGTGAAATGCGAGAACCATCAATTGCGCGCCCAAGCTGCGCGTAAACTGCAGATCGAAGCTCTTTTAACAAAAGAGAATTCACAATCACAAAATTACAGTGGTGGATGTTTTGAGTTTTAATTTTAAAAGGTTTGCACAAGAATGTGCGAAAAATACAAAGACCGAGCGCGTAGCGCGAGGTAACAACATAATCAATCGCGAAGCGCTAGATAAATACATCATCGAGCGCGAAGAGCAAGAACCAACAGTCGCGCGGCCTGGGTACGCTCAAACCCACGAACCGCGCGCATAACGCGCGATGAGATTGTGTACGCACATTGGGCAGATTTTTTTATTTAGAAAACATCGATTATGTTTTTAAACATAATACAAAAAATGTTACGTAGTTGCGGAATAAGGGGGAGGGTCTGAAGGAAATGTTATGGTCATTTACATAGGGTGGGGGTTAAAAGGGCCAAAAATAACGTTACGTAATATGTGAATGCTCTCTATCCACTCATAACATTTTGGGCTAGGGAAAAATTTAATTGTGATTTCCATTCTATATACCCAAATTTTCAACTTGAGCCATTCTCGAAGAAAATCGGACTTAAAGAACAGCTTCCAGCATAGGGGCCTAAATAAACATTTTTTTAAACTTTTTATCACTTATATTAAGAAATAAAAATCATAACATGAAAAAGTTTATGGTTAATCTTGATGATCCATACCAAAACCTTCGATTTGTACCATCCCTGAAGAAAATCAGAATCAAAGACAATTTTTCAGCATATAGGCCTAAATTACCAAATTTTTCTTATTTTCCAACCACTTATAACAACAAGAAAAACCCAAAACATGCAAATTTGATATAGCGAATCCTAATTATACATACCAAAATCTTCAATTTGAGGCATTCTCAATGAAAAACGAACTAAAATAAAAGCTTTCAGAATAGAGACCTGAATAACCAAATTTTCCACATTGTTTTGATTTTTTTCGACTAATATCAATAACGAAAAATTATAACATGGCAAATTTTATAGTAAATATTAATTTTACATATCAAAAGCTTAAATTAAAGGCTACATCGAAGAAAATTAAACTAAAAGTATGGCTACTGGTATAAAATAAAGAAAGTTATAACGCAGCAATTTATATGTTTTGACCAAAATTATACATATTAAAAGCTTTAACTTGAGTCATCCTTGAAGAAAATCTAACTAAAAAAAAACTTCCAGCGTAGGGGTTCAACTACCTCAATTTCCTCCCATTTCTCTTATATTGTAACTGCTGGTATATAAAAAACGTTAATTATAACATAGGGAATTTTAGTTTATTTCTCAAATTTACATACCAAAAACTTAAATCAGAAAACTATATAATATAACAATAGATCTTTTTGATATAAATTATATATATTAAAAGCTTCAATTTAAACTATTACTATTATACAGGGTGGACACGCTGGGGCTTACATACATGGCGAGTTCAATGCTACCCGAATTGCATAACAGCAGGGCAGAAGCCATTATACAGGGGTATTTTCATATTTCGCGCCTTGAAAGTTTCATTCGGATTGGCCATTCCGTCAAGTCCGTGCATCTTCGGATCAAGTTTATGAGAGTTTCCATGGTTGCGTTCGAAACTTCAAACGGATACAAGTGTCAAAACAATATAGGTTATGTTATATAGTAATTACAAATAATAACAGTGTTTAATTAATAATGAAGTGAGAAATGTGAACTGAGAAGTAAACGTAATTTTTTTTCTTTGCTAATACCATTATAGAATAGCTGCTCAGTGACAAATAATACAAAATAGTAATAATATTCTGCGCTTCCAGTGGGTGAAGAGTGAATGGTGTTTAACGCTTAGTTTTACTGCATAAAAAAAGGTATGTTGTGAATAGACAGGATATGTTTTAAATAAAGTGAATGAAATATTACATGCGTAAACTTTAAATTGACAATGCCTATATTTACTGACAGAGACTAGGGCAAACAGGTGAATCTGAACATAACCGCTTGAAGTTTCGAACGCAACCATGGAAACTCTCATCAACTTGATCCGAAGATGCACGGACTTGGCCGAATGGCCGATCCGAATGCAACTTTAAAGGCGCGAAATATAAAAATACCCCTGTGTAATGGCTTCTACCCTGCTATTGTGCAATTCGGGTAGCATTCAACTGGCCATGTATGTAAGCCCCAGCGTGTCCACCCTGTATATACTAAATTCTTCAGTTTGAGCCATAAATTAAAAAATATCAAAAACAAAAAAAATTTAACATGGCAACTTTGTTATCTTCATTATACGTACCAAAAGTTTAAATGTGAGGCATCCCTGAAGAAAATCGAGTTTAAAAAATAGCATTTAACAAAGGGGTATAAATAACACAATTATCAATTAGAGCCATCCTCAAAGAAATAACATAGGAAGTTTACTTTAAAAAGCCATCAAATTCTAAGAAAAAGAGAGTTTTTAACCTTCCCCTCCTCTGATTGACGACTGTAGTCACCCCAGTCCTCGAAAAGTAACGCAGTCCAAAATTGTCAAAAAACAGAGGAAATAGTATAATTTTCACAAAAATAGGGGAATAAAATCTTTAAAATTAAATTAATATAAACCCCTCATTAAATTCAATATGAAACGCTTTAAATTTCTAAGATTTAAAGTCGAAATATATTGTATTTTCAACAAAAGATTTGAATTTTTTGCAAAAAAATGTTTACTAAACAAAATGTATTTTCAACCCAAAAATACGAGCTTTTTCAAAGACAGTTGACTTTTCCGCAAAAAAAATTTATATTTTAAGAGCATGTGATACCTAAAAAATTATCGATTTTACCAGTTTTAGGTTCCCCCGACTTTTTTTCTAGAATAATAAATATTTTTTATTAAAAATTTGGAATGGTAGCGAACATGCTAACGGACGCCCAACATACTATTCTTGTAGTTTAATTCAAAAAAGTTTTAATTTGGCAAAATGTGATCAATTTGCATAGCGCTTAGGAAATAGTATCGATTTTTTCAGTGTCAGATTCCCCGGCTTTTTTCCTAGGGTAAGAAATATTTTCCCTTCAAAATCTGGGAAATGATAGCGAACATGTTAACGGACGTCCCCGCACACTTTTTTTGTGTTTTTTTATCAAAAAAATTTTTATATTGCTAACAACGTGCGAGCATATTTTGAGGTTATGTGTGTTACAATTCACCCGAGCGTTACTTCCAAACTGCACAATATTTTTAGACGAAAACTTTGGACTTACACATAAACATAGTAACTAATCTCCCGGAACTAACCTTCTTTGCAGGCAATCAAAAAAGTTTATTTCATAAATAATTACCAGATTATTGGAAAGGCAGAGGAGAAAAACATCGTAACCACAAAATAATGCATATGCATAAAATTTTTATTAACACAATAATTTTTTTTTGTTATTATCCCTCAAAAAAGAGTCCGGGGACGTTCGTTATGATATTCTATAGCATCTCGGAATTCAGTATGATGATTGTTCTACCATAAAAGATCAATTACAAATTCAAATGGTCAAATTTTTGACAAAATTTCTAATTTAACCAAATAAAAATTAATTTAAATTAAATAAAAATTTAACCAATTTTCGATTGAAAAAACACGATTTTAGCAAATGAGTTGAATTTTCAACCTACAAACATGCATTTTTCTCAATCAAAATACGAATTTTCAAGCAGTCGAATTAAATAAAAAAACGAAAGTTTGAATTAGTTGAATCCTGAACTGAACAAATGAATTTTCAAACAATAGAGATGAATCTTTAACAAAATAGTTCAATTTCCAACTAAAAAGATTTTTTAACAAAAAAATGGAATCGACATACTATTAGTTTAAAAGAATTAATTTTCAATAACAAAACCCTAGCTTTAAATCAGTTGAATTAAACAAAAAAGACGAATTTTCAACTAAATATTTGAATCCTGAATCAAACAGATGCACTTTTAACAAACGGTAAATTTTTTAACAAAAAGTATGAATTTTCTTTCAAATAGTTAAATTTTTTACTTATCAAGAATAAGTTTCTAAACAAACAGGTGGATTTTCAAATAAGAAAATAAATTGCTTGAACGAGGAATGGAATCCTCAAATTCTAAGTTGAAAAAAGAAGAAATTTTAAACAAAACACATCAATTTTAAACAATATTGTTGAATTTTAGAGCCAAGAAGGACGAATTATCTTAAAAAAGTAAAATTTTTAACCGAAATTCCCATACGAATAGTTTAACTTTTACATAAAAATAAGAATTTTTAACAAAAAATTTGATTATCAACCAATTATTGAATTTTCAATCTACAGCGACTATCTTTTTAACAAAAAAATAAAACAGTTGAATCAACTGTTCAAACTTCATCAAATTTTTAAAAAAGTTATTTTCAACCTACAAAGATGCATTTTTTTAAATAAAAATACGAATTTTCAAGCATTTGAATTTTTTTAAAACTATGATTAAAAAAATGTTTTTAATTAAAAAAACTAACTTTTAATGGGTTGAATGCACATAAAAAAGACGCATTTTTTACCACATATTTGAATCCTGAATTTAAAAAAAACGCATTTTTAACAAACAAGTTTAATTTTCTACAAAATAGTTAAATTTGTAACTTATGAAGGATACGTATCTAAACAAACAGGTGGATTTTCAGCTAAGAAAGTAAACTGCTGAACCAAAAATGGAATCCTTAAATTCCAAACTTAAAAGAAGAATTTTAAACAAAATACATAAATTTTCAACAATACTGTTGAATTTTACAGCCAAGAAGGACGAATTCGAGGCCCCGTAACATCGCGAAAAATTTTTTTTTCACAAACTGACAATGGCATCGTAAAGAACTACTCTTTACCTTCAAAATGCGATGCCTAACTTTTTG
>NC_046662.1:19622896-19647630 GCF_010883055.1 Belonocnema kinseyi | reverse complement strand
GAGGTCGGATTCGGATTCAGCGCAGCAAAAACCTTCGGGTATACTAGGTCTGGTCTCTGGTTCCGGACCTTTGTCAAATTTTGTCGGCCTGTGTTATCTAAGAACAGGAGAACTTTTGACTTAAATTCTCATAAAAATAGTTTAATTTTTAACCAAAAATATGAATTTTCAACAACAAATTTAATTTCCTACTAAATATTGAATTTTCTAAGTTTCTGACAAACAAAACTTTATCATATAAAAAGTTAAAGAAAAGATTTGAATTTTAGACCTGTAAATATAAATCGAGTAGTTGATTTTTCAATAAAAAAAGGTGAATTTTCAACTGAAAAAGATACATTTTTAAGTAAAAATATAAATTTTTCATAAAAAATGGAATAGTTTAGAAATTTAATAGTTTAGTTTCGAAGAAGAGAAAAGTATTTTCAACAAAGGAGTTCAACATTCAACCAAAAAGATGATGTTTGGTCTAAGAAGATTAATTTTTTTTAAATAGAATAGTTAGATTTTTATACAAATAGAAGAATATTCAACCAAAAAAAATTAAATCCCGACATAATAACGTTTTTGGTCATGGCTTGCGGTGACCTTGATTCTAAAGCGGGGGAGTCCAAGCGTAAAGAGGATGGGCCACAAGAACCATTTCTATTGTGTTGATTGATTTCAAATCGTAGATTTCAAATCAATAAATATCAACGGTCGAAGAAAGGATTGATTTGTTTCATCAAATCATTTTACAATCTATTGTGTTGAAACGCATGTTGCAACCTGATGCAACTAATGCGCTGAGAGTGCGGACCTCATTCTCTGGGAATGTCTTGAACCGGGGGTTCTTATATCGGGAGTTGAGTGTAATTAAGCTTTTAAATAAGTAGCTGAATTTTTCACAAAAAGATGACTTTTTAACAAAATGCGTAAACTCTTTGACAGAAAAAACCTTTTTTTTATAAGTCATTCAATTCTAAATAAATAGGAGTTTTATACTTTAGCGGGTTTACCCCACCCTGTTTGACGGTAATTTTCTTTCATTGAAAAAAATATACATTTCGGAAGAAATTTTTATTAGTAAGAATCCTTGGTAAAAAAAATGGTTAGTGAAAAAAATCCATCCTAGGTTACTCGACAAGAGCTTCTACTAAGGTTGTCTATATTGTACACAACCTGTGCGTATAATAAATCGTTTTTGGCCTGCTATGCTTTGCACAAAGCCAAGTATTCGTTGAGGAAAAAGCTGACACGATGTGCGATAGTTTACTACAAAGTGTGTTTCTGATGGAGCACAGACAAGAAGACTGCAACCCCTGGAAAAAAAAATTATACTAACATCGAACTCTCCTTTATGCAGACCATTGTAGATTCTATCCGTGAGCAATATTCAAAAATTATTTAAGGTTTTTTCTTTCAATACCTTGAAGAACGGATATTATGATTTTCATTAGAAGTACTGACAATAGATAATATTCTTCAAATGATTAGACATGGAATTGCTCAGGTTTTTACTATTTTAAAATAAAAATAAATAAAATTGTAATAATGAAACGACGACTTCGGGCAAATCATTTTTTTTAAACAAGAAAAATTTAATAATATGTAAGCAAAGTACAGTGAAACCCTTCAGTCCACAAACCGGCGCTATAGAGCAGTTTCACTGTATTAACAATTATTCGAGTCAGTTATGATACACGTAATATTAGGGACTTTTTAACGTTTGGAAAAACTTAAAAATTTTTTATTAATTTTCAGAAATATTTTCGAGTTCTAAAATATTTTTAATCTCTTGGAAACCTCTTAAATTAGCAAACTTTTTTAAAATGATTGACATTTTCTTCAAAATTAATAAAGTTACCTTAAATTCTTTCAAATTACTTTTTGACAATTCTGAAAATCTTTTTGAATATTCTATCAGAATTAGTTTTAAAAAATCATTTACAAATTTCTTGAAGAGCATAACATTACTCTTGCATTATTTTTAAACTATTATTTTTTTATCAGATTTTATAATCTTAAAATACAATAATTTTAAAAATTGCCTTAAAATCTTCCAGATTCTTTATTGAAAGTTTTAGACTTGGGTTGAAATCTTTTCAGATCCTTTTAAATATTCTCTTAAAATTAATTTCTCAATATAAAAAATTATGTTTAAGTTCCCCAGGAAACTTAAAAACAAATCTGCCTGCCAAGCAAGGACATTCTCATCGCGCGCTGGGCTCGCGGCTCACCAGTTTGAGCGCGCCTAGGACGCGTAAATTTTGGCTCTGGCGCTATATGCTCGATCTTTGTGCACAGGTTTTTTAAAACTGAACGTCAAAGCATCAAACACAGTAATTTGGTGATTGTGAATTCTCTTTTGTTTAAGCTCCTTTGAGTTTGTTCCTGAAATTGTATATCACTTCCATAAATGTATCTTATTACAATTCATGACATGCATGGGTATTAAAACAGACTGAACACTACACATACGGCCTACACAGGAGCCTTACTGTTTTTTAACTTCTAAATTATGTCCCTAAATACTGTGAAATTGTTGAATGAAAAAATGCAATTTTTGGTTTTTCCATTATTTTGTGTGCGGTCAAAATTTGAATTTTCGATTATTCAAGAAACGTCAAAAAGTTGTTATAAAAATCTTGTAGGGCATTTGAAAAGCGACATTTTTCTTCTCTTAACTTTTTTTCATATCATACGTTATTTGGCTTAAAATGTTCATTTCCATGTATTTTTTAGATTTTATAAATGTTATAACTCTTGTTTTTTGATTTTAAGAAGAAAAGTCATTGGGATAAATTATTTGAATTTTCGAATATTATAAACATCCGTACAGAAAAATTTTTAATTTTGAAAAAAGTGGTCTCAAAAATATTCAAAATACGCTAACTTTTTGACTTTTTATCCAAAATAGCTGGCTAACGAACTTGACCTTTAATTTAGAACTCTCAAAGAGTGTACGAACGGCCAATCTAGTAGAATGATTTTTTCAAAGGTTATCGTGCTCATACACATACAGACATACAGACATGTAGACATACAGACAACATACAGGCATATAGGCATACAGTCATACAGAGACACATGAGTAAGAACATATTTTTTAAATTCAGGGCCTTTTAAAACGTGGACATTTGACAACAACTGGGGGGAGGGGGTCAAATTTTACACAAATCCAATACCTTCTCTGGTGAGAATGTAAAAAACTCACTGATTTGAAACCTTTCAAAACTTTTAAAAAGTTTTTTTTTTTAAATCTAGGATATAATTTTAAATATTTTTCAAACAAAAAGAATCCTATTATTCTTTTAAAACTTCTACATTTTTTTTACTATACAAAAATATACATTTTCCTTGCGATTTTTAAAATCTTATAATTTTTTTATTGTTTTTTAATATTTTTAAAACAGCTAAACATTTTAAATATCATTTCAAATAATTCGAATATTTCATCAAATTAAAAAAATTTACATAATTAAAAAAATGGCCTTCAAAATCAAATGTTTTAAACATTCTATTTTGAACATTTTGACAATCGTTTGAAATAATCATTTAAAATTTTTGTACGAATCTAAAAAAAACCCAATGACTTGTAACATTTCAAAATTACAAAAATGTGTCATTTTCAAAATCTTCACAAATCTAAATATTTTAAAAAATTGTTTGAAATGTTTTCTACTTACTCTAATTATTTATAAAATTGGTATATCTTGCAAAATTGGAAATTTTTTGCTTTAGGGGAGCGGCGGGTAATCTGGCGCATCCTCACTTACAGAAATTGATTGATTTATAGCGAGAGGTATTTACTGTACTGTATTTTTTTATGTATACTGTTTTATATAGTGAAAAAATGTACTCAATAAATCTAATCACTCAATTCTTATTATGAAAAGTTATTTTTGGGTGTTATGTGTGTATTTTTAAAGTGGCCAAAAAGTAGTGAAAAAGTACAGTAGCATTTTTCCGGATTAAAAAAACATAATATATAACGTTCAAGTTGCACACAATTTATAAGTAATTATTTAAAACGATCATTTGCCCAAAATTAATTTCATTGAACGCAGGAAACAACTTGTACTTTCCTTTTCGAAATTGCACTGAGAAATTACTAAGAGCGCGCCACATTAGCCAACCAGGAAGGATAACTTGGCGCAGGCACACTTTTTGTGAAACTTGATAATTAATTACTTTAATAAACGTAAATTCAATAATAATTATACGCATAGGGTAGATAAGATACTGATTTACGTGCTCTATATTATTTTACTATAGTTTTCAACATATTTAACTTTTAACGGAGCTTTTTCTAACAGGCGCGCCACATTACCTGCTGCTCCCCTAATATCGGTTTTTTTATTATTTTAGGAATTTATTTGAAATATTGAGCAAACTTTTTTCATTTTCGCTCAGAATACATTTTTCAAAATAGATATGATATCGAATTTTCCTATTCATTTTAGGAAAATTGTTTTGTTCTCTTGAATTCTTTCAAAATTATATTAAAAACTTTGAACTTTTTTTACATCATATACAAAAACGTAAATATTGTTTCAAATTCATTAAAATATTTCAAAATTCTGAATTATTTTTTCATCTTTTTAAACTTCTAAGCGTTCTAAATATATTTTTAAATTATTGGAATTTTCAAAAAAATTTTTTAAATTTCTTCGAAATTAAAGCAGTTGCTTAAAATCTTCTAGATTCTTTTTCTGGCCTAATAAGCTTTCTTCGAAATCTTAAAAAATCTACATGTTCTGAAAAACCTTTTAAAATCTTTACAAGTTTAACATTATTTTTTTTATTCTTTAAAGACTTTTAAACATACTCGAATTCTTTCTCATAGAATAAATTTTTTGAGATAAATACCATTCGAAATTTTTCCATTAATTTTAAGAAAATTGTTCCATTCTCTTGAATCTTTTCAAAATTCTTTCCAAAACTTCTAAACTTTGTTCCATGATATTCCTTAACTTCTAAACCTTCATAATATCTTTTAAAATTATTGAAATTGTTCCTCAAATTAAAGTAAAAATCCGCCTATTTAAAAACATTTCCTTAAAATCATCCAGATTCTATTTTGATTATTTTTAATATCTTTTAAAATCAAAGGAAAGATTCTCTTAAAATTAATTTTTTTTTAATAATTTTAATTGTTCTAGGAATCTAAAAAAATTCAATTTTCTTCAAATCTTTCAACATTCTTAAAAAGCTTCTTCTTTCAAAATCTTAAAATATCTACATTTTTAAAAAACGTTTTGAAATCTTTAATAATTTTAAATCAATTTTGTATTGGTTCAAAACTTCCAAATATCTCTTAAACTTATTTGAATTTTTCACAATGATTTTATAATCTTGCAAAATTCCAAAATTTTGATTTAAAATCTTTCACATTCTTTTTTAATTTTCCCGTTGATTTTAAGAAAGTTTGTCCTTTCTCTTGAAACATTTGAAAATGATTACAAACATTCTAGTTTTTTCGAAATATTAAAAAATATACATTTTGTTTGAAATTTTAGAAAATTTTCAAATTTTAAATTATTTCCAAATCTTTTGAAAACTTGTTAAGCTTTGACTTATCTTTTAGAATGATTGAAATTTTTCATAAAATTCTAAACAAACTTCTAAACCTTCTTAATTTTCAAATATTCTGGATAATAAAAAAATGGCCTTAACTTTTTTTCAATTTTCTCTTGAAGTTCATTTTTCAAAATAAAAACTATTTTTACATTCTTACAAAATGCCAACCATTTTTACAAATGGTTGGCATCAGCATATTATTAAAAATAGGAAATTACATTTTTCTTTCAAACTATGCAAAATTTAACGAAATCTTTTTTTTAATCATCTATCTCCAAAAGATCTACACATTTTCTTTAGTCGATTTTTTAAATAAAAAACATAGTTTTTGTTTAAAAAAAAAGCAAATTATTGAATAAATTCAAACTGCCATTTAAAAAAAAAGATTACTTTTAACATTAATTAACTAGGTCGGTAATTTCAAAAAATTACGAATTTAGTTAAAAAATATTTTAAAACTTGTCATTTATCAAATAAAAATTTGTCAAATATTTTCGAAAATTATTTATTTAATGTTCCTTAAAAATTGAATAATCTTTAATTTACGAAAAGTTGATAACAAGTAGTTCTTTTTTCAATTTCCAAATATCAAAAATCGGATTTTTTACAGTTATTAATTCGGAACACCCTCGCAAGTATTATAATATTTAAATGTATTAAAGAAATTTTTAGTTAAAATTAAAGCCATATGCATCTACTGTAATTCGGCTTAATTGACATTCTAATGGTAAAATGTGTGCATTCCATCACTATTAAATATTAATAAATTAATTTAAACAGCTGTAAATAATTTTTTTTGGAAACATTTAGAAAAAAAAGTGAAAAAGTTCGTCAAAGTTGTAGGAAATATTCGAACATAAATAAAACTGATTTTTAAATTTAATATTGATTAAGAAGTGACTTGGAAATCTGCTTGAGCTGAACCAAAGATATTGCTGAACTTAATAAAGCTATTGCCGAAAAATTATCTACCTTATCGACAGTGAGCTTGCAATCCAACGTAATATCTACTTTATCTGCTCACATCAAAACTTATGAGCACAGTATTATTGAATGCAATTAATTTTTAATTAATTAATAAATATTTTATCATTATTTCAAATACTGAAAGTCTTTCAAAATACTTCAGTATTATCACTTTAAATATTTTCAAATTTCAAACACGATTTCAGATTTAGGCACTGAAATTTAGAGATTTAAAATTTAAAAAAATAAATACCCCATATAAACTGAAGAATTCTAAATGTCAGTCATACAAAATAAAATATTTTAATTTTAATTCACCGAAATTTAAATATTTCAAAAAGTAAGTAAATAATATACTTAATATAATATTCTTAAGATTCATAGGAAAATTTCAAATGATTTGTTTTAAATCAATTTGAAGAGAAAATTGAAAAATATTACCGAACATTTTTTACCTTACCAACAATTTTGAAAAAAGTGAAAAGATTTTAAAGAAAAATGTTGGTATAGCACATAATTTTAGAACAAATTCAAGTAAGTTTAAGAGATAACTTAGTAGTTTTGAAAATATTAAAAAATAATCTACCGAATAAATTTTAAATCAGGAAGTTTTTCAAAGTAAATTATGCGACACGTATTTTTGAGATTTTCGGGAAAAAAATTCACGAAGTTATGCGTACAAGATATCATAAATGAGTAAAGAAACTTGTTGTAGAACTTTTTTAACTGTACAAACTATTTTTTTAACATTTTCTCGAATCTGTTGTTGTAAACAAGAAAAATAAAAAAATTCATTTTTTATGAAAAAAAATTATCCTGGTCACTAAAGTTATTTAGCCCGCTTGAGGCTCACAAGATATTTTTCTTATAATAGTAAACATTCAATAAAAAATTGACAAAAAATATAAGTGTGAGTTTTTTAAGAAAATCGACTTTTAGTATTTTCATAAAAGCCACCGCCATTTTGTTAATTTTGAACATTTTCTTTGAAGAAACAATGAAACTTTGAAGAAAAGAGTATTTTCAATAACAACAAATTTAATTTTCATTGAAGAAAAGGATTTAGTTTGATTCTTTAACATCGGAATATGAGTTTTAAACAAGAAGTTAATTTTCTACGAAGACACTTGAACTTTCACCACAAAAGTACGAATTTTAAACAAAATTGTTGAATTTTCTACCAAAAAGGATGACTTTTTAACAAAATTGTTGAATTTTCGACCAAATATTTGCATTTTCACACAGGAAAGATGAAATTTTTACTAAAGCAGATGAATCTTTAAATCAAGAAGACAAATTTTCAACAACAAAAATTTTAATTATCATCCAGAAAAGATTTCAGTTCTCTTTTTAACAGGAAAAGGTGAATTTCAAGCCAAAAGTAAATTTTCTATAAAGATACTTGAATTTTCAATCCAAAAAGAAGCTTTTTCAAAAAAACAGTTGAATTGTCAACAAAAAAGATGACTTTTTAACTTAATTGTTGAATTTTTGATCAAATAGTTGCATTTCTATAAAAAAAATCAAATTTTTAATAAGACACATGCATTTTTATCCAATAAAGATGTTATTTGTACTAAAATAGATGGATTCTTAAATTAAAAGAACAATTTTTAGCTCAAAAAGGAGAATTTTCAACCAAACAGTTGAATAATCAACCAAAATTGTAGAATTTTCAAACAAATAATCAAATTTATAACAAAAAAGAAAATTTTCAGGATCAAAGAATCAAATATCAGAATATTAAACTTGCAACATTATTAACTTGGAATATTTTATAAACGGAACAAAACAATTATAAATTAAAATTCGAAATTTTTTAATTTATTCTACTTGACAATTATTTAACGTTATAGAAATTCACTGACTTTTGAAGATTTTTTTTCTAAATTCCTTAATTTTCCCTGAACGATAAAATTCCTTTAAAATTTCTTATTAGCTAGAATCTTTTTTCACTCACCAGATTTCTTTGACATGTAAAAATTTTAAGTCTAATTTTTTTGTACAATCTTAATGGCATTTTCCAAAAATTATGCAATAATTATTTTTAAAGTTAATAACAATTTAATAAAATTATTTCAATAATCAGCTGTGTCTTTTTTATACGATTCCAACGATTTAAAAAAAAAAAACATTTTTCACTTTTTGCAGATAACGGTATTTTTTATGCAAATCACGACAGAGAAACAGTAACGTGTTGCAAACTTTAAATTTTTTTTTAGATTTTTTCCAAGCCCAACTTACGTTGACACGAGAAACGATATCGATTTGAAAATTGGGGAATCAAATAATAAGCACTTAGAAAAATTTATCTGCTCCTAAATTTGTAGAATTATAAAAATGTTTTTTGTAACAAATTTTTCTTTGCTTTTTGTATAATTATAAAAACTTAGGACCAGACAGACGTTTCTTAGTGCTTTTTATTTAATTTTCCAATTTTTCAACTCGATATCGGGTTTCGTGTAAACATAAGTTGTATTTGAAAAAAATTCTGAGGTTATGCTCAGATGGCCCTAATGATGAAGAAAAAATCGATATCCACTCCTTCAGTCGCAATAGAACTCTCTGTCAAGCTTCCTCGAAGAACAATCACCAAATTGACGATACGAAGCGAGTCGCATCGCATCTCGGCAGTGATTTAGGGAGAGACGTGAATTTTCTTGGTGTGCATTGTCAACATTCTATAATAGGGGTTGGCAGGGCGCCGGCGCCGCTCTATAAATAGCCTGCACCGCGCTTTACGTAGCTGGCGGCTTTTTCAAGAACTAAATCCCATGTAGTACTACACGGTGTACTCCACCACTTGCACTTGCTCGAAAAGTCCTCCAATCCCGAAGGGATGTCCTCACGATCATTCGGGAGGACTCACCCTCTTTTCGCGAAAAAAAACTAAAAGTGCTCCAACTGTCCCACCTCCCCCTACCCCCAATCAACACGCAGAATTTAAAAATACAAATTAGCTGTTCCGTCACAAAAAGGAAATCCAAGAATCGTGAGTGTGAGATCGATGACCATGGGGCTTAGTGCGGATGAAACGTAAAAGTTATACAAAATACGTAACCAGTGTTGTGTCCACTCTTTAAAGTTGAAGTATTCTCTCTCATTTTTTTGCTATTCCTTTAAGAAATTAAAAAAAAGCAAACCTGCATAGGCACGTAAATAGTTCAGAGCTTGCGAGATAGTTGGATATTTGGAAAAAAAGGAAAATATGTATTCTGGTGGAGCGTGAATTAAGGCAGCAGCAAGAGAGCCATTGACTTCCTGGAGAGGGTTGGAAGAGGAAAATAGGTGAGATTACATAAACGTCATACGGGTGGCGTGGTGCGTGGTAGAAAGCCGCATGAGATTTTAAGTTTGCCTTTCGGTATAACGGGAAACTAATTATAATCTGAGTCCGCGCACGAGGTTTATTATCCAAATTGCCTCTTCAGCGCGACTGCGTGTTATAGAATATGTGTATGGTAGTAGGATAACACGTAATGTGTATACGATACCTGATAGTATATTATGTCATGTCCATGCAGCTATTGTGCAGAAGCACGTGGAGCGTAAATTTCACAACATACTGACACTATTTTTATTTGTTTATTTTATTTATCATCTTATTCAGATAATGTCGAAGTTCCTTTTACTAGCTAGGAAATTATTCAGATTCGAGATACATAATTGAGTAAAACGGTGCACTACTATCTCTGTCAAAAAAATTCAACAGAAAAAATTATCAAAATATGGAACGAAGTACATGTTGCAGATGCAGATTTTGCATATATCGATACAGAAATTTGAAGTTTTTAGTCTATTAGCGATTATTTACGGGCCTGTGAAACGTGACAAAATACCTTCATCTTACGATAACTTCAGATCTGTCAGCTTTAAAATCCACCTGATACAGCAGAAGTTAAATCTTTTTAGGAAAGAATGCAACTGTTTGATTAAAAATTCAACCATTTTTTTTAAATTCATACTTTTTCTTTGAAAATTCTGTTGTTTTGTTGAAAGTTTACGTATTTGATGGAAAATTTACTTTCGGTTTGAAATTCATATGTTTGTATTGAAAATATAACTAAAACATTTTCTGAATAAAAATTCCACTTTTTTAAATTAAAATTTCGTCAGTTTTCATACAAATTTCATCTTTATTGGATAATAATGTATACACTTTTTTTTATTCAAATTTTCATCTTGAAAAGTCAAATGGAATCTTTTTTTTTTATGAAAATTCAACTCTTTTTTGAAAGTCTCTCTTTTTTATTTTAAAACTCACCTGGTTTAGCAGAAATTTCATCTTTTTCTAATAAAAGTGCAACTTCATTGAAAATTCTGCTGTTTTGTTCAAAATTTACTTTTTGTTTAAATTAAATATTTTGCTGTTGAAAACAGAACTGAAAGCTTTTCTGGGTGAAAAATCAACTATTTTTGCTTGAAAATTGGTTTGTTTTTTTATCAAGAATTCATCTGTTTGAGTACTAATTTCATCTATCTTGGATAAAATGCAACTATTTGGCAGAGAATTCAACTATTTTTTGAAAGGTCATCCTATTTTGTTAAATACTTTTTTTAAATTGACAAATCAATTTATTTCGAAGAAACTTATTTCTTGTTTAAAAATTGACATTTTAATCGTGAAAAGTTAACAGAAATACCTCTTAATAAATAATTCAAAATTTTTCTAAATTTAGCTTCTTGATTTAAAAATTCATGTGTTTTAGTAGAAATTTAATTTTTGTATGAAAATGCAATTTTTTGGTTAAGAATTATTCTTTTTTGCTTGAGTATTCAACTGTTTTGTTTCAACATTTGGTTTACTACATTGTTAACATTTTTTTGACTAAAGGCTTATGCTTGGTTGAAAATTAAATTGTTTACTAGAAAAGCCTTATTTAAATAAATTTTTTAACTGAAATGTAGCTTCTCCATGTTTTGAATATTGATCTTCTTTCGTTGAAAATTCTCTTTTTTTTGAAAAAAAAATATAATAATTTTTTTGGTTTAAAATTTCATTTTTGCCGGGTAAAATGCGTAAGTATCGTGCAAAATAAATTGTTTGCTGAAAAAACATATTGAAACTTAAATTTTTGTAGAGATAATTCGTCGTTTGGCTTGAAGGTTCAACAATTTAAATTAACTTTTAAATCTTTTTAAAGTGAAAAATATGTTTATTTGTTGAAAATTCGTCTTTTTTGTTTTGAAATTCCTTTTTTTTTTTATTAATTTCATCTTTTTTTTATTGAAATATAAACTATGGCACTTTTTCGTTGGGAATTTATCTTTTTATGTATAAAAATTAACGACTATGTTGAAAATTTCATTATTTTTTTTTAAATTCAAGTCTTTTTGTTAAAAAGCCATCTTTTATAGTAGAAAATAGTATTGTAGAAAATTGGTCTTCTTGGCTTCAAAATGAAACAATTCAGTTTAGTGATATAATATCAAATATTATATTCTTCGTTGAGAAATCATATATTATAGTTGAAAATTCATGCATTTTGTCAAAATTTATCTCTTGGTAAAAAATCTAATTTATTTTTGTAGAATATTAGAAATGTTTGGTTAAAAATTCGTTTTTTTTTTGCTGAAAATTGATGCGTGTTATTTGGTGGAAAAGTAACTTCTTTGTTACGTATTTATTTTTTGTTTAAAAGTGCAATTGTTTCGTAGAAACAGTTGTATGTTTAATAGAGATTTTTTTTTTCTCGATTCATAATTCGGCTATCTATCTCTTTTAGTGAAATATCTCATTTTTGTTTGCTGAAAATTCAATTTTTTCTTTAAAAATTTATGAAATGAGTTGAAAAAGTATTCTGAAATGATCGAAATATGATCAGTGTCAGCATAGGTAAAACATTCATCTGCAATGTGTACTTTTCTGAAGACGATATTTTACGGTATCGTTCAATATAAATTTATTTTAATCGATAAGTGAACAGTTTTCAATTATTTTTAAAAATAATGTTGAATTTTTTAAACAATTTTTTTTAAACAATTTTATTCCTCATGTAGTTCGTGAAAAGTTATTATCGTTCGGGGTAAATGATATAAAGTTGATGTATGTCAAGAGCAGTGCTTCTTTTTTAACATATTTTATAATTATGAAAATAGTTTCGAACTATTTATTCGCAAACTATTAAAATCGCAAAAAGTTATTATCTGTGTGAGAGTAAAATAATTTTGAAGAATATTTGATAATTATTTAAGCAATTACAATTTATTTGCACCCCCCCTGTGAAACGTGAGAAGTTATTATTTTCTTGAACTAATGATGCACTTAACAAATGTTGAAAGTAATATTTTTTCTTAAGAATATTTACCAATTTTCCAAATAATTTTCATTTGTCTCAAAAAATTTCATTTTCTTGAACAACTTTTTCTACCTCTAAATCGTGAAAGCTTATTCTTATCTAGAATTAATGACACAATTAATAAATTTTAAGGCATATTTTTTTGTTTAATGTATTATTCAGTATTTAGTTATAGCTCAGAACGTATACCATATATTGTTTTAACAATAATAATTTTCTTTCCTAATTTAAATTAATATTCTCAAGACAAATATTACTCTCAACATCCGTTAAATGAGTCACTAATTTCAGAAAACAATCGCTTTTCACGATTTGGGGGGGGGAGGCAGGGGGGGGTGATAAAAAAATAATGATTGGTTAAACAATTTA
Organism: Belonocnema kinseyi; assembly: GCF_010883055.1. Taxonomy (NCBI): domain Eukaryota; kingdom Metazoa; phylum Arthropoda; class Insecta; order Hymenoptera; family Cynipidae; genus Belonocnema; species Belonocnema kinseyi. Next base: position 19,634,434 of record NC_046662.1, on the reverse strand, counting down.
CAATTATTTTAGGAATACATTTAAGCACTTCTTTAATGGATTAAAGGTTATTTAGACAGAACAAATTTAAAAAAATAACGTTTTCAGCATGAATTTGATAGAAAATAGCTATTTTGTCATTTTTAGGGACATTTTCCGGGTATAAGTATACTTCATTTTTGTTTACCCAGATTTGGTACTTAAAACTTCATGATAGTTTAAAAAACTGAGGGCATATTACTTGTTGAAAGTTTGTTTTTTATCATTTTCAATAATTTAATGTTTTTTCAAGTTATATTGCAAGAAATTTTGATGAAAACAATATTATAATAAAGAACTTAAGATTTTCATCTTCTTAATTTTTAATTTAATCGTCTTAACATTGTTTATTTTTATGAACAAATTAAACTTAAAAATGCATTATTCACACATTGGTGGACGGAAAAATTCATTCTTTTCGATGACAGTTTTTCAAATTAGGAACCTCATGATAATTTCAGAAAATTCATAATTTCTTGATAAAGTTTATGATTTTTTTAAACAAATATAATAATCAAAACCATTATTCGGACATTTGTAAACGGACACTTTTTTATACCAGTTCTTTTTAACTCGAAACTTCGTGCTAATTTTAGCAAGATTCATACGTAGTTGATTAATCTTTTTAAATTTAATTTAAAAATACATTATTAGTACGAATGTTAGTACTTATTAAAAGAATGAAAGTAACAAAAAACTAATACCAAAAGGACAGAGATTTAAGAAACATATTTTTTTTCTAAACATATTCCCAAATAATGCATTTGTTGATTAAATTTGTTTAAAGAGGACAAGACGCGCAACTAATTATGAATTTTTCTGAAATTGTCGTGAAGTTCCTACGTAGTTTTTTTTATATGAAAAGTTCATTTTCTCAAAAAACCCACCCTTATATTTTTTGTGATTATTTTTGTAATTTGTACTTAGTTTTTTTGCGAGTTGTATGCTTGCTTAATATAATTTGCGGTCAGGAGAATATTTTATAAAATCGAATGATCTCATTTTTACAGAAATCTTTGCAATATCTTACATCGTTTACAAGAAAAATTCAAAAATTATATTTATAGGGAAAAAAGCTTGCGACCTCCTCAAAAATGGTGTAAGCTACATACAGCTGATTGGATATCTTCCTTATACAAGCTAAAACTTTAAAAAAAGATTGCAAAAAATAAAAAAGCTGAGATTTTACCGAAATTATTTTATGCTTTTTTTCAAATTTTGAAAACATAAGAGAAATATGTTCTAGAAAACTCGACATTTGTTATTCTTCTTGATAGTTTTGAAAATGTTCTGCTAGTAGAAGAAAGGCTCCTATTGACGTTTTTTTGTATCTGTCGTTGGTTGCAAGAAAAATGAAAAGGTCTGATTTTATGGGATCAAAAAATTGCTTCTGCTCACAAAATTTATTCCGTTTTTTCGCTTTAATGCTATCTAGATGAAAGAATCTCATAAATAAATCCAAACATTCTTGGTTGAAAGTAAACTTTTTTTTAATGAAAAGTTTTTTGTTGTTGGAAATTAATCATATTTAGTTGAAGATTCAATAATTAAATTTTTTATTCAGAATTCATCTTTTTCCCTTGAAAATTCAACTACAGTGAAACTCTTCAAAAGCCCTGCCTTCTGTAGCCGTTCCGAGAATTGACGCCGCGCCGCATGAGAGCGTAACAGGAGCTGTGCGGGGTGCGCGGGATCTGCGGCTGTCACTCAGGCAGGCACTCAGGCGTGAACAAATAAAAGCGGGGTGGGCTATAATGAGTTAGCTCCCACCCACCGTCAGCCCCAAAATCGGCGCTATAGAAGAGTTTCACTGGATTTGGTGGAAATGAAAATAAGTTTATCAAACATTACTTTTTATTCTTTGATGATTAAAATATTTTCAATAAAATATTTCATTTTTCTTTTTTGTTTTTGCTGAAAATTTAACTTTTTTATTATTGGTCCACTGATTAATTGTTTTTAGTCAAAAATTGAAAAAAATGTTTTGAAAATCTATGTATTTCATTGTGAATTCGTATTTTTTTATAAAAAATTAATCTTCACGGTTGAAAGTTTAATTGCTTGGTTGAAAGTTGAACTACTTTGTGATAAATTGGGTTTATTAGTTTTAGATCAATCTGTTTGGTTTCAACTTCGCCCGTAGTGCGAGGTAAATTAATTATCGAGCGCGAAGCGCGAGAAACAACAGTCGCGCGCCATGGACGCGCTCAAACTTGCAAACCCCGCTGGATGAAAATAAACTGGCGCAACAGACAGAGATTTCAATTTTTAAAGATTCATGTATTAATATTCTTCAAGATCAGTAAAAAGATTACATTAGCCCAGAGCATAAAAATCACAAAAATACTCAATTCTATACGAAAAATTGGATGAAATGGTTCACCACTTTTTTCGGAAAAGTGAAAACTGTTTTTTTTTCTTGTAAATTAAGGAAAAACTATTAATTTTTTCTTCTACATACAATCTTGGTTTTAAAAAAATCCGAATCAGAGCAACAAAGTCTAGATTTTCGATGAGTCAAAAATAATGAAAAATATAACAAATATTGTTTCAACATTTAATATATATATTTTTTTTAAATCGTGATCAGTGTGATCAGTGTAGGAAACACGTTTTTCCTTCTGTAATATTTCACCAGACTATCATTTTTCAATGAAAGTTTATAAAACAAACTTCAAAAGGTCCTCTGTTTTAGAAAATTATAAAAGGCATCAAAAGTAGTGGAACTTAGTTTGCTCTTGAGCTATTTTAACGCTGAAAATCTACAGCCCCTTTTAAAATTAAATTCTTTGTCTAAATAAATATTTTTAAACTGTTTTTCAGTTTTTACAAGATATGGAAAATTATAGGATTTGTTAATCAATATTAAACATTTTTCTCCTTTTAGATTTTAAAATATTAAAGTTAAATTAAGAATAACAATAATTATGCAAAAATTTTACTTTAAGTAATGTTTACAGAAAATCCTGTACAATTTTGCGCAACTTTATGAATGACTTACTAAAAATTAGGTCTTTCAATATTTACACATACATTGAGGATCTCTTGTTATTTTTATCTTAAAGTACAAAGTTCAAACATTGATTGCATAAAAACAAAAGAAAAATCGATTTTAGGTAGCCTTGACTTCAATTTTCTAAAAAATTAAAGTAAATGCCATTGACAATCGGTGATTTGTTTTTCAAGATTTCTATTAGTCCAAATTCACTGAGATTTCAGTCGTCTCCGTTAAAACTATACAGTACCTTTTTCTATAAAAGAAAATCAGTGATTGATAATTGGAATTTCACTGAAATTTAGCTGAATAAAATTTATGAAAAAAAGTTACTGATTGTCAGTGAAATTCTACTAATGCTTTTAGAAAGACATGTCAGACAATTGTTTCAAGTATAGCGGGTGGTTATTATTAATAACTCTTTCATTTTCTTGAATAAAATTTTAAAAATAAATAATGATTTTTTTTACTATAGAAACCCAATTACCATGGCTTTGGTAATGTTGCCGTGCGACCTGCCATGGTGGTCATCAGTGGTCAAACAACTTGACAAGGCGGCATCTGCCAGAAATACGGAAGACCTTTTAGACGCGATGTTAAGGTTGCATGACATGTGCAAGTAAGTGTCACTTTTTTTAAATCTCTGTCATTTTCACTTTTCATTCTTGGAATTGTGCCAAAATAATCATGCTTCATAAACCTAGTTTTATAATAAACAAAATCTTATATTTAGATTTTAAATAACAGATATTGGATGTAAACAACAAAGGATGTAAACAACAAATTACGATCTATTTATTAAAAAAATATTTGTTTAATCCAGGGTGACCGAAAAACTTCATTTACAAAATTTCCTTACTTTTTACCGATTTTTGTCTGATTAATTTTTTATTTTCCCTGATCATCAATATTTAAAGACCAAAATTCACATCTTGTAATATTTTTAATATAGAATCGTTTATAAATGAAATAAAAAAATGTTTAATTTTAACTTACACATTTTTAATTTATTAATATTAGGACAGCCACCCAAAAAGTAATTAAAAGTTACTAATGTGCGTTAATATGGTGATTAATGTTTTTTCTAATTTAAAAGAATTCTAAACCATTCGATTCATAAAACTTCAAAAAAGTTCTATTTAAATTCAAAATAATTCAAATAAATTTGGAAAAATATATCCATTGGTTTCAGTACCATTAGAGTAAATTTAGAGAACTTAAGAGAAGTTAGAAGAATTTGATAAAATTCATCAAAATTCAATGTTTATTTTTTAGAAAATAAAGTAAATTGAAACCAATTTAAAAATATGAAAATTTTATTTAATTCAGTAATGCTTAAATAAGTTTATAAAAATAAAGGGGATGCAAAAGAATTTAATCAAATGCTCAGGAATTAAGGCGAGGCTAAAAGACTTCACCATGAAATTTTAAAAAAATCCCTTGAATAATTCTAAAAATATTAAGAGAATTCCAAAGAATTAAAAAAAAATAACTTAATAAGAATTAAGGGTGATTTCCATAAGAATCAAAATAAATAGCAAAAAATACAGGAACATTTTTCAAATATTTTTGAACCCTACGAAATCCCTATATTCTTGTAAATAAATTCTTTTAAGTTCGTTAAAATTTTATAAAATTACGTATAATTCTATCAAATCTTATGATATCTCCTGAAATCCTGGAAATTTTTTTGAATACCTTTAGAGCTTTTTTAATCCCATAAAATCATTTAAATCCTGGGAAAAATAAGAAAATTCTCTGGAATCTTTCTATTAATAAATCGTTCCATATTTTCATAAATTCCGGGAAACTCTTTACAACTTTAAGAAAAATGTGGTAAACTCATCAAATCATTCAAATTCTTGGAAATGTCTTGAAATTTTTTTAATTTTCCAAAACTGCTTTACAATTTTTTAAATACCTTAAAGTGATTTAAGTCCTTCGAAAACCCATTGAATTATTGAAATCAATTCATAATTCCTCGGAATCTTTTATAATCCCTAGAAACTTTTAAAAGCTCCTGAAAATTCCTGGAAATGTTTTTAACACCTTGAAACTTTTTAAGCGAATTGAAAATTTCTTGAAAAACTTGTAATCTCTTAAAAACAGTTTGGAATCTTCAAAATTACCCTGAAATATTCCAGATCCATTGGAATATAGACAACTCCTGGAAAATTTTTATAATTCGATAAAATACCTCGGAATATTTTTAAATCCCCTCAAATATTTTTAATCCTTTCAAACTTTTTTTTTAATCCTTGAAAAATGTCGAAGCTCTTGAAAATTTGTTTAGAGTTTAAAAACAACCCTAAAACTTGAAATCCTTTAAAATCCAGTTAAATTACTAAAATAAATTAAAAATGCCATAAAATATTTCAAATCCTTTAAAATCCCTTCAAATTTTTCAAAACAGTTGACAATTTGCTTGGAATCTTTTATGATTCCCTAAAGTATGTGAAATCATTTGACATCATTTGAAAAATTTTGAAGCTCTTGAAAATGGCTTGGTATTTTTTTCAAATATTCTAAAATATTTCAAATATTGTCAAATCTTTTGCAATACTTAGCAATTTTTTAAAACTCGTGAAAATTCCTTGGAATTTTTAAAAATGTCCTAAAATATTCAAAATGCATTGGATTTTGTAAAATCCCTTGAAGCTATTAAGGGCTTCAAAGATTCCTTGACATTTTCAAGAATGTCCTGGAATCTTTAAGATTTTTTGAATTTCCTTCAAATGATTGAAATCAATTTTTTAAAATATGCTATAAAATTTTGAAATGTCTTAAAAATCAGACGAAATACCTCATTTCTTAAGAAGAAATTGTTTGAAATCCATTAAAATATGATAACATTACGTGAAATTACGTGCAAACAGGTGATATGACCAGAATAAATACCTTGAGTTTTCAAAATCCCTCAAAATAATTGAAATCCTTACGAATCCAAAAAAATTTAAAAATTCGGAATATTTTAAAATATCCTAAATCCTTCTAAAATCGTTTAAGATTTTCCGAAATTCACGAAAATTCTTGAAACCACCAGTAAAAATGATTTTCAATCCCTTAAAATCATTTAAAGCCTTCAAAACTTCTTAAAAATTTGTAGATCTCTTTAAAATACCTTAGAATCAATAAAAAATATAAGTATTTAAAATCCTTTTGAATATTTTTAAATTTTTTGAAACTTTTTAAAGCCCTGGAAATTTCCTTGAAGTTTTAAAATATTTCAAATTCTTTAAAATCTCTTTATATTCCTTGAAACTTCTTACAGTTCTTGCGAATACCTTGACATTTTTTTTTATATTCTAAAATATTTCGAATCCTTTCAATAATTTTTTGAAATCCCTTGGAACTATTTCAAGCTCTTAATATTATTTTAAGACTTAAAACTGTCCGAAAATATTTAAAATTCCTTAGAATACCTTCAAATTATTGAAATCTATGAAAAGATTCTTCGAATCTTTTAAAATACCCTAAAAGATTTTAAATCCTTTCGACAATTTTTTGAAATCCCTTGAAGCTTCTTGTAGCTCTTTAAAAACTATTGGAATCTTTTTAAATATTCCAAAGTTTTTCAAATTCTGTTAACCATTTTTGTGAAATTCCTTTAAACTTTTTAAAGATCTTAAAAATTCCTTGGAAGTTTTAAAACTACCCTAAAATCTGCCAATTCCTTTGTAAAACCTTCAAATTATTAAAATCTTTTAAAAAATACCTTAGAGTCTTTTAAAATGCTCTAAAATATTTCAAATCCATTGAAATCTCTATATATTCTGTACAACTTATCACAGCTCTTAAAAATTCCTTGTGATTTTGAAAAATATCCCAAAATGTTTTAAATCGATTGAAGTCCCTTTAGATCATTGAAATCCATTAAAATGCCCTGAAATATTTCAAAAAGATTCAACAAAATTCAGAAGTAGGTATAGTCCTGAATTCATTAGTGCTTAACACAAGGACTAATTTATTGAAATTAAAGTGACTAAAGTGATGTTTGTATTTTAAAAGTGACTATAATGACTTCATCTTTAAAAAAATTACTACAAATTTATTTGAAAAAGTGACCCAAATAGACAATTTTGCAGCTCTGCTTATTCTTGACAGTTACAGTAATTTTTTACAGAAATTTTCTGGCTTCTGCCATTTTTTTCCCTAAAAATCCCTGACATTCCCTGACCAAAAAAATTCCTTTACTTTTTTCTGATTTGTGTAAGTCAAACAACATTGTTTTATTAAATGGTTTTTGAATAAAAAAATGTTTTTGTTCTTTTATTAATCAAATATTTTATTGATTCTATACATAAATGATCCATTACATGAACACCTTCAGTAAATCTGCCTACTATATCGACATATTTATTCTAAAATATTCATATTTCTGCTGCAAAGTGTATGCAAATGAATTATTTTGATAAGCTGTCAAAATTTAAATTAATTCAATAAAACTGGAAGTTGGTTTGAAATTTCAATATTTTTCTTTTTCTCTATATTGTATTTAGAGCAGTTCCTGTTTCGATGCCTGTCAGCAAACATCCGTATGCTAGCTATATTCAGACACTGATCTCACTAGCAGTGGCTATTTCGCTTTCTATCCTGTCCACACTATAATGGAATTAAAAATAAATCACTGAACAGATGTTTTCAAATAAACTTTGACATTTTCCTTGTTTCTCACAGACTCAAAAATATACGAAAAAATGTTACGGGAAAATCCCAAAAAATAAAATTCCCCAGACGAGAACTCCCGTAAAAGAAAATATTCGAAATAGAAAATTTTAGAAATTATAAAGGTGCGATTGAAAATCCTGAAAAATAACATTTCCGGCACTGTCAATTTTCTAAACAAGATCAAAAAATATTTCACAAAGAAACTTTTATTTTTTAATATGTGCATAATATTTGCAACAAATTATTATTCTTGTAACTTGATAAAAATGAACAAATTATTCAAATATTTCATTCTTGTATTTTGAATAAATGAATAACGTTTATTAAAGAACAATGTTTGTAATTGTTTAAATTCGAGAGTGAATTTAAAAATAACCGAATAATAAAATTTCCGACAGTTTATAATATTACCGAATTGGAAACTTCTCGAATAATAAAATTTCCAACAAAAAATTGGAGAAATATAAAATATTCGATACTGCGAAATTCCTGATATTCGAAAACTTTTGAATTTAAACAATTAAAAGAATTGTTTTTTAATCAATCATTTTTATTCATTGAAACACAATAATTAAAATAAAACTTCAAAAAATATTGTTTGAATTTGAAATAACAATAATTGGAGGATGAAAAACTGTGGACATTTTGAAGAAAAAAAAAACATGCATTGAATTTTTTTTTAATTATTGTTATTTTAAATTTAAACAGTAATTTACAAAATACATTTAACTTATTTTTAATGTATCTCATCAAAATATTTCATTATTTTCTTTTTAATGATTAAATAATTAGATTTTTAAAAAATATAGATTTTTTAATTGCTTAAATTTGGAAATTTTATAGTATCGGGCAAATTATAATTCAGCAATTTTCTTTCGTGAGTTTTCTTATTTGTGACATTATGATAATATAGAAACTGCTCTGAATTTTGATAATTCGGAATTTCACAGTTTTTTATTTTTGGAATTTTACAGTGTCGGTAATTTTATTTTTCTTGATTTTTTAGTTCTCACGGTGAACCTCAATCATCCTCAAACTAAAAGTTTTTAAACTCAATGTTTCTTTGCTGAAAGCATCTTTCATGATAATATAATACAAACATAAAAAAATGTTTTTCAACATTTTCTTTAGTTTTTTCAGTTTAGATTTTACAGTATTACGTTCAACATGAAATTTAATGAAAATTTTCAACACAAAAAATCATTTTTCAACCTAGATGATTAGTATGCTACCAAGAAGAACGAATTATCATCTAAACAGTTGAATTTTCTACAAAAATGAAATAGATGAATTTCCAATTTGAAAAATTTATTTTTAACTTAAAAAGAACAATTTTGAACTATAATGAGAAACCTTCTTTAAAAAGTGAATGTTGAAGAATCATTAAATCCAATAAAGATATAGGGGAACCCTTGTGTGTCTTTTTGGTCCTGTTCGTCCGTTCTAGTTTTTTATCAATTTTATCACTTTTAAGAAAAATAATCTTCTTCTTTTGACTTTTTTTGTATGTTGTATCACTTTGGCATGAAACTTGAATTTACATTTTTCCGACAAAAAAAAGTTCTTTTTTCTCTCCAAGTCGCGGCTACAGAGGGGACCCTATATGGAATATTACACTTTTTACATTAGAAAAAAATCTAAAGAACAATAGAAAAACCCCTATATTTTTTGTGTCAATTGACTTTTCATCAACAGATTTCAAAAGAAGATGATCAATCCTATCAGAATCGAAAAGAAAAAGTAATTACCTATAATAGATTAAAATTTATTAAAAAATTCGATTACACACAATTTTTTCGACAAAAAATTTCCGTAAACCGGTAAGATACGGCGCCTCATTTTCTTTAAAAACAACATGTTTGAGTGGTAAATATTTTTTTAAATAAAGGAGTGAAATTTTTAACCCAGAAAGATTTTTCAGTTAAAAAGGGAAAAGATTTAAACAGAAATTTTAGCCCAAAAAGATGAAATTTCCGCTACGATGAATAACTTTCTATCAAAAAAAGTCGATTTTGAACAAAATAGTTATGAATCTTCTACCAAAAAGTAAGATTTCAACTTTGAAGTAAGGCCTTAAATTTTCAAATAAATAATTGAATGCTCAACCAAAACAGATTAATTGTTGATAAAACAGTTTCATTTTTAACAGAAAATTTCAATTTCTACCAGAATAGATGAATTCTCGAGACAAGAAAAAAAAAACAAATTTTCAACAACGAAAAAAACAATCTAATTTTCAACCAAAAAAATATATTCCAACAAAATTTCTTAATTTTCAACAAAATATTTCAATTTTCAACTAAACAATAGAAATTTAAACCAAAAAAGATTAAATGTCAACCAAACCTACAACAAAACGAATATTCAACTCTTAACATAGTTTTTTTCTAAAAAAAAAGTCCTATAGATTTTCCTGATACTGAATCCCATTTCTGAAGGATTTGCAACTTCTTAGGACCAACAAGGAACAAAATAAAAATAATGGATAATTTAAAATAATTTGAAAGTAATAATTAATAAAATAATAAATTTCAAGGTGGAGAAAAAATTCAAATAAGCATATATTGGGCTATTAATATCTATGGCTTGAAAGTTAATGGTTTTTCGTTTAAAAAAATGTAGGAAGTTTCTTCCATAACTAAATTTTCAATTTTCAATTACTGATAATTATTTGTTTAAACCATTCATGAAAGTCAAAAAAGGATGTTTTTAATATGTTTTCAACAACCATTATTGGTAATAATTATAGCAGAAGAGAGAAAATTCCCAAATTTTCCTTAAAAGAATATAGTTTACACAAATAAGGGTTAATTAAATCATAAAGCTAAGGTATCAAAAAGTATACAATATATAAAAAGGTAAACTTGCTTTTCATTCTGTAAGAAAAAAGCCAACTTTTTGTAAAAAATCAATTATCGAAACAAGTGGAATTTGTTCAAATAGTTTTAAATTACTTTCAAATATTGATCGCTATTCCACTGGGCCTATAATAATTATATTTCGTAAAAAAAAACGTGAACAAAGTGCTCCAAGGTGTAGATTTCGTGCAGGATTGATACTTTTGCATTGAGGGGTACTTTTGACAACCCTGATACGTGGGGTATTTGTTGTGGTGGCTTAGGGGTCGATGGGTTTTTCCAGCCTCTGAAAGGAAAAATGTTTACCTGAATCGAAAGCAATAAACATGAAAAGGAAAATCGGTTTTTGGGCAAGCAGGTGAAAGAAAAGAGGGCAGTGTGTCGTGACGATGAATCGAATCAGTTTGTACTAGAGACCACAGGAGGGTTAATATTTTTCTATTATTATAAAAGGAAATGAAAGATGCTAATTTTCTTAAGTCGATCAAGGAAGACGAAAGGACGGACGTGGGTTTTCGGACGTTCATCGATTTGTTGTCCATGAAAAGTTTAAGTTTAATTACTGTTGTGAATTTACTTTTATCTTTATTGTAAGAGGAATTGTTCTGTTTCCCTTTATTTATATTTGGTTTTTTTTTCAATATTATGAGTTTTGATTTGATTGTTTGTCCCGGGGTTGTTCTGAGAAAGGAAATGCTAAGTGGGTCAAATAAAGTAGACGTAGAGTAGCTTTTGGGCAATTGCCCACCGTTCTTGGCGTCCCTCTGGTGTTGTTGGAGGAAGACCGGCGGATGACATATACCTCAAGTTGCGTGAGGATCGACCCCCTATGAGGGTGGTCGTGGTACTAGCTTCCAAAGCCTATATTTTCTCTAATTTTTCAACAGAAAAATAATTTTTATTTATTTGTTCACATCTTTCACAACCGGCCAGGGTGGGGAAGTAAACACACTATGCGGGTTGTGTCGCTCCGCTGATTTTTTGCCCCCCCCCCCCCCC
>NC_046662.1:19606133-19622796 GCF_010883055.1 Belonocnema kinseyi | reverse complement strand
GGGGGGGGGGGGGGGTCAGAGTTTTCGGATGATCGCTTACAGGTACTTTTCTCGGCAATTTCTTTTTTCGAATTTGGAATCGAATTGGTGGGATCGTTGACCTTTATTAAAAAAATGATTTGGAGGTAATCTATTTTTGTTTTGAGTTATGATCTTCAGAATCGAAAAATTCTGATTCGCAATTTGCTGATCAAATAAAAAATACGGAATATGTGTAGAAAAAGTTGAATATCATTTTGATCCAATTTCGAGATCAAATTGATCGAATTGCATTTACTGTGAAATGTGTTATTTATTTTTAATATTTATTAAAAACATTTTTCAGCATAAGCCTCGACCCTGATGGGGATAATCAGGATCCTGATTTATTTGTCGGCCTAGGTCGATTCTTGGATGAGGATCTTAACGTAACTGAGCGGGAGCACATTTTTTTAAAAACAATACCAAAAATAGTAGAGCGAGCGAAAGCTCTTCGATCGTGTAAACCACCACAGGGTTTGCATTTTAGTTTACAACAACAAGGTAAGCAAAAATTTGTTTTCTAAAATCTAGTTACTTTAGAGGCTAATTTTGTACGGAAAATAATAAAAGACTAAAAAATGGTTTAGACCAGTTTCAGAATCAATTTCAAATTTTCTTTGGGGCAGCACATAAATTACTTCAAGTTTTTTTCTGAACTTTTCAACCATGTATCTCCCTTTGTTAGGGCCCGTAAATCTTGAACCCCCCATTCCCCAGTTCATGCAAATTTTGTCGACTGAATTTTGTTCTTAGTTAATAGAGAAAAAAAGTTTTTTATCTAAAATTTTCAATTATTCAGGCAAAAAAGACGAGCTTTCTAGAAAAAAATGAATTTTCTACCAAACTCTTAATCAATCAAGAAAAAATTATAGTTAATCATACAACAAAACAATATTTTAACTTTAAATCAAATACAAAGAAATTTAAACAAAATGCTGCATTTTCAACAAAATACTGGAATCCTCAACTAAAGCAGAATCATTTTTAACCAAACAGTTGAATTTTAAATCAAAAAATTAATTTTCTGCCAAAAAGATGAATTTTCAACAAAATAAATTAATTTCCTGACGAGGAATTACATTTTCAGTTAAAAAATGATATTTTAAGCCAGAAAATGAAGTTTTAACGAAGTAGTTCGACTTCCTATAAAAATTATTAATTTTCCAGCAAATAGTTGAATTTTTAGTTTAAAAAATTAATTTTTAAACGGAAAAAGAAAACTTCGACAAATTAGATCTAATTTCTATAAAAATTGTTCATCTTTAACAAAAAAATTCATTTTTAACGAAGTGCTTAAACTTTCAATGAAAGTTGAAGTTTGAAACTGAAAAGACGAACTAAACAAAAACATTAGTGTATATTTTAACATACAATTTGTTTGTTAATAACAAACAATTAAATTCAACCAAAACGACAAATTTCCAACAAAATACTTAAATCCTCAACTGAAATATATTAATTTTCAAACAAACAGTTGCGCTTGCTTTAAAAAATTGTATTTTCTAAGAAGAAAACGAATCGTCAAAAAAATAAATCAATTTTCTACCAAATAGTTCAATTTTCGGAAGAAAAATTAATTTTGAACACAAAAAGAAGAAAATTTTAAGAAAGTAATCCATTTACTACAAAAATTATCAATTAAAAAAAAAGAAATTTCAACAAAATAGTAAACAAAATTCAACCAAACAAATTAGTTTTTAATTGAACTGATGAATCTTCAATTTAAAAAATTAATTTTTGACAAATTATTTCTACTTTCGAGCAAATAGTTAAATTGTCTACAAAATTGTTGAATTTTCAACCCGAAAATGTGAATTTGCAACAAACGTAAAATTTCTACGAAAACAGAAATTTTTAAAACCAAAAAAATATATATATATATTTTAAAAATTGTGGAAATCTAAAGCAAAAAAGACATTTTATGCCCTAAAGAAATTATAAAATTATACGTTTGTAAAACTAAATACTTATTGTTATTAACACATTTTATTTTCCAAAATCTTACATGGAAAAACTTAAATTTGTTTAGGTTTAATGTTATATGTACTACAATAAGAATTAGATTACACTAAAAAACAACTCTTTACAATAAAATCTGTTTAAATTTGGTTTTTTAGTTAAAATATCTTACGTAATAAATAGTTTTGACCCCCCCCCCAAAAAAAGAAAAGCAGAAATAACAGATTCCAAGTAATTTATTCAAGCCCCCTTTCTTAAAACTTAATATTATTCATTACAGGGGACACCGTAGATTATAATTATGGATTCATATCATCCTTAATAGCAAATGCATTTTTCTCCACTTATCCAAAAAGGACAGCAAAAACTCATCCAACGCTGAGGGATTTCAATTTTACAAATTTCTTCAAAAAGTTAGATTTGTGAGTAATTACTTTACACAGAATATAATTTAAAAATAATTTAATGAGTTGCAAATAACAAGTAGAAGATCGGTAAGTAGAAAACGTATAAGTTTGGTTATCCACACGGATGTTGAACTAAACCTGCTTTCCCTACTTAAAGATTTATCTTGCAGTAGGGAAAGCATGTTTAGTTATACAGTTCGATTACAATTACAGTTAAATTATCCTACATTTTTCCCACGTTTATTTAGCTTAAAAGTACATTTTATTTCGTGGGCTATACCTTTTTAAGTAAGATTTTATTTTTTGTTATATAGTATTAAAATTAAAATCAGTAATCTTGTGTGTCTTGCCAAAACTGCATTTTCTACTGAAACGAGTAAATTTCTTTTATACATTATTTGTGTTTTCTAATTTCGGTATTAACTTTACCAAATGTATATGATTCATCTCATTTTTACTTAATCTATATAATCGTAACTTCATTTCAGAAATTGTCAGAAAGCAAAATTACGAAGTATATTCAGTTACTTCGATTTTCTCGATACCGAGAATTCTTTAGATGGAAGGATAACTATTTCAAGACAGGTATTTATATGAAAGATTTAATACATTAATTCTGAATATAAATTAAATGAAAATTGAGTTCCAGATTTTAAAATGCAAAAATTAATTGAACGCTATTTTTGACTTATTATTATTAATAATAAATAAATAATCCTTTGAAATCCGGGACTTTCAAAATGGAGTTTACTTCTAATTTTCAAAATCCGATTCAATTTTCAATCAATTTTAAAGTTTAAGTTCTGAGTCTAATCTCTAATTCTATTTAAATTTGGCAACTTTTTCAATTTCAACCACAATAATAATAATAATCAATCTCCTGGATCTTGAATTTTCTGAATTTTTAAATTGCTCAATCCTTTTAAAATAGAAAACTCTGAAACTGTATTCTCGTTCACCATACTTGTTTTTGTAAATCTCGTACTGGAAACTTTGGTTGTTTTACAACATGCATTTTTCTATTGCGAATTATTAATTATTAAAGCCATTAACATTCAAATATTTTTCAGTTCTGAATTTACTAATCTTAAACACTTCAACTAAAGCTTTTTTAATTAAAAAATATTTATAACTCCTGAATTATAAACTTTTCGATTTGGTAGTTATTGATTTCAACACTTATTTAGATATTTTATGGAAAGTAATTTAATTAAAACATTTTCTGTTCAAAATTTATTCTCTAAATCCAATTTTTTTATGAATAATGAAGTAAAAAATTGCATTTATGTGTATGTAGCACGATACTGCGGAAATGACTTCAACCAAAATGTGCGAAAAAAAAATTTTTCTCTACTACTTTTGGATGAAAAATTAAATCTTTGCCGGATATACACAGTTTTTCTCGGAAACAAAGCATAATAGTATAATAAATAAAAAATACTAAGAAAAATGGGTCTGGTGCTAAATTGTTAATAATATCCTAAATTTGTAACTCGATGTGGAACTTCGTGTGAAAATAAGTTAGGAAATAAAAAAAGTTTCGATAAGGTAGATATCTGGCCACGTGACCCACTTGACACGTGGCCTTAAAATAATTATATAATTGCAAGTAATTAGAAAAAAAGTATAATGAAATCAGAATATTAATTTTTTCCAGAAACGAATAAAAAATTTTAAAAAGTTACTTCTTGAAAGAAAAAATTGAATAAATTGAACTATGTTGCTGACGATATTTCATTCTTTCTTGATAAATTAATTAATCGACCATCATTACTCCAATGATTTATATTTATATTTTTCTTTTTTAAATACATATTTTTGAAACTATAAGTGCGAAACTATAAGATTTTTAAACAAAAAGATTAATTTGCTAACAAAAAAGACAAACTTTTATCAAATTTAAGAATTATCAACTAAAAACTTGAATTGTCAACTCAGAAAGATGAATTTTTAAGCAAAAATAATCATTTATTACTAAAGCAGACGAATTTTGAAGAAAAAAATCGAAAACTTTTGAAAAAAACGTTTTTGATACTAATGGGCCCTCGTGGAGAGTTTTGCTTACTGAACGCGATTGAAATACAAAATATGGATCTTATAATGAGATTATATACTATTTCTGTTTTATACTATTTCGATTTGTTGACATTAAAAAAATTTTTTTCAAGACGGCTCAGATGAAAACTTTTTTTATCCAAAAATAGTTGTAAGATATTCCA
Source organism: Belonocnema kinseyi (assembly GCF_010883055.1). Taxonomy (NCBI): domain Eukaryota; kingdom Metazoa; phylum Arthropoda; class Insecta; order Hymenoptera; family Cynipidae; genus Belonocnema; species Belonocnema kinseyi. The sequence continues at coordinate 19,618,190 of NC_046662.1, read as the reverse complement.
AATATAAAATCAAGAGGACATTCTTAATGTTCGCAACTTTGAGTTGAAGTTATTTCAACAAAACTGATACTATCCAACACGGATAGTATCGTACCTCTAACCGAATGGCCTTTTTAAAAATTAGCCTTGAGTATGAAAGGTAATAGCGTAATTTGACTTTTCGTAATTTATTCTCAATTAAACATGCTCCCACGGAAAAATATGATGTCATGAACCCGCAAAAATTTTTCAATGTTTATCGGCTCAATTAAAAGATAAAATCCTGAAGATCATGTTTGTAAAATTTCAAATTATTATATTAATTTTGTTGGCTCCTTTCAAGAGTTGAAGTTGACGTACAAAATTCTTTAAAAACCGGAATTTTATTCTTATCTTTCGAACGTGATAATTTAATATCCACAAGACCAAACTACTTGAAATAAGGCTTATTTAACGCAGAATTAATAATCTCTTGAATGGTTACAAAATATACATATATGTATATTCTAGAAAGCGCTATCATCTTTCAAAGTCAATGCGATAGTATCGGATGACGAGCGTAATCGTAAACAATTTGACAGTAAGGATACAATTAAAAGACCGATTTTAATTATTTTTAAATCAAGTTATTTTTTCAGGAAAATATTTTCTCTTAAATGTAATTTATTCTCCTAGATGTTGATTTTCTGTCATCTAGGTAATGACGTCCAAACAATGGCTGACAATTGAAGACTGGCTAGAGAGTAGTGTCCCTCTTTGTCCTTTAACAATTCGCCATGAAGGACGCATGGATCGAATTGAATCAGAAACAAAAGTATTACACGTTTGCTTTGCAAGTTCGAGATTAGGTGGAGGTGCTCTGGAAGACGAAATTTCCCAAGAAACAATACATGTAAGTAAGTATACTTTTCTTCCTACAATTAAATAATAGCATCAATTAATATAATACTTGCAGCAAATATACGCGATGCACATCGGATCCCGTTAATGCGAACAGCAGTCTTTCTCTCTTTCTCTTAATATATAAATATATATACATATATATTCCAGTAAAATTAGCTCGAGTACACGTCATTTCCAGAAAAAATTGATAAAGTTTTAATATCTATCGTACGTGGTTCCGTATGCTATCCGAATCAAATATCAAAAGAGTTTCCCTCTGGCCAGTGGGTGGAAACACCCTTAAATCTAATAAACAACCCCCGAAAATTGATTTTTGGCGATTATTTCGAAAAGGGTACATCTAGCAACAAAAACAGTGCAGTAGAAAAAAATAGTAGATAAAATTTTAAATTAGAAGTGTTATATGCATTTTTGTCGCACGGGTCATAGTTCCCGAGTAATCGACCCTGTGCGTAGGAGGTGAGTTTGAGCTCTAAGTCCGCACGCTCTTTCTCTTGCACATATCTCAAAAGGGAGTGGATTTTCGGCCATAATGTACATGACTAAAATTGCAGAACAGACAATTCTCTATAAGAACCATCCATTCATATTTTATTATTCAAACAATTAAACATTATATAAAAATTATTCCAAAAATATATTAGTGACTGATTTGGTGATAAATTGATTAAAGACTATGTATACAGGTTGTCCAAAAAGTCCTGGGACAGACAAATAAATCCTTAATTATAATTTTTTTGGAGAAGTAGAGGAATTCAGTGGTGACCTTAGTTTTTACCTTGGCCATGACCTTCATGGTCATTTCAAGGTCACCTTTGTTTTTTTCAAATGGAATGGTCCATTTTTGACATTGGCAATCGAAAGAGCGGAATCTTTTACGTTAAAAAGTGTAGTCAGGTCATAGGTAAGGTGTGGACTTGATGGACATATCAAAGTCATTCAAACTTCAATATGGTCGGTGAGCATCGAGGGACCTTGAACATGGCCATCAAGGTCACACCTGACTTATGACACGTTTTAAAGTAAAATTTTCTGTTCTTTCAATTTCCGATGCCAAACAGAGTCGTTTCAATTAAAAAACAAAGGGTGACCTTCATATGAACTTGATGGTCATGGTCAAACTGAGGTCACCACTGGATTCCTCGTTGAATTTTACTTCGGGAATGACCACCTTCTCCAAAAAAAATTGTACATAAGGATTTATTTGGCTGTCCTGGGACTTTTTGGACACCATGTACGAGGTGTGTTTAAAAAATAAGGTGACTTTATGGTTTTCTCAAAAAATGTTCATTTATTCCTCAATATTTATGTTGTCCCCTTCAAAGTAATCCCCCTCAGATATAATACACTTATGCCAACACTTTTTCCAATCATCGAAGCACTTCTGATAATCATTTTGCGGTTTTTGGTCAGAAAATCTTTCACAAGCAACGATGAATGAGCAGGTGCATTATCGTGATGCAAAAGCCACGAATTGTTTTTCCAAAGTTCCGGACGTTTTTTGCGTACCGCCTCTCGCAAACGGCGCATAACTTGAAGGTAATACTCCTTATTGACTGTAGGACCTTGTGGTAAGAATTCCTGATGCACTACGCCGCGGTAATCAAAGAAGACAGTGAGCAAAACCTTCACATTTGATCAAACTTGACGTGCTTTTTTCGGTCTTGGAGACTCAGGATGCTTCCACTGAGACGATTGGGCTTTAGTTTCGACGTCATAACCATATACCCACGATTCATCCCCAGTTATAACCCTTTTGAGAAAATCGGGATCATTATTGACTTCATTCAATATCTCCTGAGCGATGGTCATGTGATGGACCTTTGGATCAAAATTAAGCAGTTTTGGAACAAATTTCACTGATACATGTCTCATGCCCAAAACGTCCGAAAAGATAGCATAGCATGAGCCAACCGATATGCCAACATCTTCAGCAACTTCTCTGATGGTAATTCGGCGATTTTTCAACACCATTTCTTCCACTGCTTGAACGTTTTCATCTGTTGTTGACGTGCTGGAACGTCCAGGGCGAGGTTCGTCTTGGACATCCTCTCGACCTTCTTGGAACAGCTTGTACCACTTATACACATTTTTCTTACTCAAAGTAGACTCACCGTATGCAACTGTCAACATTTCAAGAGTTTTAGAGAACTGGATTCCATTTTTCACACAAAATTTAATGCAAACGCTTTGCTCCATTTTTTTCGAAAGAAGAAAATCGCCGAGCACACCAAACCCTTCTAACCTTTTACGCCTCTGCCAGAAAAACAACACGAGCTATATAGTCAAAACTGTGAACATATGATCGTGACGAGTGTACCAACACAACAAAACAAAAAATTTAAAACTTGAATGTACGTAGCCCGCGAAAATTGAAAAGTCACCTTACTTTTTGAACACACCTCGTATATGTATAAAGTCATTAATAAATACGATTTAAACCATTTTTTAGCAATAAAATTAATTTATAAGTAATTATTCAATGGTATATAAAATTATATCAACATTTTTCCGAAAATGGATGAATGACTCATTTCCACACCACACAGAAAAACGCTGGTGTTAAATTTGTTGCAGCTCAAATTTCATTGGGCTCCCAATGATCATTTGAGAGAGTTTTCAAGTCTCATATGTATTCCTCTGAACGTAGGTGCCCATGTGGGCATCTAGGGGAAAGTATCATTTGGAGACTAAATTTTGGCTCATGCAGAGTTGTGGAGTTCTGAACCGCGCTGTCAGCCACCTGAATACCTGTCAAAGCAACTATTCGCTTTACGATATTAGCCTAAATCATTGTTAATAAGTAAACCAATTGAAACAATATTTACCTAATTTTCAAATTTCTTTCATTTAATAGGGTTCCCGCCGCTATATTTGAAACATTGCAATGTTTCTCGAAACTCCTAATGTTTCATGAAACTTTTCATCAGGCTAAAGTTTCATGAAATTTACATCCCTACTCATCGCGAAAAACAAATTTCTGTTTTTATTAAACAGTTGTATTTACCTTATCTTTCATGTATGACACTTGCCAGTGCAAGATTAGATATCTAAGATACCTTTAAACTTCCGCGGAAAATCTAGTGGAAATTTGTTCGAACGACCAGGCATCAATGTCGATGCAGACGGTCACGACTTAGTTTGTACATCCCGGCTTTGGTGGTTTGCATGTCATATAGTAGGTTTTGACTAACCTAACATTTGGATATTACATCACGCCAAGTACTATTTTTATTCCAAGACTATTTAGTTGCTGGTAAATGGGAGGAAATAAGAAGTGAGGTAATTATTATTATAACTTACCTGTTTATTAACATCTGTTTCACTCATATAACGACCGGTAAAATGATCTTGACAGGTGACTTACAGTTTGTAGACGACACTTCATGTTGCACTGGATGAGAAAAAACAGTGTTTAAATGATGCTTTTCCCCTAGATTCTCCGAATTAACCTGTGTGGCTCAAATTTGTTGCAAGTCTATTGAACACCGATTTCGGTGTACATTGGAGGATCGGCGATTTTCTGTGAACCTATGAGGTAGAGTTTGTGGTGCGTTTTTTGAATGTGGTTTTCTCAGGTAGCCTAATCCACTGCACGCTTACAAATATTTGTTCAAATTTATTTGAAAACTGTTACTCTTTGTTATAATTTGCAAATATGTCTAGGAGCCTATATATGGTTTCTTTATTCTGACAATCTGTACCCTGACAATTTAGACACATTACGGAACATTTTATTCCAGCTTTTACACATCCACAACGTTTACCGCATCCCAGTTTACACGAACAAACGATCAACTTCATTATGTGTTCTAAAAATGTTTAAAATTAATTGTTTTAATTTTTCCATGCCCGAAGAAGCTTTTTAAGGCTGTCAGACACTTGAAAAAGTTTCGAACTATAAATGCGGGATTTTACGTTTCGTTTTCCTCCTTTTAAGAACAAAACATCAGTTTTCACAGGAGAAAGAGCAATAATCAACGCGAGGAGATTCACATCCTGTCCAGCTACAACTGTTTATTTCGTTGAGATTCATTGATGGCAGTCTGCACGATTAACTCATCTGCATCTTCATTAGCAACAAGTGTTTAAATACTTTCGTTTTGAAGCGGTTGGTGTACCTATAAATCCGTCAAATACAATAACAACGTTTTTGCCGTAATGTTTGCGAATAAATAGTACATATGCATCGTAAATGTCTGCAAACTTGGTATTCTTTGGTAATACTACACGATGAATCATATTGCCCCGATCTAAAACATATTTACATCCTTCCAGGTGTTTCTCATGATTCTTAAGGGAGCCATATATGTTGTACAATGATGATTTTTTTGCCTTTCTTATGAAGCCTTCCTCACTGAAAATAGAAAGTAGACAGACAGTTCGTAATTGAAACATGATTTCAAGTCTTCCTTTGCTTTTACGGTGAAAATTATTCTTTGAAGTAATTAAGAAGTATCAATTTCTACGACATCATCAGAGGTCAATCATGAGAAACATCTCCAAGGATGCAAATATGTTTTAGATGGGGGCAATTTGATTAATCGTGAAGTATAGCGAAAGAATACCACGTTTGCAGACATTTATAATGAATATGTACTATTTATTCGCAAGCATTACGTCATCAACGCTGTTATTGTATTTGACTGTTATTCATTAAATGAAGCCATTACGAAAAGTGTTAAACGACAACGGCGCTTTTTAAAAAATATTTCACCCGAAATTTTATTTCAGGAAAATACGGTTTCAACTTTGCCTCCAGAAAAATTCCTAAATAACCTTAAAATAAAGCACGTTTGATTTTTCAATCACAGCAACTACTTCAAAATGAAATTTTTTAAACGCTTGTTGCTAATAGCGATGCTGATGTGCTAATCGTGCAGAATGCCATCAATGAATCCCATCGGAATAAAACAGTTACAGTTGGACAGGATGTGGATCTCCTCGCGTTGATTATTGCTCTTTCTCCTGTGGAAAATGATATTTTGTTCCTAAAAGAAGGAAAAGGAAATGAAAAATCCCGTATTTATAGTTCGAAACTTTTGCAAGAGTCTGAACCCTTAAAGAACAGTAAGGAATCCATTTTATTTGCTCACGCATTTAATGGGTGCGATTCAACCTCTGGCTTCTTCGGGCAGGGAAAAATTAAAACAATTACTTTGCTGAATAAAAGTGAATCCTTGCAGGATATTGTGAAAACTTTCAACAACCCCGATTCCACTCACTGTTACGTAGCAGCTTCTGGCGAGCAATGCTTTCCTGCATTATATAAGGCTAAACCTTCAGAAACAAGCCTAAACAAATACAGATACATATTCTTCAACAAATCTGTAACTTCTTCCATGCAGGCTATATCTCTATCTGGGCTTCCTCCAACTTCCGAATCTGCTCAACAATACTCTTATCAATTCCATCACCCGATTCAAACGTGACAAGAAAAATGTTTAGAACCAGAACTTTGGGGTTGAAAAAGAGGAAAACATAGTTTATTTCCAGTTTATACTGCTGAGGCACCAGCTCCATCTCACATAATGAAATTGATCGTTTCTTCATGTAAAATGGGATGCGGTAAACGTTGTAGATGCTTAAAAGCTGGACTAAAGTATTTCGTAATGTGTCTAAATTCTCAAGGTACAGGTTGTCTCAATGAAAAAACCGTAGATAGACTCCCAAACACAGTTCATGATTATGACAATGAGTAACAGTTTTCAACTACATTTTAACAATTATCATTTGCAAGCGTGCAGTGGATTAGGCCACCTGAGGAAACCACATTCAAAAAACGCACAACAAACTCTACCTCATAGGTGGTGTGGAAATGAGTCATTCATCCATTTTCGGAAAAATGTTGATATAATTTTTAATTGTTTAAATAGCAAAAAATTAATTAGCAATGTTTATAGATAATTGTTCTATAATTGAAGCCTTATTTAGTTTCACCGAAAAACCACTCCATTTCGAAGTATTTACAAGAGAATACTATTACTACTGCTATTACTACTACTGCTGCAAACTTATATATCATTAAATAATTACTTATAAATTAATTTTATTGCTGAAAATGATTTAAATCGTATTTATTAATTATCTGATACATTGTACATATATACATAGTCTTTAATCAACTTTTCATGAAATGAGTCACTGATTTATTTTCGGAATAATGTTTATGTAATGTTTAATTGTTTGAATAATAAAAAATTAATGAGCAATATTTATAGAGCATTGTCTGCCGCTCTCGAGATATGTGCAAGAGAAAGAGCGTGCGGACTTCGAGCTCAAGCTCACCCCCTACGCAGAGTGTGAATTGCTCGGGATTTGTGACTCGTGCGATAATAATGCATATAACAATCCTAATTCAGTGTTTTATCTTTTTTTTTTGTACTGGCCTATTTTTGTCGTCAGATGCACCCTTTTCGAAATAATCGCCAAAAACCAATTTTCGGGGGTTGTTTATTAGATTTAAGGGTGTTGCCACCCACCGGCCAGTGGAAAACTCTTTTGATATTTGATTCGGATGCCATACGGAACCACTTACGATAGATATCAAACCTTTATAATTTTTTTCTGAAAAAAGTCTAATTTTATTGGACTGATATATGTACATATATGTAATTATGTAAATGTAATAATGCATGAATCGCTGCAGACATTATTATGTTTGTACAAGCCGCATCATTCCGATTTTTATGATCACACTTTTAATCTACACATCGAAATTTACCAGCAAGTGAAGTTTCAAACAATTTAACCGAGAGCCATTTCCCACACAAATTCTGCGTGGTCCTTTACAAGGAATTGAACTTTTATAATTACTATATAAAAGCGTTTTAAAATTCATCATTTAAAAATAAGGAATTTTTAAGCAGGAAGTCTCAAAATTTATTAATTTTAGACTGAAATTTTAAAAGTTGGACAGTTTCATTTCAGTTGTATTATGTGTAACTTAAAGCGTACCAGATTGAGCAATTTTATTTTTAATTGAAGAATTTCGAAACTGAATGATTTCAAGTTAAATTTTTGAAATTTCGGCCATAGAAAAACTTTCCTTTAAAGCAGAAAACCATAGAATTCTAAAAAATGGTTCCCCCGAAAAAATAAAAACTCATTTACTAGAATTCAACCATTTTTCAAAAATTAGAAAGAAGCGGCAGTAAGAAAAAATTCGCTTGCAAAGAAAGTTTTTAATATATATTTTTTTTTCAAATTACATCATCCGTAAAATTATTTTTATTCTGAAAATGATAGAAAAACTATTTTTTCCAGAAATCTAATTTTTGGCACAATACCTACCTTAAAAGCGTTCAAAATTTAATAATTTCAAACTGAAAACTTTTTAATTTAAACAATCTTTAGTTCTAAGCGATTCAAGGACAATTTGAATTTGAAAACTAAATTTAATGTTTTAAAGTCACAGCTTTTGAAATTCTAGAATTTTAAATTATCATTACATAATGAAAATCATAATTTAAAATTAAAATTGATTAGACAAATTCTATGATCAAAAAATAAATTTAATGTCCTTTTCGCCATTTAAAATATAAAATTTTTTAAATGAACATCTTTATGATTCAAATATTCTTAAAAAAACCTTCAAAATAAAAAGTAATATTAAGTGAGAAACATTAAAAATGAAGAAAATTTCTACTATAAAACGTTGAAAATTATAAGAATCCCAACTTCATTTGAGATTGAAAAAAAAGGAATTTATCGTGAATTGTCATACTAAATCTTTTTCATACTTAAACACTTTAGGATAGCAATTATTTTATGAAAATTTTAATCGTTTAAAGCTTTAAAATGTTCAAATAGTTCATTAGACTCTTTGAAATTAAACCATTCTAATTTTAATTCCAAAATGAAAACGTATGAATGGAATAATTTAGCGCTCAACCTGAAAATTCAGGAATCTAAAATCTGAAAAAGGGAGAAATCTGTTTTGATATTAAACAACATAATTTTTTAACATTTAACTTCAAATCGTTAAATTTTTAACTCTTCATTTAAAAACTATTAATCATTCTTGAAATTTCTCAATCAAATATTTTTCACTTTTAAATGATTTATTTTTTTTTGTAATCTTCAACCAAAAATCGAACAATTTGAAGATTTTACGTTGTAATACACACATTAAAAAATAAATAAAACAAGATTGCTAGTATCTAGTATATAATGCTACTATCTGAAATTGCACAATTTTATGCATTTCAATTTGAAATTTTTTTCTGTCGAGTTTGAAATGCTTAATATCCTGCAATATTATCAAATAAAGAATAATTTAATTTTCAATTTCTAGTTTTAAGGTCTTCGGATTTTTAAGGCTTGCATTTGCAAAATTATTGACCCAATTTTTCATTGTTTTCAATTTATTTCAGAGGCATTTGAGAAAATTTAAAATAAGAAAAATGCCGAATTGTAAAATATCCGACACTTTTAAATTCCCGACGCTAGAAATTTCCCTATTTAAAACAACTAAAAAATCGTTTTTCAGTGAATATTCTTTATTTATTAGGAATACAATTATGAAATATCTTGGTGAAAGAAAGATGTTTTTGTCAAAATTCAATATATTTGTTAAACATGTTGTTTAAATTGAAAATAACATTTCTCAATGGAAGTTCGTTTTTTGAAAATGTACGTAGTAGTTTTTTTTTAATGATGGCTCTTGTAGTACAAACTAGTTCTCTTATTGTTTATTTGCAATGAAAAATATTGTTGTCAATAATTATTTCAAATTTATAGAAAGTTTTTGTTAAATACATTGCACATCAAAAAAAATTACCTAAGGAAAATATTGGACAATGCTATTTTTTACAAATAAATAAAATGATCAATAAAATATTTATTTAATTGTTTAAATTTAATAATATTCTAGTGTTGGGAAATTTGCAGTATTGGGTATTTTATAATTGTGCAACTACCTATCGAAATACATCCGTTTTTGGAAATTTTACAGTTTTCGGAATTTTTCATTCATCCCGCATTTAATCCAAAATCATTCAATTAAAAGTTCTTTGAACTAAAAATTGGACAACTGTCAAGTGTTTCACTTTAATATGATAGAATTTCAAAGAATTGAATACAACAGACAATTTGGTATGTTTTAAAATATAAAAAAAAACATTTTTAATTTTTAAATCCATAATTATTAAATTTAGAACCGACTAAAATTGTAAACAAACAATTTAGAATATTTAAATATTATTACATTTTAAATTGATCTATTAGGGCTTATGAAAATTTGATAGATTTAATAGTGAAATTGTATTGAAATTTTTATTATTTGAATTTGAAACTACAACATTGTGAAATTTGAAATTGGAAATCTCCAAAAATATGAAATTTAAACCCAAATATTTTCGAATTTAGGCCTTTGAAACAAAACAACAACTTTAATTTCAGGGCTGCATTAAAAACTATAACTATAAATTTATACAATAGAAATTTATTTATATATATTTATATATATTTATTGACATTCAAATTCACTGGACCAATTTTTTGAATAAAAAATCTGAATTCTCGCAACAAACAAATTATTGTATTTTTCACCAATAAAAATTGATGCTTCAATGTGGATAAAGGGAATGAATAAATTCATCAATCTTTCTTAATCATTATTATTAATATTAATAATCAATCAACTAATCTAATTTTAAGTTAATCTTTTTTAATAATATGAGAGTAGAAGCAATGTTCATAAATAAAAGAATTATTTTATCGTTTTTAGTTAAACACTCATCCAGAACTCCTCACTGCAATGTTATCCGTTGAGGCCTTAGAAGACAACGAAGTTTTAATAGTGGAAGGTGTGAGACATATTTCGAGGATAAATGATCCTAAAAACCGAGCTTCTTTTGAAGTTATCCCTGAACCAAGTACTGTAAGTAAACTTTGAAAATTCAAACTTCCAGAGATCACAGCCTGTCTCCCTTTTTCTCAGTTTCCCCTTTTTTGCCCTTAAACTAAAAAAATCCCCAAAACACCTTGAAATTCAACATTTTTACTCAATTTTTCTCTTTTTATACCCTTTTATATGTTAAAGTTTCGATTAATTTTTTGAGGACCTTAAACAGAAATTGAAGACATTAGGAAAAACTTCAATTTGAGATTGTTTTTTATACAATTCTCAAATATTTCCTAAAAGATTCCTTTTATAATTTTGTTAATTTAAAGGACATCGTTGATAGCGAAGAAATTGGTAACGATTGAACCGAGTAACTAAACCCAACAGATAAATCAATTATGTAGTTTCAAATAAAAAAAAATCTTTATAGAGGTAACAGGTACAACACTAAAAAAGATTAATAATTTTGATATATCAAACAAAAAAGATTTTAAAAATTTAAGCACAAGCGTCGAATTATTCTAAAATACGAAATTTCAAGAAAATAGCAGATTTCGTAACAAAAAAAGGTATTAGAGTCATAAATGAAAAAAATGAATGTCAAACTAAAAACAGTTGAATTTTAAGTAAAATAACCCAAAAAAATTCAACCAAATTGTTGAGTTTTCAAGACAAAACGACTAATTTTATAGAAAACAGTCGAATTTTCTACCAAATAGTTGAATTTTTAACCCAAAATGTTTTTATTTTAAAAATACAACCAAAGAAAGCCAAAAAGATGCATTTTCTACAAAACAGTTAAATTTTCTACAAAACAGTTGAACTTTTCTCCTGAGATTATGAAATTAAAAAAAAAAGTTAATTCGCAGCTAAATAGTTTAATTTTCAACCAAAAAGGATATATTTTTAACAAAATTGATGAATTTTCCACTAAATAATTAAATTTTCAACCAGAAATATAATAGTAGACTTTTCAAAAAAAAAATAAACTTCAAGAAGAAACAGTTGTGTTTTATTAATTCAGTTTGTATTTAAATAAAGAAGCGAGGAAAAGAGGAAAAATGACACACTTTTTGATTTTGTGCTGTTTTCAAAAAATATTTTAAGAAATAATGTAGTAAGCTACGTTCTAATCCAAGATACTTGTCATCGACATGTTACCGACATCGTGAATATTCTCCATCTTAAGTGGTTCGTATCCGTACTAAATTTTCAGAATGTTCTCGGAGGGTCCTGATGACGGCACAAAATTATATTGTGCAATTGTGAGAGACGAATTTGCGTGAACAACTTGGAGATTATATTATGATTTATTGCTTCCTTACAAA
>NC_046662.1:19591094-19606033 GCF_010883055.1 Belonocnema kinseyi | reverse complement strand
AGAGGGAGCTCTTCTTAATATTTTGACACCAAAATCATGTCGATACACCTTACCGACTGCGAGTAAAGCCACCCACGCTTTAACTTGACAGACTGTAAAAAAATATTTCTAAAGATAAAAATGACTTATATCCTGGAAAAAAATCAATTTAAGCACTTATCCACCTCAATATATAATTACTAATCTTTCTAGGTGATGGTGTGTTGTATGGATGCAGAAGATTATTCGCATCTTCCAGTAAGTCAATACGAAGAGGACAACATTTTAAGAGAGATGAACAAATCTCTTTTGGGATTTAGACAAAGACATATTCCAAGTAGTCCGACTGATCCTGTGAGGCCAGAATCGGATTCTGAAACAGGGCTAGGTACCAGAAGATTATCTCCAATTGGAGAAAGTTTCAGCAGCACGCCACCGGAAGTTGAACATCAGGAAAAGCCCCTTGCGATGAATAGTACAGAAAGCCAGAGTAAGGAATACGGTTTATATTTACAATATTTCAGACTTCACAAATTATTTTCTTTAATTAATTCAGGTACTACATTACTAAGAGTTCAAATCAAAATATACTGCATTTCAACTAAATAGAGGAATTTTTAACCCTAACAGGCGAATTTTCAACAAAATAGTTGAGTTTTTAAAGTAGAATCTCGAATCTTTTCAGAAAACATTTGACTCGAAGCCAGAAAAGATGAATTTTTAACTTATAGTTGAATTTTAAGCAAACAAAAATCATTTCCAATCAAACAGTTGCATTTACAAACAAATAGTTTAATTCCAACCTACACGGATAAATATTTAAAAAAAAATTTTTTTTTTAAGAGTTGGATTTTCAACCACAAAAGATTTTTCAATCCAAAAAGAAAAAATTTCAATTAAATTGTAGAATTTCCAAACCAAATGGAGGGATTTTTTACAAAATATTTCGACTTTCTAAAAAATTGTTTAATTTTCAAATAAAAGACTATTTTCAAAATAAAAGTCAACTGTTAATCAAACAGATGACTTCTACCAAACTCTTAAAATTTCAAGCAAGATAGAAGAATTTGCTATAAAACGGTTAAAATTTTTACCTGAAAATTTAAATTTCCAACAAGCAAGTTGATCTGCAACCAAAGAATGGAATATTTAACCAAAGCACGTTAATTTTTAACAAAACAGTTGACTTTTCAACCAAAAGAGATGAATTTTCAACATAAAAGGCGAACTTTTTAAAAAAAGTTGAGTTCTTAAACTGAAAGTGTGAATTTGCAACCCGATAGTTGATTTTTTTACAAAAATTGATTAATTTTTTGCGAAAAAGATCAATTTGAACCAAGAAGATGAATGTTCAACCATAGACATAAATCTTGAACAACAAAAAATTGTCAACAAAGTAGTTCAACTTCCAACCAACTAGTGCCATTTTTAATTTTTTTAAATTCAAATTTTTAACGAAAAATTTAATACTATATAGTTCTATCAAAAAACTTTTTAATTTTAAAGCAAAAACAGTTCAATTCGACCAAAAAGAGGAATTTTCAATACAATAGAATCCTCCAAGAAAAAAGATTAATTTCTCATAAAACAGCTGTATTATAAGCGAAAAAAGATGAATATTCAAACTGAAAAGACAGGTCTGCAACTAAAAAATATTTTGCAGTCCAAAAAAATAAAAGGAATTCAAATTGTGGCATTTTCAAGCCAGAAAGGCGAATTTAATAATTCTTAAATTTTCAAATAAAAAAGATGAGTTTTGGCCACATAAATATATTAGTACTAGACTTTTTCATTTAAAAGAATTAACTTCTCACTAAGAAGATTACTTTTCTGCAAAACGAATTTTCAACAAAACAGTTAAATTGTCGAACAAAAAAGATTAATTCTCAAAGAAAAATGTAATATTTTTTAATGTTGAAAATTCGTTCTTTTTGTTTAAAAATCAATATTATCAATTGAAAATTATTAACCCTTTCCATTATTGGCTGAAAATTAATTATTTTTAGTTGAAAATTTATCTTTTTGGTTAAAAATTTTATTTTTTGTAGAAATTTTTTTTATCAATCTTGCTAACTGAAAATGAATTAACCTATTTTTTGCTGAAACCTGCTTGTTTTTTGTTGAAAATTCAACAATTTGTTTGAACATTTATATACTTTTTTGTAAATTCGTCATTTTCAAGAGAAAGTTTATCTTCTTGATTGAAAATTTAACTCACTGATTGACAGTTGAACAACTTTGCCGGGAATTTATATTATTAGTTGAAGATCCACCTCCTTAATTGAAAAATTAGCTTCTTTTGTTGGGTATTCACATTTTGGCCTTGAAAATTCTATTAGAATCTTTCTTGCTTAAAAATTTTGCTATTTTTTTGACAATTCGCCTTTTTGGTTTACAAAGTCTTCTATTCTAGTGGAAATTTGATTTGCTCTGAATAAAAATGCGAGTTCCTGATCAAAAATTAATCTGGTTTGATTGAGGATTCAACTTTTTTGTTGAAAATTTATATTTTTTGTTAAATTAAAATGTTTCAAAATTAAAATTCTGTATTAGTTGAAATATCTACTATTTTTGATTGGAAATTGATCGTTTTTAGTTTGAAATTTAACTATTTAACTTAAAAAATCGCCTTTTTCGCTTAAAAACTGTATTATTTTCGTAGAAACTTTAACTATTTGGTTAAAAATGAACTTTTTCTAATAGAAATGAACCATTTCTAATAGAAAATTCATCTTTTAGTTTTTCTTGTTTCAAAATGTCAACTTTTACATTTTTTGTTGAGAATTCATCTTGCTGGTTAAATGCGACTGGCTTTGATTTTAAATAAAATCTTTTTCGGTTGAAATATCAAATGTTATTTTTTTTTTTTTTTAAATAATCTTTTTTGGTTGAAAATTCCACTACTTAAAAATCCAGCTATTTGGTTATAAATGTAGCTGTTTGGCCTATAAATAATTTTTATCTGAAATAGGCAGAACAAGCGCACTTTATATGCCTGTGGAGCGGCAGTAAAATAGCACTTTATTCTACTATGACGAGCGGCACGTATAATCAAGCACCGTTTTCCAGGAAAATAGTTCTTGTTCGGCCCTTTTCAGATAAAGTATCGCATGCACCACGGCAGTAACGTTGTTTTATACTCGAATTTAGATTTACCGATCTCGCCTTCGGCTCGGACGTTAAATTCTGCATCCTCGTATAAAGTTCAACTTTAATGCCTAAGTACATAATCTACTATTTTGTGTATTGGAGATTGAACTATTCGGTTAAAAATTAATCTTTTCGGGTTTAGAAGTAAACTATTTTCTAAAACATTCGACTTTTCAGCCTAAAAGTTCCAAAATTTCGTTAAAAATGCATCCTTTTGGTAAAAAAAGGTATGTGGCAGAGGGGCCAAAGCGTTTCATATAGAAATCAATATGGTAGCTGTAGAATAATTTTATTTAAAAGAATTTGTTCCTCCATTCTTCACCTATTTTCGGAAAAAATCGGCCTATTTTCCCTATTTTGAAAGCTACATTATGGTCTCTGAAGTCTGTTATCAAATAAAATCAAAGATAAAATTTTGATTTAAAAAAAGGGGGGGTGTTTATAATTTTGACGTGACCCTGGGTCATTCAAGCTTTGTGTGATGATCTGTGACTATGAAGGTGAGGGCTGGACAAAATCTTCAAAATAGCGTGACATATTATATGATCGGCCCCTTCCAACGACAGAATTTTTAACCTAAATGTTTGGATTTTTTATTTTCACCCTTATATTGTATGGTCACAGAAGAACCTTAAACAAAAAATTTTGTTTTTCAGAATCTGCAGCGCTTTTAAAAGACACGTGTGAACGCACAAAAGAAGTTAGAATCCGTGGAAATGGGGCATCGAGTCCTGGCCTAGTAACTAAAGCACCAAGTTGCGTTAATAAAAGAAATCGTTTTATAGTTCTTGGATCAAGTGGAGAAGTATTACCAGTGACAAGAAAATCTGTAGGACAGACATCTGTTTATAGTAGTTGTAATAGTCAAAGTACTGATAGTTTTCACAGTGCTAGGGATACAGTCGACGAGGATGCAGGTACCTTTCAATTTTTAAAAAAGTAGTTCGAAATTATTAGAGAACATTTACAACATTTTTAGGGTTTCGTAGCCCCGGGTGGAAATCATGATTCTAGTTTCAGTTCGTTTTCAGGGTGGTTGTTTTAATCAAAGAAAAAATGCTCGATCATTTCCCGGTTCGCAAACATTTTTCACGGTCAATAAAATTACCAAATTTGAACTCTAAAGCTTAAAATTTTTCCATTTAAAGCAATAAAAAATAAAGTATAAATTAAAGCACTCGAGGTGGAACTCTTGAATCTTAAACTTTTAAAATTAAAGTATGATAGTTTTTTAATTAAAAAATTTTGTATTCAAAGGCTCAATAAAAATAAAAGCGTATAAAATGGAAGGTACTGATACTCTTCAATTGAACAATTTTAAACAAAATGCAGATAAACTGCAAAATTTAGAATTTTTAACTTTTATATATTATGTGGATTTCATAAATTCACATTCAATTCCAAGAATATAAATATACTTTATGATTTTCAATGCTCTAAATTAAAAAATGAATTATTTTTAACTGAACACTTAGAAGTTAAATTGTTTCAATCTTAAATAATTTAAACATCCTCAAGAAGCTTTAGCCTTTTATTTCAAAATCTTGAGAAATCGAGAAGTTATCAAAATTTTTTCAAATTTAAAATTATTTAAAAAATTTCTTCGAACTTCTAAATATCCTTCAAAATGAATCGAATTTTCCCTAAAATTTTGAGAAAAATCTTCCAGATTCTTTTTGACAATTTGGAAAATCCTTTAACATCTTTTTAAATATTCTCTTAAAATAACTTTTCAAAACGAAAAACCATTTTCATCTTTCTTGTTATTTATCCATCGAAATTAAACAATTTTACTTACAAATTAAAAATTTTTTTAAAGAACAACTAAAATTGTATATTCAAAGTTTAAAAGTTTTTCGAAGTTTTAACGATTCAATGCCTTCTATGTCAATCAATTCAGTTTCAAATTGTTTACTTTTAAAGGTTGCAAATTACTCTTTTTAAATGAACAGTCAAATATTTAATTATAAGTCTTTTATTACGAATATATTATTATGAAGTTATTTTCAAGTTCAAAATAGTTTATAAAGTTTCAATCGGAAATTTACATTTTTTTATGACTAAGAATTTCGAATTGAAACAGTTTATTTTTTAACGTTAAAATCTGAACATTCTTAAATTTTTAACGGATTTACGCTTTTACTTTTACTTAGCTAAGTCTTCAAGAATGCATTTTTTAATTCTTTAAATTAAAAATTTACGCTTAATAATAAAAATCTAAAACGAATAATGTTTAAAGTAAAAGATTTTCGAATTGCGCATTGTGAACTGAATTATATCATAATTAAGAAAGATAATTAAATAAATTAGATTAAGAAAATTATTGACATCGAACTTGGATAGATTTCTCTTCTAAAGATTTGTAAAATTCCCGATCGGAAAATAAATTCACTCTCATTTCCCGGTTCTTCCAGGTCTCAACACATTTTCGATCATTTCCCGGTCGAGCGGACACCCTGGTTTTACTTTTCTCCAAGGTTGGGAAGTGAGGGGAAATTATGAGAGGGAAATTCAGGGAAGTGAGGAAAGATAATGAGAGCTGGGGGAGGGAAGTAGGGGAATCGAAGAGGGGGAGGGGGAAGTAGTTGGAGAATTTTGAGGAGAAAGGAGGAAAGGCATAGAAGGTGCAGGTTTAAAACACTTAGTTATCGTCTTAATAGGCTACGAAACCCTTGCTTGCAGGCGAGCTGAGCCTATTGTGAATAATTTTTTTTTTATCAACAGAGGATGAAGAACAAAAATTCTTAAGAAGTTTCAGTAATCAGACGGATAGTCCAGACAGGAGGGGAACTTTCGCTCAAAGGTTGAAGGATGCTTTGAATCGAGAAAGCACAGCTACTGGAACATCTTCCAATAATTCTTCCAGCGAAAGCAACTATGCTGTTGGTATTAGTGTCACTGGCAGTCATGTTGGAGATCAAAATATTAAGTACGTATTATTTTATCAGGTAGTTGTTCCATTTTAGGTAAACAAAGTTTTTTTTCTGTTTTTCCCTACTCAATTTCCTGAACATTAATATTAAAATACTCACAGGATTTTATCCTTGAACATTTTTAATATTTAATCTTTTATAAACAAAATAAAAGAATTTTATATTAAAGTTGAAGAATTTCAGATTTATCTATTTCAGCCCAAACAGATGAATGTTTAATCCAAATGATAAGTTTTTAACGGAAGTGTGGAATTTTCGACCAAAATGGACGAATTTTCATAAAAATAGTGTAACTATCAACTAATTAATTAAATTTCCTACGAGATTAATAGAATTTTTAACTCAGAACGACGAATGTGTAACGAAAAAATATTAAACTTTAACCAAAACCAGTTGAATTTGCCACCAAAGAGTTAAATTTTCAAGCCAAAAAGACAAAATGTATTACTTGATAATTCAACAAAATAAAGAATTTAAAACTAAATTGTTAAATTTTCTAACAAATAGCTTAAATTTTGAGTAACAAATAATTCAATTTTGAACCAAAAATGGCAAATTAAATTTTTTCTGAAGAAAAATCTACTCTCGTCGCTCCACTGGAAATCGAAACAAAAAACTTCCGATTGCCGGTCGGGTGCTTTCCCATTAAGCTATTAGAGAGATCGAAAGCAGAATCTTTTTTCAGAAATATATGCTCTCTCAAGCCAGTTGTTACATTTATGGTATATGCAATTCAAAGGAATCTGTAGTATCATCAGAGATAGTTACCGTCAATTACTGTAGATACATTTTTCACCAAAGTGAAAATAGAAATCAACCCACCGATTTGTGGAGCGATCACAAATCGTTTTTATAATATCTTGTCTGAAAATTACATTAACGTATTATACGGATGAATTCAAAAAACGAGCTACCCATGCGAAGAACAATTGAAGACCCTCTAACTTCATGTCGATCAACTGAATACGTGTGAGTGTCTAACCTATCGGACCTCTCTGTTCTTTTATACTTTTAGGGCTCTACTTCATAAACGAAATAGATAAAAATTCTGACATTTTTGAAGAATCTCTGGTATTGCGTCCTTCTATCGTGTCCCGGTTTTTGAAAAAAATGGTCAGAACCGTTTGGGCGTTATTCTAAAATATGTTACATTTTCAATACCTTGGGATAGGCCTTACGTGCATAAGATGCGATTTTGGATTTTACTTATCTCAACTTTGAAAGGGTTAGCTTGTTTCTAACTAGGCCAAACTTTAGATAACGCTCTAATAAATCTACGATCCCAATTTCAAAAAAATTCGTAGAAAACATTTTTATCCGTATAATATCTTAACTTTTTTCTGTTGTTTTAAGAGTTACGGTGGTGAAAAAGGTATCTACACTAATTGATGGTAACTATCTCCGATGCTGATACAGGTTCCTTTAAAAAATAACAAAGTTAAATTTTCAGTAAAAAAGAACCCCCTCCCCCCCCCCCTAATACGTGTTTTCAACAATATCGTGAAATTTTTAACCTAAGGCAATAAAATGATAAGTTTTCCTACGAAAAAATAAATTTCCGATAAATAAAAATGGTTCAGTTTTAACTATGAGGGTATAGAATTTTTCTCCAAGCAAGATAAACTTTCAACATTATAGTTGAAATTTTACGCAAATAGTTTAATTCTCAACCTACAAAGATAAGTCACATTTTTAATCAGAACTGATTAAAATTAGAAGAAAAAAAAAACAGTTGCATTTTCAAACGAAAAGGATGAATTTTTTTTCGAAAAAAATTAATTTTCAATAAAATGATGAATTCTTACAGCAAGTTTTATCATTCGAGTTGCAAATTCACCCCTTTGGTTGGAAATGTAGCTATTTTGTTTAAAATTTATCTTTTTGGCTGAATTAACCTGTTTTTGACTGAAAATTAAAATCTTTTTTCATTCAAATATAAAAAATATTACATTTTTCATTGAAAATTAATTTTTTTGTTGATAAAAATTCAACTACTTACTTAAAAGTTGGACTGTTTTAGTAAAAATTCATTATTTTTATTAAATATTCATCACCTAAGTTTAAAATTCATCTTTTTGGTTGAAAATCCTTTTCTTTTAATAAAATTAATCTTCTTGGTTGAAAATTCAACTATCGGATTGAAAATTCATTTTTGTTATTGTTGAGAATTTATCTCTTTGGTCGAAAAATCAAGTATTTTATTAAAATTTTATATATTTTCATGAAAATGCAATATTTTTTTCATGAAAAATCTTTTTGTTTCCCCTGGTTTATAGTATTTTGGTCTACCTTTAAATGTAAAAAAAGGTCAAGTAGTTTTCAAAGCGTCTTGTTTTCTAAATTTTTGAATTTCTAATACTAATTCTTAAAAAATGAATCAAAACTTTGTAAGAAGAGGGAAAAGGATAGAAGTTTGTCAAAAGTCCTGATTTTAAGTGTCTTAGAGGATTTTTTACAAATTAAATGGGGGGAAATGAGGATGGACTATGATTCCTCATACTCTGGGCGTCACAAATATTTATTATCGAATGCTTAGAATCAAAAGGGGTGGATCGAGAGGTTTTGTACTGAGAGATGAAACAGTAGACGAGGAATTCCTTAAAGAATCTTTAGAAGCTGAGCAAAAATGGCTGGGGAGGTTTCGACTGAGTCAACCAGGCATGCTTAAAAGAGATACAAGTGCCAGTAGCAGATACAGTTTTAGCACCGAATATAGTTCAGGTAAGTCTATGAAATAGTGCACTATTTTTTATTTTCCTATTTTTAATATAAATTCGATCTCTACTAGATTTTTGTTCAGAACTAGAAGAGGTCTACGAGCAACTATCAAAATGGTTGGAGGAACCAGCAGCTACTGATGAAAATCGAGAAATGGATGCAAGAGATAGAGCTGTTGTGAGATTTGCAGGTTCTCTTCTTAAGAGAGCATTGAGTGAATCTTTTGCAGGAGTTCCTGTTCAGGAAGGTGAACCGCAGCCTATCATCGACTCTAGTGATGCTCATCAAAGGCATAAATTAGCTCTGGCTGTGAGAAGTCTAAGTTTGGAACTAGCTCGACAGAAAAACAGGCGACAACAATCCGTAAGTGATAAGTGAAATATTTTATTTTTCAATCAGAAATTTAGTTCATTAAGTTATGATCAAACTTTCTTTGACAACTTCTTAATCGAGAGAGAACAAAGTTTTTTGGTTGTGATCCTTTCATATAACTTTTTTCAGAAATATATAAAAATGTCAATACAATACGTTTAGGCACAGCTTAGAATCTTTTTCAAGGCTAAATTCAGAATAGTTTTGTTGCATACTGAAATTAAATTAAATAAAAATTTGATGATATGAGATTGCTTTAGTATACGAGGTGACACATAATGTCATTATACGAATGTCACATTAACGACGTTAAAGTGTAAATGAATTGTTTAACCACCAGCGTGAAAAATACAGGTTAAACTAACTGAAGAATTACATGTTGAAACAAAGACAGGAAAGAACAAAACATTAAAATTAACAAACAAAAAATGGAAACATGACACAGGAAAGATTGAACTCCAGACATAAAGCATCTAGTGAGCGCACCAAATAGCGTGATTTAAAAAAAAACTTTATTAATTTAGAATACATTGCTAATAATTACTGATATTCCTCTTTTCAAAAAACTATTTTCATTGTTTCCAATTATACCTGTCTTTAACTTCATACAGGCCTATCCAATGTAAACATTGTTACAACATGTACATTTAGTCATTTAAAATACATTAGACATGTTTTATTTTGCATCCTCATCTTTCTCATTGATAATTTTTTCTTATTTGTCACTATTTATGTAAATGACTGTAAATCATCTTGGGAATTTAAAAACTTCTTCTGCATTAAATTTGAAGTAAAGTCATATTCTACAAACTACATTTTAACCATGGTTGCAATTTTATGTTATAAAAATACTAACTCATCTTCAGAATAATAAAAGTTCATTTTTACACAGCCTTATTAAAATGGAATGAGAGACAGCCAGAATTTAACGGGCTTGTATTTTTTTCTTATTATTTCAACTGTAATAATAGGACCGAGCGAAAATATATGTATTTTTTTTTAAGTTCGGAGGAGTAGTAAAAGTTGTAGTTTAGCACCTGGATCTTCCGTAAAAAGTATAGATAGAAAAATGTACCTTTAAATTCGCGCATCCACGATCAATCTCAAAATAATCAATAACAGCGAATTTTTTGTTAGTTTTGGTATTATTTTGGCGACAAGGGTAAATTGAATAATTAACGGAAATGAAGAAGAAAAATCGCTCTTACACGTATAAAATAAATGTGTTTCCTGCATCATCAAAATACATCACTATTTTCACCAAAACACCGCACGGCAACACTTAAAGTAGGGAAGCACGCACTTCTGCGTAATCGCATATAATGCTTGCGACGCAATTTTATAACTAGACGTACGAAGAAGTTATTTAACAGAAAATCACTTACTTTAATCAATGTTAAATTAACTTCCACGAATAACACAGTGTTCACTATTCTCACGTCAACACTTGACTGTTTGAAATTATAAAACACTACATTGGGTCTCCGTTGTCTGAAGTCGATCTAAAATCTCTTTCTACCACGTGAAATAGACAGAGACGGTCCGATTGTATTCCAATGAAGGGTCTTTTCGTTTCGAAACGATCGTACTCTCTCTATCTCTGCCTACCCAATACTTGTTCGTTGTTTTCTGTGTCGAATCGTAAAGCCCAATATGTATCTACGGCAACGCCAACAATTCAGAAAAATTTGAATTTTAATGAAAAATTAACAAAAAATCTTAAAGTAAATAATTAATTTTAAACTGTAGATATTACTTTGATATACTACTTCGTTCGGCCCTGCAACCCAAGCACATTTGGCTACTAACAGTCCCATGGCGAGAACCCTCCTGTCAGAAATCAAGAGAAAGAGGGCACCATCTAACATGCCGAGCCTTAACTCTGGAGAAGCCTCTAGGGCTAAAAAGAAACCTCAAGTGAAGGGTATTGTCCCAGGAAGAATTGACGTACTTGGGCGCAAAAGAAGGGGAAAAAGGGGCCCAGCACGGGATCCAGCTGAAGTAGAGAACCGCGCAACTCGGAGGAGTAGAAGTAAAAATAAGGGGGTCTGTCGTGAATTAGTTCTAACAAAGGTAGCCGAAAATCGAAACTACGCAGAGACTGTGACGAATATTAAATCGAAAGTCAAGCCAGATGACTCATCAGTTGATGTTAAGGCCACAAGAGATCAGGGAAGATCTCAAAGCCTTCTTCGGCAAGATCTGGAAGAAGGAACTAAAGATCAATTTCACTAAGAAGGACTAAAGAGGGAGCCTAAAAGCTGTCGCAGAGATAAGCAAGGCAGAGGCAATGTGTGCACAGGATTAACATAAGGCAGCTGACTACACAGATCCCTAGATATATTCTTTGCTCAGATAGAAACGACGGAAGCCCCGTGGATCACATTCCTGGCTCTGCAAGACGTATGAGTTATATGGAAGTCAAGCGAACTAAAGCGGGAAGACGTCGACTTTAATCGAGGGAAACATGGAACGCTGCCAACTGGCGCAGGAGTTTTTATATTAGATAACATGGGAAAATGTGGAGATGTATCGGTAATTAATGAGCAACACGCAAAACCTAAAAAAAAATTGGTATTCCAACACGATGGATAGAAGCAGCACCCCCCCCCCCCCCCCCCCCCCCCCCCCCCGGAAAGATGCCGGATGATAGTCATCGTAAAGGGTATGGATATGTTTGTATAAAAATTGAGATCAACACCTTAATCAGAACTTGGCGGTTGATGGCCAGCGTAGAGATGAGTTTAGAGATCTACAATACCTAATCCACGAGTGATCTATTTTCTTGGAAGGACGACCGGCCTTCCTGGGATATCTTTCTAGACAGTTTCTGGGTAGGTCCCTGAAGCAAGTCAAACTTTAATCTTTGAAACCGGATGTTTAAGCTGTAAGCGAAATTGGAAGGTTCTTTAGGAAGGGAAATATTATTCTATAACTTTGATAAGTTGCGTAAATTGCGGAAAAAAGGACTGGTTTGAGCATGGGCGTTGTTCCGTCTTGCTCCCTCTCCATGTGGTTAGAGATGACATGAGTTTGGCCTTCGTTTGAGCCATGAACGACTGAAGGAATGCATACAATGGATTGTCATGTTATCGGAAGTACACATAAGAATTTTCAACGTGGAAATTGTATTTTTAGTTGCGGCCGTTTGCTGAATAACAAAAAGCCACAATAAACAAGAAAAAGAGTATCTTAGCCAGCTTTTAGGTCTCGCCAAATGAAGGAATAGCCATATTCCACAAAAAATTGGACGAGATCGATGACCTGATGCGGAATCTGGACGGTGAAGTTATACTAGCCGGGAACTTAATACGAAGTCTACAGAATGGGGCGACATGATCTGACACGCGGGATAACGAGCTAACCCATATGGCGGACAGCCTAGACCTAACCATCTTAAACTCTGGCTGGAGTTTTTTTAAAAATTACAAGGCTAGTGGCCATAGGTGTATTGGATTCCAAATAGATAAGTTAAACAAAAGTGGCAACATTAGAGTCATGAAGAAAAGCAAGAAGAGCTGGAATTCAAACAGGCTAGATGTGGTTTCTTTCACCTAAGGTATCGCCAAAAAGGGAGGGCATTTATCTAATGAGCATGCACCTTCAGTCTCTTCCAAGATGGCCGCAGAAGACCTAGCTGACAGAACAATAAGCCTCTTAGATCATGGCTGTAGTACATCATTGACAAGGTGCTCTATCTGAACCAGAAGGGAATCTTTGTTATTTACTGGTGAACGAAGGAGATCGCTGAACTTCAAAGGGAATATACAGTACAAACTGAGAAAGAAGAAACTGAATGCATCTATAAAACAGAATAAAGTCTAGATATGGAAAGAGATCTGCACTTACATAACATACCAAGAGTGCTTCGAATCCCTAGCCTGACCGTATTCCCTCTATGCTGCGGTCTGCTAGGAATGTTCCCGAATAGCAGAATGGGTGAAGATCACTTTTTTATGCAAAGAAGGACATAATTTACTATGGGATGTGATACTCTTGAAACCTGAGAGGTATATTGCCAGAACGTCGAAATCATCCAAATCTACCGAGATCTAAAATATTCGGTGAAGGTGACCAGATTCTTTGTACTGTCTTATGTCTTGGGAATAAATACGGATGAGGCACAACAATAATATTGTAGAAAACAATTTTAGCTATTAAAAATGTGATTTCTTACCGATTTAACCAAGAATTAAGTATAACTCGCGATTTCGAGCTTTATCGTGGATGCGCGAAACTAAGATATATATTTTTCTTATCTGTACACTTTTGCAGGAATTCTGGGTACCAAACTAAAACTTATGGATACCCTATTAATTCCAAAATATATTTTTTTTCGCAAGTTGCAGGCTGTTGTACTTAATTTAAATTTTCAACTTTTATAACAATTCATTTTTTAATTATTTATAGACTTATTTAACGTACTCATATCAATCTTTAACTCTTGAAACGCGTTTAAAAAAATTTTAAAGTGGAACAATTCGAATTCGATGGCTCAAAACAGTCGCATTTCAAATTGGAAATTTTAGAAATTTGTTATTTCCCGGTCCAGTGGTCACCCTGATTTCGATTTATATAGAAACGCCGATTCGTTAATATTAACAAATTAATTCTTGCATTTACTTTTAGAAGTTTTATAAGAGTTGACCGCGGCCACCCACGCTGATTGTTCATTAGGCCGAAATTCATTCAAATGCATGGGAAAAAACATAAAAATTCAATTTTTATATAATAAAAAACAGTTAATCGAACTTTCTTCTGCAGTACGCTAACCAAGAAAGCTTCTTATATTTTTCAATACAAAATTTATTATAAAAAACAGTAAGTTTCTCGAGTTTTATACGAAAGTACGGTTTACTTTTTAACGGGCAGTTCAAATAGAAGTACTATCATCTCTATTTAAATATTGATGTTATTATTTATTGTCTTGATTAAAGTAAATAATTATAATAATATTACATTATATGATTATTTAATAATAATAATTGAATATTAAAAATACTTTTTTAAATATTGTTTTAAGTTACAAACGCAAAAAATATGAAATTATATATAGCCTAAGAGCGAACTAGTATACAAATTCATTTTGCCTTAAAATTTAAATCATTGAATTGTTAATATTGCACTGCAATTGAAATGTTATGATTATTAGATTAATTAAATAAAATAATTTTATTGAAAAGTGAGGTTTTTCACAGTCGATGAAATTAAAAAGCTTTATTATTTTTATCTTTCAATATTGGTGTAAACTGGAAGTCGTTTTTACTATAGTTTCAAATTTCAAAAACGTATTTGCACATGCACATTAGGAAAATTAATAGTCCTAAATAATTGTTTATTATCGTTTCAAAATTTTATGACGAATGTTTAAAAAATTACAAATTTCATGATTCGTCTATAATTATAAGTAATGTTAAACGGCTTTATTTAAGAAAAGGAAATTTCAAATATAAAATTAATTAATACTTTTTGTGCTATATTAATATAAAAATTAATACAAATAGAACAGACTAAAACTGTAAATATTTACATTATCACATGCATTTGCGCAGCTAGTCGGCCCAATGCACAGCCAGCGCTACCGTGGCCGCGGTCAACATTTCCGTCATTTTCAACTCAGCGTGCATGGGGGCTGCCTTAAGGGCATGCGACACAGTGGAATTCCTACATTACCAACCTCTTTTCTCTATTGAACAAAATTTTTTTTTGAACCATAGAACTTTTTTTGTAAATCAAATATCGAACTCAAAATTTCAGGAGAGCATTAGAAGACATTATCCTACGTTT
>NC_046662.1:19584005-19590994 GCF_010883055.1 Belonocnema kinseyi | reverse complement strand
TTTCATTTACCAAAAAAGTTCTATGGTTCACAAAAAAATTTTGTTCAATGGAAAAAAGAGGTTGGTAATGTAGGAATCCCACTGTGTCGCATGCCCTTAAACATAAAAACACAATCTAATCGGTGGCGGCTCTGCGGATTTAACCAAAAAAATCATTAGTAAATACAATGGCGTTTGACAAGGAACATTTGAGGTACTGCATTCTTTTTTAATTTCAATTCAAAAATGGCCACTGTGAAATCTCTGGAACCGCTTGGTACACGTTTTCTTTGTCACCGAACCTTCTCCTAAGGCTCAAAAAATCATTTCAGTTTCTGCAATTGCGTATTTTTTCAATTGAAATGCAAAAAGAATGCAATGTCCAATTTTCCCTTCCGGACACCATTGTATTCACTAATGATTTTTTATTTTAAGTCCGCAGGGCCGCCACCTATCATATTATGTTTTAAATCTTAAGGGCATGCGACACAGCCTAATACTTATATTACCGACCTCACTTTATCAGTTCACTGAATTTTTTTTCAACCTAAGAACTTTTTTTTAAATAAAATATCGAGCTGAAACTTTGGAAAATTGATTAGAGTACAATAAATTTCGTTTAGGTGCCTCATTTGGGTAGGAACTTTACTGAACATTATTTCTTAGGTTCAAAAAAATATTAAGTGAACTGATAAAGTGAGGTCGGTAATATAGGATATGCCCTTAAGTTTCGCACATTAAAACTACCTTAGGGAGGGGGAAAATTCCAGTTTGGCCAAAACTAACAAGACATCAAAGTAAAGACACCGAATTAATTTGTGGATTTAATAAAAATAAGTAGATAAAATTTCATGTTTTTTGTTGCATCCAAAATAGTTAAAATTGAACATAACAATGGGTGATTTAAAATTGACCTCAAATATTTTTTGCTACTCTTAATTCTGATTAAAAGAATCAATTCGCGGAAAACGTTATGCACAGGAATCTGATTTTGAAGAAGAATCTTGTTACGAAGATGCCTTATTAGAGGATTCTGGGATTAAATCACCAGAAAAGGATTCAAAAATTAGAAAAAAGGCCTGGGCTGCAACATTTACTTCACAAGTGTACCAGACCCTTGTCGATGAGGAAGCTACTGTTTATTTGCCACCACCCGAATCTGAAAAGGTTGAAGTAGAGACAAGTTTTGCCCTTGTAGAATGTTTGGCAAACTTCGTGGGAGAAATCAAACGGAGTCTTATGAATGATACAGCATCAGAATTAATGAAGGTGCTGCTATCAAGAACATCCGTTCCAATAATGCTCTGAATAACGATCACAGGGTGTCTACCAGCATCCATTTTTTTTGCTTTTAAAAAACTATATGGTATCAGGGGCCGTCCATAAATTACTTTAACAATTTCATTAGGAGGAGTGGGGGGGGGGTATAAAGCTCCATCAAGATAAATTTTAACAACGTTTGCGACAATGGCCCAGCAATGGTATAGTTCATTAATAACTCAATAAGTTTAAAAATCACTTTCGAATTTCAGACTTCACACTCTTTCCCCTGGTGGCCTCTTTCCTCTTTTTTTTTTAGAATTTTTTTCCGGTTTTTAAGAAACTTTCGCTTTTATTGTTTTAGAAATTCAAAAATTCGGCTTTTTGTTAAA
Source organism: Belonocnema kinseyi (assembly GCF_010883055.1). Lineage (NCBI taxonomy): Eukaryota > Metazoa > Arthropoda > Insecta > Hymenoptera > Cynipidae > Belonocnema > Belonocnema kinseyi. The sequence continues at coordinate 19,589,363 of NC_046662.1, read as the reverse complement.
ACTTTAATTATTTTGTTGAAAATGTGACTATTTTGTTAAAAACAGGGTGGCCACTCAAAATCAAAGAAAAATTTCAAGCTATTTCCCTGTTTCCCAGGTTAATAATTACATTTTTCCGATTAATACTTACGTTGATAATCATAATTATGGAATGCTAATTAATGTATGAAACAAATTTTGCAAAGAATCAAACATTTTAGAAATCCAAAGTAAAATATATAATATAAATTATTTTAAACTTATACTATCAGACTTCACTAGTGAAAATGATCTAAAAAAGGGAACATTGAGCGATGTTTCAGGGAAATAGAGGAAACAAATTTTTAACTAACATTTATTTTAAAGATCATATTTCTAAAATTCCAAGTCGAAATAGATTGAACTTGCAACAAAATAGTGAAATTTTCAACCAAAAATGATGAATTTTCAATAAAAGGGGGGAATTTTCTAGCTAAAAAGTGTAAAAGATAAATTTTTCATAAAAAAGTGAATTAAAAACTAACCAACAATCACATAGTTGAACTATCAGGCATAAGACACGAATTTTTATTTTTTTTTTTTTTACTTAAATTTTGAACCAAAATATTTGTGTTTTCAACCCAACAAAGATAAATTTTTAATCAAATAAGTTGCAGTTCAATTTTAAGAAACAAAAAATTAAATTTTTAATCAAACAGTAGAATGTTTGACCCAAGAGATGAATTCTGTACCAAAAAAAAAACTGTTTGGTTAAAAATTCATGTATTTTGTGTAAATTTTGTCTTTTTTGGTAAAAAATTTATCTTCTGGGTTACAAAATTATATTTTTGCTTAAAAATTCAACTATTTGGTTCAATGTTCAACTCATTTGTTGAACCTTATTTTCTTTTAGTATTCATCATTTTAGTTAGAAAAATCATCTCTCAGGTTGAAAATGTAACTATTTTTTCTAAACTCCTTGTTCTTTTGATTGAGAATTAATTTTTCAACTAAAAATATAACTTTCTTTCCAAGTTGAAACTTTGTCTTCTTGGCAGGAAATTTGTCTCCTCGATTGAAAAATTCATTCATTTTTAATAAAAATGAAAGTGTTTGATTAAAAAATAATTTTTCCATTGAAAATTGATCCTCTCGTATTAATAATTCAACTTTTGGCTGAAAAATCATCTTTTGGGGTAAAAATTTCAACTATTTTTGTAGAAAATTTAATTTTTTAGATAAAAATTAAACCATTAATTTGGAAAAGTAACTATTTTGTATAAAAATCGTCCTTTTTGGTAGAAACTTAATCTTCATGGTTAAAAAATCATCTTTTTGGTCGAAAATTCAAATAATTTAATTAAAAATTCACCTCTTAAGTTAAAATATAACTATTTTGTTGAAAGGTTTTTTTTTTGGGATGTCATTTTCTTAACTGAAAATTTTACTACCCCATTTTTGATTGAAAATTTATATTTTTCATTGAAAATTTATCTCAACTATTTGCTTAACAATTTGCGTATTTTATTGAAAAGTTCTCCTTTTCGGTAGAAAGTTAATATTTTTGGTTGGAAGTTCATCTGTTTTGGTTAATGACGCAATTGTTTGATTGAAAATTAACGTATTTTTAATTTTGTATTTTTGGCTTGAAAAACTATTCAATTAAAAGTTTAACTTTTTTTTTAAATTCGTGTTTTCGGCTCGAAAGTCCAATTAAAATATTGTTAACTTGTTTGGTTAAAAATTATTTTTTTTGGGTTCTACAATTCTTTTTTTAAAGCTAGAAGTTCATCTCTTATGATGGAAGATCCTTTTTTGTTGAAATTTGAACTCTTATTTGAAAATATTATACATTTCAAATTGAAATTTTAGGAATTTGAAGAGTTCCATACCAAATTGAATATAATATCTACATTATTTTATTTAAAATAATGTATTTCTCTATTTTCCCCTATTTTCTTCAAAAATTACCCTACTTGCCCTGTTTCAGGAGCTGTGAAGTCTGATATTTTAATATTTTTAATTCTTCTTGTCACGTAGTTTATTGATGGCTTCTTAATAATTCGTCTGGAATTTAAACCTAAATATAAATGGAAACGACGTTATTTTTTTAATTACGCTGTTCTCAGAGAGAAATTATTTTCATAATATAAATTTTATTGAAATATTTGGGTAGGCATCCTGAATTATTGCAAACTGACTGCTTCTGCTGAAAATGAGACGACGCTTTATGCTATCTTGAATTAATTTTTAAACATCTACCCGGTGAATGACGAATTACTAAGTTTTTGTGTTTGTAACAGTAATTAACGTTTTTCTTCCTTATTCTTTAACAAAACCCTTGAACAGTTTTTTGTTCTAACTCTTTCTGTGAACCTGTCTCTCGTTCTATCGTATTTTCTTATTCATTATTTTATTCATTCATTTCATAAATTCTTAATTTAATTTATGTACTCAAGAAGTAAAGTTACTTTTAACAACATTTCCATTCTATACACATAAAACATGTTCATTTCAGCCAATTTTACATTGTTGATGCTTCTTTAAATCTAGTTACAACAATGTAATTTCACTATTAAAAGATAAAATTATGTTATTCTATATTCTGCAATGAAAAAACTGTTTAGTTGAATTAAAGAAAAAACATTTGGTCGGTATTTGTATGACCAAATTTAATTGTTGCCTTATAAAAGTTTTGTCATTTCTATAAATTTTTTGTTAAAATAATAAAAATTGTATTCCGTGTGTGGGGGTGGAGACGTTAGCACAAATACCAACTAATAGTTTCTCTTTTTAATATGTACTTATAAATCTGAAAATTGAACAGAAATCTAAACTTGATTTCCAAAATGTAATTTTATCATTCTTAATGTTATACATGGTTTGTTGCCAAGGAAATGTAAAATTTAAGTCCTGGCCGTTCTACTCACTCTCATGATTTAATAGATTTCTTTAATAATTTTAGGATGAAGTATTTATATTAAAGTACTTATAAGGAAGGTTTCGAAATTTTAGTTATATTAGTTTAATTTATAAATGAGAAATTAAAATATAATTCAAATTTCTACTTGGTAACATGTCCCCAAATAAAAATTCGTATACAAAAACTGTTAAATTAATAGCAAAAGAATTTTGTGAAGTTCAACACTTTTCTTTCTTATACGAATAATTTATTTTGAATTAAAGAATAATAAAAAGATAAATAGAAACCAATATTGATACAATTCGAAAAAAATTACTTCAAAAAATCTCAAATAAAAAGTCATTAATTTTATTTCTGTATAAGTAATAGTAAGAGCACAAGAGTTTGGTTTCTTGGTATGTCAATTAAATTTGAAAAAATGCTCATGGTATGATTTTTTTGTTACCGAGTTTTAAATGATTCCAATAAAAATCAGTAGAAAATTAAAAATGTGGATACACCGCCAAATAGAGCTGGTAACAAAAAATTTAAATGTATTTTTTAAAAATATTTTTTCGCTCTCCCTAAATATTTTTTAAATAATTACAATAATAATAACAATGCATATATATGCAATAATAACATAATCTTCGTTTTAAAAATTACTCACACTACAAATATGATTTTCAATCTCTGAAATTAGTGTTTTCGCTTAATTTTTGGTGTGAAATATTAAAGAAGAAAAAATAGTTGGTTTTTATAGCCACATTTAAGAAAAAAAGGCATTGTCCAAATTTCGCAACTTTTTGGCAACGACCCGCATACGATGTGAGATGGTACAGATTGAATAACTTAAAAAACTTTAATTTCAAAATGAATAATTAACATTTTATTTTCAGAAAGAAAACTAAAATTTTCGAACTATTTTAAAACACCGCTCGAAAATTTATTACTTTGGAGGGCCTGCTATTTTAGACTGACATGTACTGATTTTTTATGGCTGTCTTGATTGTGCTATTTTCTGATTTTTCATACCTGGGAACGAAGATTAGTGATTTTTATTGCGTTGAATTAAATTTTTTTTACAATTTTCAAATACACACTTCCATTGTGACTGTTTAATTTAATTTCAAAAACTTGACGCGTGTGGAATTTTAGTAATATTTAAAAAGAAAGGAAAACATCAAATAGTCTAAAAAATTGGAAGTTCTAAAAAGTATTTAAAATAAATAAAATAGCATACAAATTGTACTCAATTGTTTGAATAAAAATTCTGGCCTTAAAAAAGTCATTTGTATAATTTATAAACTTACAAGAACAAACATTCAATTTTATGAGTTCGTTCACTATTCACTAATTTTATTAAAAACTAAGAAATCGAACTTTTTGGTTGGAAATGCAACTGTTTTTTGACGATTCCTTTTTTTTTAATTTCAACCATTTGGTCGAATAATAACTTTTTTGTTGAACATTAAAATTTTTGTTTAGAAAATTCAAATATTTTTGAGAAAATTCGTTTTGGTTTCCAATAAAAATTTGTTTGGTTCAAACATGTACTATTGCATGTTTCCTTATTAATTGAACTACTTAGTTGAGAGTAGAACAACTTTGATAAAAGTTCCTTCTTTTAATTGATAATTTATCATTTTAATCCAAAAAACTTATTTTTTTATTGAACCTTTTTGTTGAAAATATGTTTTTAATAGGTTGAAGATTAACTTTAGAACTAAACATTTAACTATTCCATTTTTGGTTGGAAATTGATCTTTTCCAGTTGAAAATTCATTTATTTTGTTAAAAATTAATTATTTGATGTTAGAATGCGACAGAGGTCTCTGTCGATTAGATTGCCGATAATAAGATTAATAATAATATTAATTTTCTTGTTGAAAATTTATCCCTAAAGAAACATTTTATCACGGTCATGAAAACTGAAAAATTGGACCAACAGTCTTTTCACTTTTCTAATCACACTACCAGGAAGTCCAGTAATAGTCTTTTCTTTGTGTATTTCGTTCGTTCCTTTAAATATAATTGAAAAATACATACTTAGTTTCTTTAATCCTCTCAGATTATTATTAAATCTAAATAATATCTACAGATAACAGTTTGAGCGCGCCTAGGGCTCGCGGCTGTTGGTTCTAGCTCGCTAATATGTTTATTTCGCGCTTCGCGCTCGATAATGTATTCACCTCGCGCTCTGCGCTCGGTCTTTGTATATTCTCCAGACTTGTGCACAGACTTTTTAAAACTAAAGGTCAAGGCATCAACAATAATAATTTGGTGATTGTAAAATCTCTTTTGTTAAAGCTCCATCGGCTTTAACGAACATATTCTCATCACGTACTAGGCAGTCTGATAAGTCCTTGAAAAATGAAACACGAAGACGTTTTTTTGGCCAAAGTCGGTTTTATTTTTCAACATTCTCTCCTTTTAGGTCGATACAGCGAGTCCAACGATTTTCTAACTTTTTGATACCATCCGAAAAGTACTCGATC
>NC_046662.1:19573695-19583905 GCF_010883055.1 Belonocnema kinseyi | reverse complement strand
CAGGCGTCATTTGAAGGATCAAGCTCGACGAAAATGGTTCACATTAGTGAATACTAATGCCATCTCTTAGAATTTGCAGGTACTTATCAGACTGCCTAGTACGTCCGATTTGGTGAAAAGGGCACCTTGCCGAACATCAGGACTAGCGAATTCAACTGGATCGATGACTGAATTCGAGTTTTTTAAAGTGATCAACCACTTTATAGAATTCATGGGCAGTACAAGGGATAATCCAACGATACTGGTTCTTCAGAATGATAGATCACCATCTTCGCTCAATATAATTGAGAGAGCTCAAGCATCTGGTGTGATTTTTTTGTCCTTACCGCCGAAGACTGACAATATTATGCGTCCTTTAAATATCTCGGTGCATGAGCCGTTTAAACGTATTATAAGGAATCTCGCCAAGTTTGAAATAATACTCATTCTAGGACGATGGCTATCAGTGACATTAGTCCTTCCATTTCTGAAGCTTTTTATAAAGCTCTCACGCCTCTAAATACATTGTAGGGGTTCAAATCGAGTGGAATATTTCCTTGTGATGCAAATGTGTGTTCAAGCAGGAGTTCAAATCGGAGGATGAAGAAGATAGCGGATCGGATGAAGAGTTTGAAGATGATGCAGAAGACGCAGAAAATGCTGAGTTATTTTTTTATAGAGAATTGAATAGATTAAGGTTTCGTACTTAAATTACGCAATTTTTAGTTTTCAGAAATGTTTTGCTAGTTGTTGCTAGGAGAATTAGGCAGCGTGTCCGAGAACCTTATTTTAAAAATTCCCTGCTTTTTCTTCAACTAATTTTTTTTTTACTTGTTTATTTTAATCAAGAAAATCTCTTTTCTACTATAAAAATGGCTTGTTAAGAAAATACTTGAATTTGCAACATAAAAAGATAAACTCTCATGAGAAAAGGAAATTTCTACTAAAACAGATCAATCTTAAATCAAAAATATAAATGTTCGAAGAAATAGTTGAATTTCCAGTTGAAAAAGATTTAAGCTTAATTTTTACGATCAAAATATGAACTTTTAAATAAGAAATAAGTTTCCACGAAAAACATTGAATTTTCAATCGAAAAAGACGACATTTTAACCAAAAATAATGACTTTTTAATCAAATTTTTGAATGCTCTACGAAATAGAGAGAGAGGGAGAATTTTCAACCGAATAGTTGTATTTTTATTCATGAAAGATGAGATTTCTTCTAAAACAGATGAATTAAAAAAAATTCTTGAAAAAAATAGTTACATTTTTATCCCAAGAAGATTCCAGTTTATATTCCAACGCCAAAATAACAATTTTTAACAAAAAGTTAATTTTCTCCTAAATAGTCGAATTTTTAAACAAAAAGTATAACTTTTTAACAAGATTGTTAAATTTTTAACCAAAACAGTTAAATTTTTGTACAAGAAAAATAAAAATTCTACTAAAACAGATGCACTTTTTAATCAAAAAGACAATTTATCAACAAAAAAGATTAAAATTTTGCTCTAAAAAGATTTTAATCGACTTTTCAACAGAAAAATACGAATTTTAAACAAAAAGTAAATTCTACAGGAAACAGTTGAATTTAAAAAAAAACAGTTGCATTTGTTATAAAGAAAGATACAGTGTTTTTATTTAAAAAAATGAACTTTTAAATCGAAAAGACAATCAAAGAAATGAATTTTCAACTAAATATATAAATCCTAAAAAAATGATTTCTTAACAAAGTGATTTAACCAAATCATTCAAACAAAATAGTGGAATCGTCAAGCCAGAAGAATCATTTTTAACCATAAAGTTGCAATTTAATTGAAAAAAAAGAAATTTCTACTAAAACAGATGAATTTTTAAATTAAAAAGATGAATTTAAAAAAAATAGTTAAATTTCCTGTTAAAAAAGATTTTAGTTGACTTGAACAAATTTTTGAATTCTCTACTATATACTTGAATTTTTCTCCCGAAAAGATGAAATTTCTCTTTAAAAATATGACTTTTTTTAATTTTAAATAAAATACTTGAATTTTCAAACAAACAAAAATTCCAGTTGAATTTTCATGATCAAAATATAAATTTTTTCAACAGAAAATAAGGTCCTACGAAAAAAATTTAATTTTCAATACAAAAAGACGAATTTTTTCAACCAAAAAGGATAAATTTTCAACAAAATAGTGGAATTCACTAATAAATGGTTACATTTTTATCCAAGAAATATGAAATTTGTACTAAAACAGATGAATTCTTAATCAAAACCCGCACCCTTTTTTCAGTTGAACATTCATCCAGAGAAAGTTTTCAGTTCATTTTTCAACAACAAAATATAAACTTTAAAAAAAAGTGGATTTTCTGCGAAATAGTCAAATTTTCAAAAAAAAAAAAAGAATTTTCAAGCAAATGGCTTTAAAAAATTTGTAAAGTTTTTTTGAAGTTTGCAAAAAGTTATTTTAACAAAATAGTTTAATTTTCAACCAAGCAGTTGCATTTTTATCCAAGAAAGATAAAATTTCTCTTAAAACAAATGATTTTTTTAAATCATAATTTCCAACCATTTCATTTTAATCCAGGAAAGATTTCAGTTTTTTCTTCGCCAACAAAATATTACATTTAAACAAACAGTATATTTTCTGCGAAATAATTAAATTTTCAACAAAACAACAGAATTTTCAACCAAAAAGTATGAATTTTAGAATCGAAAAGAAATTTCCAAAAAAAAAGAGTTTAATTTTCATCCAAAAAGATTTCAATTGACTTGTCAACACAAAAATACGAATTGTGAACAAAAAATGTCTGGAAAATAGTTGCATTTTAAACAAAACAGTTTCATTTTTATGCAAGAAATATGCAATATTTCTACTTAAAACAGATGAACTTTTAAATCGAAAAGACAAATTAAAAAGAAAAAATAGTTTTCGTCCCAAAAAGATTTCAGTTGACTTATCAGCAACAAAATTTGAATTTTAAACAAAGGTTTAATGTTCTACGACAAGAGTTCAGTTTATAAACCCAAAAGACGAATTTTTAACAAAACAGTTGAGTTTGCAACCAAAAAGAATGTCTTTTTAAGAAAATTGTTAAATTTTTAACCAAATAATAAAATTCATAACTAAAAAGATAATCGTCAGGAGAGTTTTTGCGAATTTGCACAAATTACGTACTTGGGTGAAGGACCCCCTCCCCCCATAAACTTTTACGTAATTTAAGTACTGTCCCTAAGGTTGATATTGAGTTCCAAAGAGTTACATTGATACGAAGGTATTAAATTCGTATACAAAATGAAATAATAAGGATCATAAAAAATATAATATCGTTTTATTATGTTGATTACCTCGTATTAGACGAAAGTGATATGTAAAATCTTTTATTTATTAGAATAAATATTTTATTAATAAAAATATGTTCGCTGTATGTCTCTCATATTATTGGCAATTCGAAACCCGAAAAGTGAAAAAAACAGGCATTTTTCCTGAGATTTTGTAAATTCATGATAGCCAAAATGGCCATCATGAAACTGAAATTTTTTTCATTTGAAATTAATAAAACTGAAATTTAAATTAAGCAAAGTGTATATCTTCTGAATTTTAAAGTTTTGAAAATGGAGTTTAAAAAATGTGTTATTCCGAAATTATTTATTCAAATGCTCAATAATTTATACGTGTAAAATGGACGTTTTTAACGCTTTTTAATTGAACAATTTTAAATTAAGAACTGTTAACCGTTATGGAATTTTCCGTGATAAAAAATATTCCTCTTCCAATTCGGAGAAAAATAAACCCAAATTTTTGTTCTTTCAAACTCGATAAAAACCTTTTAAAGAAATATCTTTTTCAATTGAAAACAAATAAAAACAGCAAATTCCTCTTCCAACTATTAAATTTTACTCAATAAGAATGGTAAACAGAAAAATGACCTCTTCTAATTCATCCCTTCAAACTCAATAAAAATGATAAAAATAAAAAGGGCTGTTTCCAATTTTTTTTAAATTGAAAATAAAATTTCCTACAATCCAGCTCAATAAAAATGTAAAAAAAATTCCTTCCAATCCAGAAAAAAATTCTTCCCTTAATTTCAATAAACACATTAAAAACAAAAAATGGCCTTTTCTATTTCGGAAAAAAATGAAAACTTAATCTCCTGTTCCAGATACTCGCAAATGTTACAAATAAAAAATTACGTTCTTCCAATTCAGAAAAAAGATTGGAAATAGAAACATCCTACCTTTAACGCAATAAAAATGGAAAAATAAAAAAAAAAATTCTAGCAATTCAGAACAAAAATAAACAAAATTTTCTTCCTTCCAACTCAATAAAAATGTTAAAAATAAAAAATGTCCTTCTTCCAATTCCGTTGGAAACAGAAAATCAAACATTCTTCCCTTAAACTCAATAACAATATTAAAAAGAACAAATGGTCTCTTCCAATTCAGGAAAACATAAATAACCAATATTTCATGCCTTCAAACTAAATAAAAATGATAAAAACATTTCTTCTAATTCAGAAAGAGAATAAACAATTCTTCCCTTAAATTCAAGAAAAGCATTTGAAAACAAAAAATAGCCTCTTCTATTTTAGAAGAAAATTAAAAACCAAGTTCCTCTCTTCAACTAAATAAAAATCTTAAAAATAAAGTTTCCTTCTTTCAATTCGGAAGAAAAATAAACAAAATTTAAAATAACCAAAATTTCCTTCTCTTAATTTAGGAAAAAAATTTTTTTTTAATAAAAAATAAAAAATTGCCTCCTTTAACGCAATAAAAATGGTAAAAAGAAAAAAATTGTCTCTTCTAATTCAGAAAAAAATAAACAACATTTTCTCTCTCCCAACTCAATAAAATTGTTAAAAATAAAACATTTGTTTCTTCGAATTCTGGAAAAAATAGAAAATCGAAAATTGTTTCCTCAAACTCAAGCACAATTTTGTTTAAAAAGTGGTCTCTTCCAATTCAGAAAAAAAGATATGAAATAAAAAGTTCCCTCTTTCAACTCAATAAGAATGGTAAATATAAAAATGGCCTTTTCTAATTCAGAAAAAAATTGTGTACCTCCCAACTTCATAAAATTGTTAAAAATAATACATTTTCTTCTTCCAATTCAGAAGAAAACATAAATATCCAAAATTTCACCTCAATGAAAATGATAAAATAAAAAAGGGCTTCTTCCAATTTAGAAACAATTGAAAATCAAAATTTGTTCCATTCCAAAATGTTAAAAGTAAAAAATTACCCTTAACTCTTTCAAATCATTCGGAATACGTTCAGAGTATTTAAATCTATTTTTAAATTAACTTGGAATCTTTTTAAATATCCTAAAATCTTTCAAATACTTAAAAATCTTTCAAACCCTACGAAATTCCTCCACTCTTATGTCTAAAATTCATTGAAATAAGATATTTTCTGAAATCCTGGAAAAATGATGAAAATGCCTTGAGAGCTTTCAACTCCTTTAAAACCATTAAAATCCTCGAAAATCTGACCAAGTCTTTTCAAATATCCTGAGAATATATAAGCCCTATAAAACCAAGCCATATTTTCCGAAATTCGGAATAATTCTTTAAAACCGCCATGCCATTGGATAATATTTGTAATTCTTTGACGTTTTTTAAACCCCTTGGAATTTCAAACATACCCTAAATACTTCAAAATGGTTTGAAATCCCTAAAAATTATTCAAATATGTTACAAATCTAATTTTTACCCCCAAAAACAGTTTTTCTTTATTATCTCTAAAACGAATCGGAATTTGTTAAACAAACAAACTTCAGATTACTTCTTACAACAAAATGGCTATTAGGATATATTTTTTATTTCGCGGGGTTACAAGCATTATTTTTTACAAGGGTGGATTTTTTTCAATTTTTTGTATACAGAAGCTTTCAAATCAACTGAATTACACTGTATATTGTACTGTTATTAGGAAAATAAAAAATTAAAGTTGCCACGTTTCAGGTTTTTGTAAAAAATTATTGCAAGGGGTGAGTTACCCCTGTAGTTAATGTATTGCTTTCCGAGGTGCACCTCACTGATTTTCTTCATCCTGTAATATATTGTAGTTCATAAAAAAATAGTAGACACTTATTTTTTACGTGCTAATTCGTTGATTTAAGGGGTGAAAACCACCCTCAAAGTTTACACCCAAAAACAGTTTTTTTCAATATCTCAAAAACTAATCGGAATTTTTAAATTCAACAAACGTTAGATTATTTCTCACAAAAAATACCCACTGCAAAATATTTTGCATACCGATGAGTTGCTACCCTTATTTTTTTCAAAGGTGAATGTGATTTTTTTTACATTATTTTTATTCTGAAATTTTCAAACATTTCAAACAAAAGCCCTCCTAAAAATACGGGTACTCATGTTATTTCATTCTTAATGCAAAATATTTGTCGAAATAAGAATTCCAAAATTTAAATTTAAAACGTATGCTAATCTACAGTAAAATTCAGCTGATTTGACTATTTCGTTCTTGAGATATTAAAGAAAAACTGTTTTTGGGGTTAAACTTTAAAGGTGGTTTTCACGCCTTAAAACGACGAATTTGAAAAAAATGCAAGAACATCTGGATATAGTTATAAATAAAATACAATAGGGGTTAATCTATATATTAATTTATTGAAAGAAATGCGACTAGAATTATCTTTTTATTGAACAAGGTGACTCTAGTGACTTTATCTTTAAAAAATAAATAAAAAGTGTTTTACACAAGAAAAAAAATTGACTAAAGGTGACTTTTGCCATTTTTTTTGTTTGTTTCAAAATCGCCAAATTGTCCTGACCAATCAAATTTCCTCCTGTTGTCCTGTTTAATTTCAGAGGCATTAAATTGAGCATATTCAAATTATTTTTTTCAGAATTTGAAATTGCACAATATTGAACGTTTGAATTCATAATTATTTTTGAAAGCCAAGATTTTAAGTTTATTCAACTTAATTTTTTGTTTAATTAACGGTCCTCATTATTATTCTTATTTAAATGCAAGGAAAAATATTCTTATTCAGTCTGTACTACTCTCACCATTTATTATTAGAAAAATCGATTATGAAAGTAATAGAAAATATATTAAATTCTTGAATAAGAGGATAGATAATTATTAGAATAAAAAAATGTATTGTTACAGATGCCAAGAGAAAACAGTCCTCTCGGGGGTGGATTATTGCCAGTTGCAACTGGCAATTGGGGATGTGGATCACGACTGAAAGGCGATCCACAATTGAAACTTGTGATTCAATGGCTTGCCGCCTCGTTAGCAGGTGTCCCTCGATTGATATATTATACTTCTGGAAATTCTACTTTATCAAAGGTAATTTTGATTTACCCTGATTAAGAATTTAAAAAATACTAAGGCGACTAGAGAAATTTTTATCATAATTTTCATCATACACCGGGTGTCTACTACAATCCTGGAAAAAAAAAATTCCCTGAGAATTCTAGGTTTTTTTCAAGTAGCTCAAGATCTAAAGATTATAAATAATGCCCTTTTTCAGTCATTTTATATAGATCGAAATGTTTAAAAATAATACCACGGTGAAAGCTCGCCTATATGAATGGCCTTGAAACTTACGCGTTCGGTAATTTGAAGAATGAAAGGGCCCCCACCTCTACCGAGACTTTTTGGTTATTTTTTGCCAAGAGACGTTGATTGACTACCCCAGCATTGTATCGATGCGCGCGCTGTAAGCAACATTTTCAACTGCACATGTGCTGAAAAACGCGAGTTGATTCGAAATTAATAAATATGTACTCAATTTAGATTAACGAAGGATTCCCGTTCTATAGGCCTCTTTTTAATTGGTCAGCCACTGACGCGAAGGAGAGCGTACACGGACCGTGGGGGGAGATAACCGAACTACGCAATTTTAAATAACCGTGTATGAGAGACTTCAAATAGGCGAGCTTTCACTTTGTTAATATGTAAAATTAAATTACTATTTTCTTTAGTCTTGAAAGTAACGTTATTGAAGAATAGGTAATATCTTAATGGGGCTTTTTTCTCCGAATATAATTAGTATGCTTTATTTAAAAATAATAATTTCCTGATTTTTTCTTAAAATCCATAAATTTGAATAATAATGAAAAAAATTTAATTATCTTCATATACTTAAAATTCATTGTATATTAAACATAATAATATTTTTAATGCAAGATATTTACTAGGTAAGTAGAAACCCTGTATAACAGGGGAAATAAGGCAATTTCTCACCAAAATATGGAAATATGGAAAATATAGAAAATATGGAAATATGGAAATATGGAAATATATTCTTTTAAGTAAAATTAATGTGAATATTATATTCAATTCAAGTTGAGACGCATCAAATTCATGACATTACAGATAAAAATATTGCATTTTCAACAAGATAGATAAATAATCAACCAAATAATTGATTTCTTAACCAAAACTAAGAAACTAAGAAAATATGTGTTCAGCCAAAAGTGTAATATAGTTCAATTTTCAGTTCAAAAAATTAATTTATAATCGAAAATAAAAACGTATTTTCAACAAAATAGTTGAATTCTCAACCAAAGCAAATTAATTAATTTTTAACTAAAATTATAAATCTTCAACTGGAATAGATGAAATTTTAATGAAAAATATTAATTTCCCACCAAAGGAAACAAAACGAATTTTCAACATAATAGTTATACTTTTAACTGGAATGATTCAATTCTTAGTTAAAAAAATAAATTTTGAACAAGAAATAATGATATGTAAACGAAATTGTCAAATTTTCAACTAAAGAGATGAATTTTCAGCTAACACATGTTTTCTAAAAACAAGATTAATTTTCCACAAAAAAGGCGAATTTTCAACAAAATAGTTAAATTCTCCATGAAAGAAAGGTGATGAATTTTCAAGAAAATTGTGAATTTTTAACAAAAAAGATGAATTTTAAACTAAATTAATGAATCAACTACAATAATTGAATTTTCTACCAAGAATATTATACTTCTACCAAAAAATAATAATTTTCAACAAAATGCATAAATTTTCAACCAAAAAATGACTATTTACGTTTTTACTTTAAAAAATTAGTTTCAACTAGAGATGAATTTTTAAATAAAATGATGGAAGATTTAAGTAAACTACCTAAATTTTTATTTAAATGAAGTTAATTTTCAGCTAAAAACAACGAATTTTCGACAAATTAGTTAAATTTTTAATTGGAATAGTTCAATTGCTACTTAAAAAAGTTAATTTTGAACCAAATTAATTTTTAATAAAAAAATACAAATCTTCGATAAAATTATTAAATTTTCAACCAAAGAGGTAATGTTGCAGAGGATGCTTTGCGGCGAAAAACAGTAATAAAACCAAAAAAAATCTGGCCGAAATTTTAAATCTTTTTTTTTTTATTTACAAAATAAATGGGGCAGAAATTCGTAAGCATTTTTAATAGATAAACAAATCGAAAGTCATATCCATGCAGTTTCGCAATCAATCAAGTTATCGACAACAGTTTGTCCGATATTCTCTAGATATTTGGTAACATTAAATTTTTTAAGAAATGAAAATAAAATTTATTTAACAATTAAATGTTAGAAAATCGAAAGTCTCGATAAAGTGTTATTTATATATTTTTTCTTTTTCGCGACACTGTTGAATCAATCTTGAAAAATGAAATGAAGGCTTAAAAAAATGAGTGAAAGTAGTCTCCGTGAGTCTACAAAACAGGGTTTTCAAAGCCTAGTAAGATGTTAATTACGTCCTTTCAAACCTTTCACTCCTACTTCTCCTCCCCATACTTCGACCTTCCCCTCCCAACCTCTATTTCTTCCTTTTCTACTTTCTCCTCTCCTCACTTCCCCAGCTTCCCGTCCCACATATTCTCCTGCTTCCCCACCCCTCACTTTTCCACTTACTCTACGCCCAATTTCTCTAGTAGCCCCTTATTCATCTACCCCTAATTTTCTCTTACTCCCCCTAACCACTTATTTTTCATCCCTTTCCCTACTCCCCATACCCGCATCACTTACACTACACCCCTACCCGCATAATTTCCCCTTACGTTCCCCTCTCCTAATTTAATCTCACTTCAACTCATCCTCCCCTTAAAGCACCTCACGACCCTTATTTTCCCCTCATTTTCCAGATTTTCCCATCCCTCAATTTCTGTACTTCCCCATCCCTTTCTTTCTTTGCTTCCTCAACCCTTTCTTACTCTACTACCCCACCCCTTGCTTACCCTCACTTTCCCGCCATTTATTTCCTCTACTTTCCCTCCCCTAAATTCTCA
>NC_046662.1:19562652-19573595 GCF_010883055.1 Belonocnema kinseyi | reverse complement strand
CCCCCATGTTGACTACTTCCATTCCCATCATTTTCCCTTAACTCCTTTACGTCACCTCCCCTTATCACTCACTTCTTCTGCTTCTCCTAGTCAACCCTAATATCCCCTACTTCCCCACCCTCACTTTCCCTACGCCAGCTATCCGTATTTCTCCTACTTCCTCATTCCTCTCCTCATCGAATAGAATGATTTTAGGGGAAATTAAGAAAAATAGGGAAAAAGGTAAACAGGAGACTGACAGTGCTCCCTAGGATAGTCCCTATTCATTCTAGAGGGATTTCTTTGGTCTAACCCGCCTATTTTGTTGTCATGAGAACACAAATTATTTCCACCAAGTTTGAACGAAATCGGTTAATATTACTCGTAACATGTGGCCCAAATCACTCAAAGTTTCTTAATACAATTAATATGGAAAAAAGTACCGTAAAATTTCAAATGAAGTTAATTTTTGTATATTTTTTCGAATAAATACAAAACCTCGTCAAATTCTTACAAAAGGCAGATTTATTTATTAGAAAGCACGTATGAAAATTAAAACTTACAATTTTGGAAAAACTAAAGATGGAGCCTTATGAAATACTCAAAAACTCAACTTTTCTATGATCTTCGTCCAAAGATCTTTAAATTTTTAAGAAAAAATCCGCCCGCTTTGCGGGCACATTCTCTAAGCGCGCTGCGCGCGAGGCTATCTTCGCTCGCTAGTTTGAGCGCGCCTAGGGCGCGCGACTGTTTGTTCTCGCGCTTCGCGCTCGATAATATATTTATCTCGCGCTCCACGCTCGGTAATGTATTTACCTCGCGCTCCGCGCCCGGTCTTTGCATTACCCTCCACATTTGTGCACAGACCACAATGCGAAATTTTGTACATTCTATCTTAAAAACTACTATATCAAATGTCTATTACAATTTTTTTGTGTGTACCTTGGTCTCGTACTGCTTATTCTGACATTGCACAATCATGTTCACATTTTATTTTTCCTAATCCTAATAGGGCCCTGCTGTAGTTGTTTAATCATTTTCCCTTTTCTTAAGTGAAGCTGTACACTTTTTTTAATTTGTCATTAAAGAAGGTTCTGAAAGTTCCTACGGCCTTAACGATTAGATTCTCATGGCGATAATCGCGTTTCGCGCTTAACAGTTAGGTATTTGGTATCTAGTGAAAATTGTGAATGAAATTTTTAGATCTACAAAAAAAATTTATTTTTCTATTTTTTGAAAATTTTCAAAATTTTGAAAAGTATATAACTTTTCTAATTTTCATCAAAATAAAGAATTTTATTTGGATAATTTGCAAGTCTTTTACGCATCTATAAGAAACTTTGACGAAAACTTTTATAATATTAAGAAAAAAAATTTGAAAATTTTGAAAATGCTATAATTCTTTTTAATTTTGGGGCTAATCGAAAAAATCGGCTAGAATAGTTTTGAAATATTTGGTATCTAGTGAAAATTTTGAATGAGATTTTTGGATCTATGAAAAAAATAATTTTTTATATTTTTTGAAAATTTTCAAATTTTTTAAAATTATATAACTTTTCTAATTTTCATCAAAATAAAAAATTTTAAATAGATAATTTGAAAGTCTTTCACCCATTTATAAGAAACTTCGACAAAAATTGTTAAAATTAAAAAAAAAATTTTGAAATTTTGAAAATCCTCCCAATTTTTTGATTTTGGTTCGAAATATCTGATTAACAAACTTAGCCTTCATTTTGGGTACCTTCAGAAGTGTATCAAATGCGGACTCGATTGGACAAATCCTTCAAAAGTTAGCGTGGCTGCAACATTCAGGTAACCAAACGTACAGACAGACACCGATGAAATTTTATGATTTTCGGATTCTATGAGTGCCGAAACGTAAAGATCCGTTAAAAACCAGAGATTGAAAATTTAGACGATTACATTCTCAGGAATGAGAATGTAAAAAATCAATTCTATTGTTACAAGGCGTCTATAGTTGGAAGTATATCTCAAAATTGTCACTAAAGTAAAACTGGTGCCTCATTCCTATTTTCAAAAAGTTACATAAATTTTACAAATTAAAAAAAAAATTTTTTTAAGTTTTCGGAAAGGATTTAGTGATATGGAATTAATCGAGTTAAATCATTGTTGATATGCTGCCAACCTCAAACAATAATTTATGAATAATGGATTAACATAAAATATTAAAACACAAAAAAAAAACATTTTTCATATTACAAAATACAATAATATCAAATTGGGAACTTTTGTCTTTGCTTTCTTTCAGTGAAAATTTCGAGATCTATTTCCACTTGTTACTTTGTAGCAATCACTTTTTTTTTGTCATTCCAAAAAATAGGGTGAAGAATTAAAAATCGAATCATAAAGGTCACCTTAGTCTTAATATTCCCTGATACTATGATTCCTTCGGATCATTTGCGTTTTAGACTGAAAAATGCATCCTGAATTTGATTTCAGTTGGACACAGTGAGCAGAGTCTTGATGGACAGACATTGGTCAGTTGGAGATTTAGCTGCAGCTACGCTACGATTTGCAATTCAAACTATCGAAGAAAGACTGGAAGGCAGAAACAGCCTTTTCGAAGACCTAATCGGCATGGATAAACCGAGTCCTTAGCCCGATACTATGCTATCCGTCATGGTGGATATTCTCGCCACTATGATAGAGGATGGCCTGTCAATATGCATGGATGAAAAATAATGTCGGCTTTACCGACAAAATCCTGCAATTAACACTTTAGACAAAAGTACAAAGTACTAAAGTAGTGTTCTCAAAGTATACAGAAAATGTCACGTCAAGAGAGTGCGAAAAATTCTTTAAAACACATGTATAAAAATTCGAAAAGCAACAACAGGGTGGCCGTTTTAGTCGAGTAACTAAATTCCCGGCCATATCCCGGTTTTTTTCCAAAGTGGAACTCCTTTGAATTTTAAGCTAAAAATTGAAGCTTGAAAAATTTTCTATTCAGAAAATTTTTTATTCAAACGCTCAATAATGGACACTTATAAAATAGAAGCTTTTGACATTTTTCAATTAAATTATTTGAAATTCAATGCCGGTTAAGTGCAAAATTTTGGATTGTAAACTTTTCTAAATCGAACAGTTTGAAGATTTTTTGTTCAACAAGTCTAAATCTACGATACCATTTTTGAAGCTCTCAATTAAAGAATCAACCAATGAATTTTTTAATGTTTAAAATTAAAGTTTAAGTTAAAAGAGTTTAAGTTAAGCAACTTTATGTTCAAAACATTAAAAAATACACAATTACATTTTTTAAATGACAATAAAAATGTTAACGTTTAAAATTTAAAAGTACGCTGACATTTGAACTATTCAAGGCTATTTCAAACAATTAAGTTTTCAATTGTACAGTTTTTATTAGGTCAATTAATAACTTCTCATTTTAAATGAACAGACAAACCTTTTTTCCAATTAACATTAAATAAAAGCGTTTAATTATAAACTATTTCAAATTGAAACCGTTCAATTATCTTTAATGTTAAAATGTATACATTTTTTTATTTTTAACAAATTCATAATTGCTTTATGAAATAAATTATTGTTTAATTTATAATACTCGAACTATAGCTCAGTTTAAAAGATAATGGTTTATTTATATGTACAGTTGATCTACTAAAAACTTTTTTATCGAAATGGTTTTATTCCAAACGCTTTTATTTTTAACTGTTTAATAAGGAAGCATTTTTTACAAATCACATTAGCCATTAGCAATCCGTTTATATTTAAAAAATTATTATTGTTTTCACATTTTTTAATGCATTGACATGTTTCTTAAATTCTGATGCAAAATTATGTAAGCATAATATTTTTAATACAAAAATTAGATTTTTTCTTTAATTTACAACTGTTGAAAATTAAAGAAAATTGAATTGTAAACAGTTTTTAATTGAATTCCCAAATGTTGAAAAATCAAAAAATTAATTTAATTTTAAAAAGATGGTAATTTTATTTTAAATTTTCTTCTATTTTTAACTATTAAAAATTCAAGGAAAAAGCGTAATTCATATTAGAAATAAGTTGAGAAATGCTATATTTACTCAATTTTATATTAAAATTGAATGAAAACTTCAACAATTTTTTTCGTTGAAAAAGTCTATTTTTTATAAACGGATCGCTGTTTGCAAATAATTTTTTGATAAAAAATAGTCATCCAACTGATTCTTAGATATTCTATATTAAAGAATTAAAAACTAAAAGCGTTTTAAATTGAGTAAAAGCGTTTAATAGAATTCTATTTCGAATTAAAACAATTCAATATGAACATTAAAATCCGTAAATTGTTTAATTTTAAACAAATTCAGAATTGTCTTGTAAAATAAATTATTGTACAATTTTTAATACTCGAAACTATAGCTCATTTAAAAATTTGCCAAAAACTTATTTGCCAATGGTGTTCCGTTTATAAAAAATTCGACTTTTTCCTAGTTTTTCATGAATTGAAATGTTTGTTGCTTTTTTCTTGAATTTTAAAGATTTAAAAATCAAAATATTCAAAATTCAATTTTCAGCGGCTAAAAATTCGAAAAAAGCGATTTTTTTCTTTTAAATCTATATATTTTCTTGTAAGTTTTCAACGCAGTATTTTCAAATTCTATAAATTGAAAATATACGCTTGAAAATAAAGACTCAAAATAGAAAAATTTTTAAATAAAAGATTTTAAAATTGCCAATTTTAAACTGAATAATTTTATAATAGAAAAAGTTAGCAATACAAAGTTGAAATAAAACATAATTTAGTTTACATTATATAATGTGGTTGGATAATTTTTTTTTCTACAAATTTGTAAAATTCCCGGTCAAAACAAAAATTCACTGCCATTTCTCGGTTTCCTCGTTTTCTCGGTCCAGCGGCCACCCTGAACAAACATTTCTGAGAACAGAAGCTCTTTTCTGTTGCATTTAAATACGTAGGCTTGGAAAGAATTTCATATCGTAGTTAAATTTCAAATTACGTTTTTAATACCACGATTTATTCTTTTATTAATTTAAAAAATTGATAACAGACGATCTTTTCCCTCCAACTATTTCAGAAGTTTCATCCCGTCATATCAATTAAATATCAGTGTCGAATAGACGTTTAAAATACGAAATCAATAGTATATAGTTTAGATATCATTATCATTAAATTAGAGCTAATGGCGAAAATGGCGCAGAAAAATGTATAATTTTTATTAGAATACTGCGTATATTTATATTTGTTCGAAGAAGTCTTTAAACGATATTAGAATTATCGAAAGGGCTTAAATCTAATGACGGAATGAGAAATAATTTATGAGGCACAGTATACTATATTTTGTACAGTGATATTTTAATAAGTTATATATACTGAGAGCCAAAAAATAATATATATAGTCACGTACCGATTTTTAGAAACCATTTTTAGACACTAATGTTTTATAAAGAAACCTGAAAGCTGCATTTTTACGAACAAAAATATCTTCAATTTTTATGCTTCAGTAGATCAGTTAGAAAAATATCTCAAATCCTCATCAGGTTGGTTGCTAACGTAAATTAGTTTGTACCAATATTGAAGATTTTTAAGAAACTTTACTTTTATTTACAGGACTGCCACAGACTAATGTTCTTGAAAAAAGTGAAAAAATTGACTATTTTAAGCTACAAAGTGATTAATATGTGCAAAAAAAAATTATTTTATTTTATTAGTAGTTAATACACGATACGTGCTAATAAATTTAAATGAATTATTTTACGGATATTTGCACTTTTAATTAATGATTATCCACTGTAAGGAATGAAATTATTTAATATAATAAAAATAAAAAAAGATTTGAACAGATTAAATATTCATAAAATATCAAAATTAAAATTTTTATTAAATTTATTTTTTATTTCTTCAATAATAAAAATTTGATCAATGATTTTATAAAATTAAATAAATAGTATAAAATATAATATTCTTCGTCAATTTAATGAAGAATTATTTGTTTAAACTCAAGAATTTCGATTCCATCACAAATTAATTAGAAATTAGAAACAAGTCGGAAAAATAGTAACTAGGAAATCGGAACTAAATTCTTTTAAACAAAATGGATGTGGGTAACATTCTGCTTTCAATGTGAAAAGGCTTAAATTTCTAATTTTTCATATTAAAACATTACAATTTCAACAAAATAAGTAAATTTGTTAACAAAAAGGTGAATTTTCAACGAAGAAGATCCCTTTTCCACACAAAAACACGAATTTCGGACAAAATACGTGAATTCTCAACCAAATAGGCCATTTTTTTAAATTTTAGTTTCACTAAAAAAGATGAATTCTCAGCCGAAATTGGAATAGATACATTTTCAGTTAAAACCATTCATTTTCGAAATGAAAAAAAGGATTTTCGGCTAAAAAGTTAATTTAATTACATTTTCAAACAAAGAGATGAAAAGACAAAACAAAACAGTTCAATCCTTAACCACAAATAATTACTTTTTAATAAAAGAGTTTAATTTTCAACCAAAGAGATGAATTTTCCACTAAAATGATGAATCTTCAACGAAAAAATTAATTTTTAACAAAATAGTTGAAGCCTAGACCAAAAGAGATTATTCATTTTCGTCCAAAAACATTAATTTTCAATAAAAAAAAAACTAATTTTGAACGAAATAAATGAATTTTCAACCAAATAGTTAAAGTTTCTACTTTAAAAAAAGATAAATATTCCATCAAGATGTAATAGGTAAATTTTCAGTTGAAAAAAATATGTTTTTACAAAGTAATTGAATTTCAAAAACAATATATGAATCATCAACCAAAAGCAGATTCTTAATTGTCGACCAAACTGTTGTATTTTCAACTTTGGAATTGCATTTTTAATCGAAAGATTAATTTTCTACCAAAATAGGAAGAAACATTTGACGTCTCAAACCCAGAAAGATTATTTTTCTACAAAAAAAGATCATTTTAAACCAAATAGTTGACTTCTCAGAAAAAAAATTAATTAATTTTGAACCAAACGGTTTAATTTCATACCAAATAACTGCATTTTCAAGCAATAGATTAACTTTCTACCAGACGATATGAATTTTTAATAAAAAAAAGTTGAATTTTCAACAAAAAAAAAGAACAAAGAAAAAAATTAATTTTTAACCGAACGGGTGTATATTCAACGAAACAGTTAAATTTTCAAGCCAAAAGACGACTTTTTTAGAAGACAGTTGAATTTTCAACAATAAAATAAAAACTTTCTTATATAAAATGAAGAGAAATTTTCAAAGGAACAGTTAAATTTTCGACCAAAGAATATAATTTTTTAACCAAATATAATTGAATTTTCAATGAAATAATTAAATTTTCAAGCAAATAATAAAGCTTTTAAACAAAAAAGTGGAATTTTTAAACAAATAGTGTAATTTTCAACCAAATGGTGGATTTCGAACAAAAAAATTTTAAATGCAACCATAATTTAAGCAACAAAAATTTGAATTAAAAAGAAGTTAATTTTCAACCAAGAAAGATGACTTCTATAAAAGAAAAAGAATTTTCAACAAAACAGTTAAATTTTCGACCAAAAATATGATTTTTTAACAAATGAGTTCAATTTTCAATAAATTATTAAATTTTCAACCAAATAATAAATTCTTTAATCAAAAAAGAAAAATTTTGAACAAAGAATACAGAAAAAAGGTCTGAAGTCTGATATTAAATCGCATTTTCTATTACCATAATTATGATTATTAATTATTATTTTTCAGTTATATAATTAATATAAATTTCGTACACAGAATAATTAAATTTTCTTTTTTTTAAGGAAATCTAAATTATGATGGATTAAAGCGGCTTTTTCCTTAAAAAGGTGACTTTTTCTTTAAAAAGTGAGAAAAAAGTGACTGTGGCAGTCCTGTTTATTAGTAGAACTCTTTACAATTCAGATTGATGCAGGGTTAAGGGATTGACGTTGTGGCCTATAAATAAAATGTTCGGTATAAAGGTGCCGTTTGATATAAGGTCTTCCATAAAGAGATTTAAAAAAAAAGAACTCGTGAAAGAACGATACAAAAATGGTTTCGAGTCAAAACTAAGTGATGCAATTATAGAGAATGTATCTTAGGCAAATTAATAAATTTTTATGCCATTTAAACTCCGTTTCCATATTTTTATTCACGGTGTCTACTGGATAAAAATTCTCTGACAATTCTAGGTTTTTTTCAGACATCATTTTTCAAAGCATGGAGCCATTCAAATATTTCGCTAATTTGCCTGTCCATAAATTAGAATAATGATTCAAACGAATTTTTACTTCATCTATTAATAGTTAAAATTCACAAAAAATTTAGATACAATTAATGTGGTGACTGTATCAAATTCAATTTAAACCGCTTAAAATCCCTAACTTTTCAACTAAAAACATGAATTTTCAACCAAAACAAAAATATATATTTGTCAACAAAATACATTAATTTTCAACATTATTGAATTTTCCACAAAATAGCTTAATTTTAAAATAAAAGAGATTAACCAAAAATAGTTGTATTTTCAACAAAACAGTTCCATTTTTAACCGAATAAGTGATTTATTAACCCAATAGTTGATTCTTAAAGCCAAAAAGAAGAATTTATTAAAAGACAGTTGAATTTTCAACCTGAAAAATTGAAGTTTTAACGAATATATCGTTTTTAACCAAGAAAGATTAATTTTTAAGCAAAACTTGAGTTTTAAACAAATAAACAAAAATAATTTTTAAATAAATAGTTGCATTTACAGCCAAATAATTGGATTTTCAATCAAAAGAGACGAATTTTCAACAAAATGGATTAATTTTTAACGAAATGGGGGACCTCTTATTCCAAAAAGACGAATTTATTTGAAAACTGTTAAATTTTGATCAGTAAAATTAATTTTCATTAAAAAAAAAGTTTGCTCGACAAAATACATTAATTTTCAACGAAATAGTTGAATTTAGAACTGAAAAAGATCAATTTGCCACCAAACATTAATAGTTAATTTTTCCGTTAAAAACTAATTTTACTAAAATTTAATATTAGAGGTTAAAACTGCTGAAACTTCAACTGGAGCAATTTAATTTTCAACTAAAAAGATGAATTTTCAACCAAGAAGGTGAATTTTTACCAAAGAAGAGGAATTTTCAACAAAATACATGAGTTTTAAATTAAAAAGATCTTTTTTCAACCAAAAATTGAATAGTTATATTTTCAGTCATAGCATTTTTTTTTAATTCAACAAAATAATTAAAGTTGAAACAGAATAGTTAAATTTTCAGCAAAAAAATTAATTGCCAGCCGAGAAAAAACAGAAGTTTAAAAAAAAATAGCTGATTGTTCAACCAGAGATGAATTTTCAATTAAAATGATGAATCTTCAACCAAAAAAATTGGTTGTTTACAAAAGAGTAACTTTCAACCAAGTAATTAAATCTTCATTCCAAAAAGATGAATTCTGAACAAAAAATGTAGTAGTTCATAATTTAATAAAAAAAAATTAGTTTGTAAACAAGAAGAATGAAATTCAATTTTTAAAAAAGAACGACTTTTCGTCAAAATACACGAATTTACAACTAGACACTTGAACTTTCGACTAAAAACTATCAATTTTCAACCGAAAACGGAACAGTTATATTTCCAGTTTAAAAATTTAATCTCAAACAAAAAAAAATAACAAATTTTCAACAAAATAGTTCAATACAGTAATATAAAGCTACTTTTACAAATAAAGAATCAGTGTAATTCAATTTAATATTATAATTAAAACAAAATTAAGTATGCTCTCGAAGAAATTCCCTGACTTAACACAAAAATACCTGAAATTTTCAGGTTTTTTCAGGTTTATAAAAAGCAAGAATTTCAGCAAGAATTTCAGCAAAAAATGGAAAAGTTACATTTCCAATTCATTTTTGAGATAGGTCATTAAAATGAACAGGGTGTTCATTTTAATGAGCTATCACAAAAAAGCTGTAAAATTAAGAGCTCGGGTAAAATAGAATGCTTTAAAAAAGTCACATTAAGTTTGAAAAGATGATTTAAAAAAAAACACTATCACCCACTGAATAACTGAAATAATAACTTTATTTACTTCAGAATATAGAGTACAAAATTATCATCGACTTTCAAAGATTTTTTGCGAAATCAAAATAAACTTTATAGTTAAAACAATAGTTATTCAGGTTAAAAGATGAGTTAAGCTTGTTAACTTGGATTATTTTCAAATGGGAGAATTTTGTAATTTAGATTCATTGTTAACTTCAGGAATAACATTTTGAACATTTAAAACCTGAAATAATAAATATATATTATTTTAAATAAAATTAATACAATAAAAAGAGACGAATTTTCATCCCAAAGACGAATTTTTAACAAAAAGGGATGAGTTTACAATTTAAAAAGTGGAATAGTTTAGAAAAAAGTTGACTTTTAAACCTGTAAGATTAATTTTCAATAAAGTAGCTGAATTTAAAACAAAAACACAAAAAATCATTTTCAACCAAATAATTTTATTTTCAACTAAATAGTTGAGAATGTTTAAGAAAAAAAGGCGAATTTGAAGCAAAGTAATTTAAGTTATGTCCAGATAGTTGAATATTCAAATCTATAAAGATGAATTTTTAAGCCAGAAAGACGAATTTATTTAGAAACAGTTAAATTATCAACCTCAAAAGTTGAGCTTTTTAGCAAAAAATTCGTTTTCCACCATAAAAGACGAACTTTCAATGCCTGAGGACGAATTTTCAATCTGAAAAGACAAATGTTTAAAAAAAAAATTGAATTTTAAACAAAAACTGATGACTATTGAACAAAATAAATGAATTCTCAACCTAATTATTAATTTTTTAAGCTAAAAGGCGATTTTTTTTAGAAGGCAGTTGAATTATAAACCTAAAAAGTTATTATTATTATTACACCATTAAGCCATTTCCCTTTCGGGGTAGGCGTGACTCACTCGGCAGGGGAAAGGAGTAGTGTGTGGATGGGATAGAGATTT